>NW_026527013.1:156290156-156787656 GCF_024362965.1 Panthera pardus
CATCCTTTTCCCCAATCTGTGGGGAAAGTAAGTTTATTTTGTGATGGAGTTGCAAATACCTGGTTAAGTTCATGTTAAATATGGTGACAGGCACAACCAACAAAACTTTAATGTTCAAATGATAAAGTGTAGCAAAAATGGAGAAGGGTTTTGAATTTCCAAATCACTTATAAGCAGTTTTATAACATATTTGTATTTCGAAGCTGTCAGTGATCCTTCTGAGACCAAGGGAATAGTGGTAGAGACAGATTGAGGTAAGGTGGAGACACTGGGGGCTTGGAGACTGTTTTTAAAGGAACTAGATTTAGAAAGTCATCACAAAGAACACCAAAAGAGCTGAGTGAAGTGGATGTACTGTGCTAATCATCCTGTAAGAAAAACACCAAACACGGAATGATAGAAGAAATGGAGAAAACCCACCAGAGAGATTCTGGTGTGTGGTGACTCAGATAGGGTACTTGGCAACAGAACATAAATAACTGCTCAGAGTGCCCAGAATCTGATGAGACACTGCTCAAAAGTCTGAGGAAACATCTCAGGGCAGAGCTCATGGATGTATTTGCAACTCTGGCGGGAAACACTTTTTTTCTCATTGATTTGGGAGGAGGTGACGGCTGGGCAAAGAGTGAAAGCAATAGAGAGAATACATGAACAGGTAAAGCAACTCTTCTGAGTGTGAGGGTGAGATGTCCTAACCAGAAAAATGAATGACCCCAGAGCTGCTAAAGGGAGAATGAAATCGGGAGAGTCCACCAGGGACTGTCTACCTCTGCAAGCTTGTACTTAGTAAACAGGAGGCACCTGTAATTTATCCCACCTGTATGTAAACTCTTCCTATATTTTCCTTCTGCTGTTTTCCCTGTGAGCAGATTCTGAGTTTGTTGCACTTCCTGGGGGTTGGTAGATGGTTGGATAACCTGTAGAGAAGAGAAATGGAGAATTGCAGGACATTGTTTTAGGAAAAGAAAATCGCCCTTCTGATGTCTTTCCCCTTTCTATTGTATAGGCAATAGAAAATATCCCAAGCCAATAGGGTGAAAAATCTGCCTGGAAGAGAATCTTGGATTTAGGGCTATTTGGGTATGGTTTGGTCAATCTCTGGCCTCCTTTGAGGGGAATACTTGGTAGTCAGGTGAACGTCATGGTAATGCTACCTCAGGAACTTCAGAGAACCGGGAATGGTGGAGATAGGCGCATGAATGGGTGCAGTTTTTATGCTCTGATTCTCATGGTGCTAATTACTCTACATTCTGGAGGATTTAGAGCCTAAAGAAGTAGCTGGAAGTAATGATCTTCTCTGAGATGGAACATACCTTTCTATATTCCCCCCTTTTGAAATAACAGTCTTGCCCAATGACCACTCTTCCATCTGTGCATCTGTGTGTACACACACACACACACACACACACACACACACTCACACACACACGATACTAACTTCCCCTTTGGACCCTAAATCTTTCACCTACAATGGTTGGTTTGACCCCAAGTAACACAGCAGCATCACCATCTCAAAACTGATTTAGGTTCCATATTAGCCCCCGATCAAATTCACAAACCTCACAGTGGCAGAAGCTCTGTTATACCTGCCTCTTTAACACCCCCTGATTCAACAACATCCCTCATCCGTGCTCCCATTCCACACACCAGCAGAATCTTTCTTGTTACTCAAGCAAATTAGTTACCCTTTGTATCATGACAGCCTCTCTCTCCTTGGACCTGCTACTTAGTCATTTGCTCCCCCCAGGAATGGTGCACCCCGTCTTCCCACACCTCACATCCGACCACACATAAAACAACTCACCAGTCTCTCTCCATTATCATAAAATCCCAACTGCTAATATCACTTCATTTTGATCTTCCATTTAGCATTTAGGACTTAGATTCCACAAGAATCAAGCCCACTTTATTTTTTTTAAGGAGTTCATTTTTTTTTCAGTGTTTCAGAAACTATTTATTAGATTATCTTGATTGCACGATGTGATCCGATAAGTTTGTTTTATCATCCACTTGGATTTCCTTTTTGCATTAGCTTCCATGACAGTAATTCTCAACTGATGTAACAATTATTGTTAAGACATTAGGACTATTGAAGTTTGATGTTAAAATAGAATCAAATTATGAAGGCAAATAGGCAAGACTTCTAATTCCCTTTCATTGTAAAGAACTTGATGTGTTTTGAAGATAAAAAGCTTAACCATCCAAATTGATCTACATACAAATTTTCCTCTTCTTTCCTCTGTTTCTCTCCCACCATTTGAAATATTATCTTTGTTGAGGCCTACACATCATTCTTGCCTGATATAACTCTTGATAGGAATACAGACCACTCTCATAGTCTCCATGAATACAAAAGTTAGGCAACTTAGGATCTGTACAAACCAAGTACTGATTATGAACTCTGAGGGCTGAAATGGTCTGAAATATGGAACTTTGTACTATTAGGTATTTATCCAAAGGATACAAAAATGCTGATTCAAAGGAGCACATGCACCCCATTGTTTATAGCAGCACTATCAACAATAGCCAAATGATGGAAAAAGCCCAAATGTCCATTGGCTGATGAATGGATAAAGAAGATGTGGTATATTTATATGATGGAATACTACTCGGTATGAAAAAGAATAAAATCTTGCCATTTGCAACAACATGGATGGAACTAGAGTCTATTACGCTAAGTGAAATAAGTCAGAGAAAGACAGATATAATATGATTTCACTCGTGGAATTTGAGAAACACAACACATGAACATAGGGGAAAGGAAGGAAAAATAAAATAAAAACAGAGATGGAGGCAAACCACAGGAGTTCTTTTTTTGTTTGTTTATTTAATTTATTTATTTTGAGAAAGAGAGAGACAGAGATCATGTGCGAGCAGGGGAGGGGCAGAGAGAAAAGGAAGAGAGAGAGAATCCCAAGCAGGCGCCACTCTCTCAGCATAGAGCCCAACACAGGGCTCAATCCCATGAACTGTGAGGTCATGACCTGAGCCAAAGTCAAGAGTTGGATGCTTAAACGACTGAGTCACCCAGGTGCCCAAGTCAAACTCACTTTAATATAGACTGGGAAGAAAAAAGAAAATACAACTAGAAGGAAATTATAAATCGATGAGAATTAACAAAGGAGTTGGTATGCTGTTGTTCTTAGATATCCAACATTACCCTGTAATGAGAATAAAGTGCTCATTAAACATTTACTCATCCTAAGCAATCCATAGAACCTCCTAAAGAGGCAGACCTCGGCAGCTCTGCACTCTGCTCTCAGGGATCGGCCCCTGGTACCATTTCTAAAGGAGTGAAGCATCATTATCACCATATATTATAGCCTTGCAGCAAAATTGCTGTAGCACCCTTTCCCAAAAGGGTGCTAAACACTTATCACAGCAAAATTCTGTGTGTCTGACTGTAGCTTCCTAGCAAATAATTGAACATTATGTAGGAAATACACTTAGAAATAAATGGGAAGTTCAGGAATTGAAGGCAATAGCAGCTTTAGTTCAGGATATTTAGGTTCAAACCATACATAAAAGTACAAGCTATGGATAAGAAGACCATGATTGTGAGCAAAATTCACAAATGTCTTATAAATATAAAGGGCCCGTTGATACTCTACCTCCCTAACACATCCACCCTCCTCATGTAGGAGTGGAAATAAAAAATTATCTGACAGTTACCTTTCCAGCCACCTATTTTCTCCTTGCACAGAGGAGCTATGTGTGAACCATTGCCTCCCACCTCCCTACCTCCTCTCTCACCACTTATAGAATTTAGGCATTTTTTGTCACACTCACATGTGAGTCTTTTACCCCAAGCTTCTGAGTTCTGATAGCACTTCTCTTCTCTATCCCCTTTCTATTTGTCTAAAACCACCGAAGTCAAGACCAAGATGTCTACGACTAATGGTAGTTAACATGTTAACAAGAAAAAAGAAAATTTCTTTTAGAAATAATTTGTGCTTTTTCTGATTACCAGAAGATAGAAGTAAATATGATGTTATACATCTTCCCAAAGAAAATGACAGTTACCGTTTTGGAAAATCATTGGTTTAAAAAAAAAATTTTTTTTTAATGTTTATTTATTTTTGAGAGAGAGAGAGAGAGACACACACACAGCATGAGCAGGGGAGGGTTAGAGAGAGGGAGACACAGAATCTGAAGCAGACTCCAGGCTCTGAGATGTCAGCACAGATCCCGACAAGGGGCTCGAACCCACAGACTGTGAGATCATGACCTGAGCCAAAGTTCGATGTTTAATCGACTGAGACACCCAGGTGCCTGCCCCAGGTGTTGATTCCAATTAGAAATGACAAAGAACCTGAGGACTTATCCCCTAGCCCTTTGGACATGTGCAGAAGATGCCTGCAGAGAACCAGGAAATTTCCCATCTCTGCCCTCATTCTCTATTTATTAATCTACTCTTTTCAAAGCATCAGCTTTCAACATGGAAAACTTTTTTCCTAGATTCAATGATTATTCTTCAGTTTTGTTTAATTACAAATGTCATATTAAAAATAGGGGCGCCTGGGTGGCTCAGTTAAGCATCCAACTTCAGCTCATGTCATGATCTCACGGTTTGTGAGTTCAAGCCCCGCATCGGGCTCTGCACTGACAACTCAGAGTGTGGTGCCTGCTTCAGATTCTGTGTTTCCCTCTCTTTCTGCTCCTCCCCCACTCATGCTCTGTCTCTCTGTCTCTCAAAAATAAATAACCATTAAAAAAAACTTTTAAATAGAATATGCTTTCAGTTCAGTTCTAGGTTCACTTAGCAGCTGAGACAGTATGGGGAACTTCACCCCATTCTTCTCTAGGGAGGTGTGGTCTAAATTTTAAAAACACAATTTGTGCTGCCTGTTTATTATTGCTCATCCTTTGATAATTTATTATACATTCCTTTGCCATTTTAACTAGCCAGAGCAAAAACCATTTAAGGTTGGACTTAGGTAAGCAACTCAGAAGATTATAGTGTAAAGAAGTGAAACTGAGGGGCGCCTGGATAGCTCAGTCAGTTAAGCTGTCAACTCTTTATTTCAGCTCAGGTCATGATCTCATGGTTCATGAGTTTGAGCCCCACATTGGGCTCTGTGCTCACAGCACGGAATCTGCTTCAGATCCTCTGTCTCCCTCTTTCTTCTCCTCCCCCCCCCCCAAAATAAATAAACGTTAAAAAAAAGAGCTGAAATCAAAACTACCACAGCCCCTACAGTTCACAGATTATATTCCTCATCAACTCCCTCATCTTTCTTGCTTGCAGTATCTAAATAAATGTATGCTTCTGTAGGGGCCACACCCTCAAGCTTCAGCCTTCCTCATAAACCCCTCTGTCCTTCTGCCCCACAGGTACCTGTTTAGAATAATAAATTGGGGGTTCAAAAAAAAAGGTAGAAGAGGACAGGATCCGAATGGCCAGCTAACTGGCAGCAGGATTAGAATGGTAAATTATACAGACTTGAATCTATAAGTTGAATATCCACCTTTCTGAATACTTAATGACAACAGAGGAAGCAAGTCATTGGAGGGGAGTTTAGGTAGAAGCAAACAGAGTTGCGATCAAGAGAGGCCAAGATGTTTAATGGATTATCGACGCAGACATAGAAGTTACCTGGAATGATGGACGACATAAGCGAGGGTGAAAGAGATAATTCTCAGCTGGACGCCAAAGTCTTCAATGAGTGAAGGGGATTTTTCAGGAGAGCGATCGGTTACAGGGAAAAGGAGTAGTAGAGCAGGAGATAATCAGTGATATCAGCCCCAAAATAGCAGAGATAACTGAGGTCTAAAAGACTTCATTCAGACATCATCTTTTCCAAAAAGCCTACCTGGACTCTTCTCCCATCAATTGTTATTAGGTGAATACTGGAGTATTTCTATGGCACTCTGCAAATTTCTATGGTATCACATACTAAGTGTATCTATTAGTTTACATGTCTTTTAGACTATGAGCTTTACTGGTGCCTGATGTCACAGAAGGGGCCAACTATAAATTTGTTAAACTGAACTCTTCTGTAATATTCAACTGCCTCCATCCAGGGTGATTTATTTGGATTATTTTCTCATCATCCTAGACTATTCCAAATGTTCAAACAAAGCAGAATTAATAGAGATGTTGGATTTAGCATTATAGGCTGCTTATCACTGTATATGTTAAAAAGAAAGCATGAATGTTGAAGTCAGATAGCCTTAAGCGAGTTCAAATTCTGACTTTACAATTTATTACTTTGAACTTCTACTCCTTATTTTGTACAATTGAAGGCAATAAATATTCACAAAGACGTTGTATAAGTTAAAAGTAATATGCACTGGGGTGCCCGGGTGGCTCAGTCAGTTAAGCATCTGACTCTTCGTTTCAGCTTAGGTCATTATCTCGCAGTTCATTGGTTCAAGCCCCGTGTCGAATCCCATGGGATTCTCTCTCTCCCTCTGTCTCTGCCTCTCACCTGCATGCTTTCTCTCTCTCTCTCTTTCTCAAAATAAAATAAACATTAAAAAAGCGATATGCACTGTAATATGTATACAATTGCCTAACAAGATGCATATTAGAATTCTCTGCCTCTCTGTCTCTCTCACACACACACCTTCTTTCTCTCTCACATACATACACATGCACACACTCTTCTCCCACCCTTGAATTTGGGCATGATAATATGACTAGCTTTGGCCAGTCACATATGAATAGAAATGTCATGAGTCAATTGTAGCAGAAGCATTTGAGAGACTCCATGTCTGCTCTTCTCCACATTGACTACGGAGGCATGTAACTGGATGGAGACGCACATTAAAGGTGCCTAAAATGTTGAGCCACAGCCAGAGAGAAGATAGCTGCCCTGGGCTTACAGTGAACTTTACACAGGTGAGAAACTTTTGGTATGTTTGCCCACTTGCATTTTTATGATGTTTGTTATTACAGCATCACCTAGATTATATATCTCACGTATCTTCATACTTAGCCTTCTCAGAAAGAAGATATACCTTTCTCAGCAGATAATTCTGTGTTACTACTTCAGGACAAATACCAGAGGACAGCTATCAGAAGCATCTGCTGTTGATGGACATGGTGTTAACTGTATCTCTAAATATACTCTTATTTTTTCAAACCCTCCAGAGATGCTAATAGAAACAGAAAAAAAAACAAAAACAAAAACAGATATGAGACACACAGCTAAGGCAGTGTTGAGAGGAAAAATTTTATAACATTAAAAATGAATATGTTAGGTAAGAGGAAAAGTCTTAAATCAAAAATCTAAGCTCCCAATTCAAGAACACAGAAAAGAAAAAAAGTAAAATAAACTGAAAGCAAAAGAAGGAAGAAAATAATAACCTAAGAACAGAAATTGATAAAATTGAAAGCAGAAAAACAACAGGAAAAAAAACCAATGAAACAAAGGTCTAGTTCTTTGAAAAACATCAGTAAAACTGGCAGACTTCTAACAATACAGATAAGAGAGAGAAAAAGAGAAGATATAAACTACCCACATTAGG
This sequence comes from Panthera pardus, assembly GCF_024362965.1. NCBI lineage: Eukaryota > Metazoa > Chordata > Mammalia > Carnivora > Felidae > Panthera > Panthera pardus. The sequence continues at coordinate 156,297,630 of NW_026527013.1, forward strand.
AATGAAAGAAGAGATATTACTATAGACACTGAACACATAAAAGGATAATAAGAAAGTACTAGGAACAACTCTGCACGCATAAATTTGACAGCTTATACAAAAGAAACCACTTCCTCAAAAGACACAAACTAGCACAAGCCATCCCATACAAAAAGGTAATTTGAATACCCCATTACTATCAAGAAAGGTAAAGTCATAATTTTAAAACTCTCTAAAAAGAAATCTTCAGGCCAAGATACTTTAACTGGATAATTCTACCAAATATTTAGAGAAGAATTAATGTCAGTTCTACATAACCTCTTCCTTTCTATCTGGAAAGGGAATTTGTCTTAATGCATTCTATGAAGCTAATATTACCCTAATACCACAACCAGATAAAGATAATGCAAAAAAGGAAACTACAAACAAATATGTCTTTGAATATACACACAGAAATCCTTAACAAATATTAACAAACAATTCAGCAATATGTAAAAAGAATTATCACCATAACCAAGTGAGGATTATTCCAGTGATACCAAGCAGATTCAGTATTCAAAAATCAATGTAACCCATCACAAGCAAAAGATGAAAAATCACATTGTCATACTAAACAGTGTAGAAAAAAACATCTGACCAATTCAACATTCATTTATAATTTTAAAAAAACTCTCAGAAAAATAGAAATAGAATAAAACTACCCCAACTTGATAAAGAGAAGCCACAGAAAAATCCTACAGCTAACATTATATTTACTGGTGAAAGTCTGAATGCTTTGTCCCTAAGGTTGGGAACAAGGCAAGGATGTCTGCTCTCATCATCACTTATTCAACATTAGAAGTTATAAACCAATATAAAAAGGCAATAAGTCATGTATATCAGGAAGGAATCAATGAAATTGTGCATGTATAATTTCTTTAAAAAGTAAAATATATAGGTATAAACCTAACAAGATATTTACAGGACTTGTATGCTGAAAACTACACAACACTGATGAAAATAATCAAAAAGATCTAAACAAACAGAAAGACATGCCGTATTCATGGTGGAAAATCTCAACACAGCAAAGATGTCAAATTTCCAGCAACTCTTTTCTCTTTTTACAGACATCAACAATATTATTCTAAAATTTACATGGGAAAGCAAAGGAATTAGAATAGCTCAAACAATTTTGGATGGACCTACCCAATTTCAGCTCAAACAATGGATCTACCCAATTTCAAGACTTATTAGATACTATAGAAATCAACACTACGTAGTATTAAAAAAAAAAAAGCCATGTGATATTGGCATTGTGGTAGACACACAGATCAGTAAAACAGAACCCAGAACCCAGAAATAAATCCATGCAAATATGCCCACCTGATGTTTTACAAAGATACAAAGTGATTTCATGAAGAAAAGAGAGCTTTTTCAAGTATCTGGTGTTGGAGCAAGCAATTGGACAGCCACAAACAAACAAACACAAGTAACCATGACTTAAGTCTCACACCTTATACAAAAATTCATTCAAAATGGATCATAGACTTAAATGTAAAACATGAAACTATAAAATATATTTTTAAAAAGCGGAGGAGATAATCTTTAAGAGCTAGGGCTAGGCAAAAAGAGCCCTTAAACTTGACACTAAATCAAAATCCATAAAAGGAAAAGTTGATAAGCTGATAAATTGGATTTGACCAAAATGTAAAATTTTTACTTTGTAAGACTCTATTAAGAGGATGAAAAGTCAAGATAGGGACAAAGAGAAAATATTTGCAAACTACATATCCGAAAAGGCTATTCTCCAGAATATATAAAGTACTAGCAAATCTCAACATTAAAACCATAAACAGTCCTGTTAGAAAATAGGCAAAAGGCATAAAGAGGCGTTCAATCAAAAAAGGATATAAAGATGGCAAAAAAAAAAAAAAAAGAAAGCACATGAAAAGATTTTCAACAAAATTAGCTATTGGAAAAATAGAACCACAATGGGATATAAAATCTCATAGATTTACCTATCAGAATGTCTAAAGTTAAAATAGTAACAACACTAAATACTGGTGAAGATGTGGAGAAAATGCATCACTCATACATTGCTGGTGGGAAGGTAAAATGATGAAGCCACTCAGAAAACAGTTTAGCAGTTTCTTTAAAAAGGAAACATGCATCTACCATGGGGCTCAGCAGTTACACTCCTAGGTATTATCCTAGCGAAATGAAGAGATATTCACACAAAAGCCTGTACACAAATGTTTACAGTAACTGTATTTAAAGTAGCTAAAAATTGGAAACCCAGATGTCTTTCAGAGTCAACTGTTAAACAAATGGTAATCTATCAACACTGTGGAAGACTACTCAGCAATTAAAAAAAAAAAATCTACCAATACACACAACATGCATGAATCTCCAGAGAATTATGTCGAATGCAAAAAAAAAAAAAAGCTAATCCCCAAATCCCCAAAGGTTATATGCTACATGATTCTTCCACTTTTATAACGTTTTTGAAATGATAAAAAACTACAGAAATGGAGAACAGATTAGGGTTTGCCAGGGGTTTAAGGAAGGGGTGGAGGAGGATGGAAGTAGGTATGACTAAGCAAAAGCAACATGAGGGATCTTGTGGGGATAGAAATGTTCTGTATCTTAACTGTCTAAGTCAATATCCTGGTTGAACTTTAATGTGAACATCAATTTGAATTTCATACAATGCCCATGGAATTCCAGATATAGTCATAAGAAACCCATAATTGGCTAGGTAGATATGCAAAATATAGTTCCATCTTGACTTCAGGTGCCATGTGTTTACACGACTGCTAATGGAAATGTTCCCTATCCTAACTATGAATGTCAATATTCTAGTTGTGATATGTACTAGTTTCTTTAAGATGTTACCATTGGAGGAAACTGGGTTAAGGGTACATGGAATCTTTCTGCACTATTTTATACAAATTCACGTAAATCTACTGCTATCTCAAAATAAAAATGTTTTTAAGAAAAAATAAAAGCATCTGCATACAAATCATCATTATGTGTTTTCCAAGAACACATGCAGAAAATAGACACTGAGGAGATCAGAGGGACTGCTTCCTGGTAGGGAAGGTGAGGAGAATGGGAGTGAGCAATGGGAATAAAGGACATATTTTGCTAATACCAGAAAAAGCTTAAATTTTTTGTAACGCTCTCGGTTCACATTTGTCTGACCAGCCAGTGATGGATTGTAGCACAGAGTCCATTACTCCTTATTGAATGCATCCAAAGTCATAGATCAGGGGTCGCACACAAAAAATCCTTCTATAATATGAGGTTTATAGGATGTCCATGGAGCTCCATATATAGCCACAGGCCTCATGTAATTGGCTCAGGAAGGTAGGCAAAATATGGTTCCCTTTTGATTGCAGGTGTTAAGTATTTACACAACAGCAGATGAAATTCAAATCAAGGCGTCACTATAACAACAGTTAAGTTTGCATTTCAAAATCCTATCTTGGGGGCAGCTAGGCTAAATGGCTCATTGTAATTATTTGGATAATTCATTTGTACAGGCATAGTACCATTAAATAACAAAATAGGTTCAGTTTATAAACTAATCTTATTCTTATGTCTTAGTTCTCTTAAATTTTCTGTGAAGGCTTGATGTTTAAAGACCGAAGGGGAGAATTTCCTGCTAAGGGTTTTTAGTAGATATTTTATTTTATTTTATTTTATTTTATTTTATTTTATTTTATTTTATTTATTAGATATTTTACATAAGAATTTACTGGACAAATTCCTTGGAAGTTTACAATCTAGAATTCTAGAAAGATTTTTATGTATACTAACCCTTTTCTGAGTGTATGAGGAAGCAGAAAGTTCCACAAACTCAGGCCCATCTGATCTTTAAGAGTGTATTCAATTAATTCAAGCTTCTATTCACAACTGCTATGTGCCAAAAACTGCATTAGACACTGATGAAAAATGTAAGTCACATACAACCTCTAGCCTCAAAGAGCTCAAAATCTAGTAGAGGAGACAAGGAAGTAGAAAATGATAACTCAGCATGGAAAGGAATAAATAAAGGTATGAGCAAAATCTCATTTAAGGGAGCAGAGTATGCATTGTAGCGTGTTCTTGGAGGCCAAGTAGGAATGACATCCAAACTGTTCTTGAGAAAGGATTAGGTGTTTGAGTGACAGAGAGAAAAAGGAAGTGCATTCAAGACAGGTATACGCCAGGCTTGAAGACTTAAGAGGAAACCGCATCCTTCTCACTTAAAATTCTAAATCAGAGTTCTACTTACGGTTCTCCCAGATTGCACTGCAACTGTCTCAGCAAGCTAAGGAGTCAAGGCATCCGTGGGGACTGGCCATCCTCCCCTGCTTGTGTCCCCTGTGTCATCCTTCTGTTTCTCCAGCTGCTCTTTCATTCTCTTCCCTCTCCTGACCAACCTCCTCCAAGTCTGCCCTACCTGACAAATCTGTGACCATAATGATCCCACGCCCCAACGTACCCTGAACTTTCAGGTCAGGCATCTACCACAGCTTTTGTGTCCCCCTTCAAGTCCCTGAGAGAGAATATCTAATCAGCCTAGCTGATTAGTTTTTAGACATGTCTACTGAACATTGTAAAAGTGTCACATGGTGTGCAGTTAACCCCGCATCTCACATGGACAAAGGAAACAGTCTCCCTTGTGATTCCTCTTTCAATGTCAGGTGCCTGGTTGAATATTCTGGTTTCATGTTTCTGAACTGAGGGGTTCCAGAATTTAGGTATTCTGCAACCTTGGCTGCATATTACAACCACTTCTAAGACATATTTTAAAATTCTGATGCCAAGAACCCGTTCCCAGAAATTCCAATATAATTGATTGGGTGAGGCTTCCCAGGTGATTTTATTGTGCACACACATCAAAAACCATGAAGACTTCTCCCAGGATCGTGTCTGGGGAGTGGTTAATATTCTGCCATCTTCGTAAATGGGAGAGAAAGCAAGCCTTGCAGAGGTACCCATTCTACTCCCAGTTTGCTCAGCAGCTGGAGATTGGAAGACAGTCTGCAACAATGTTCAAGGCCTGAGCAGGAAAGCTTCCTTCTAGGACTCAATGATACCATCTCTGCTTCTTTCCTGAAGGCATAATGGCTGCCCTCAGACCTCTGGTGAAGCCCAAGATCATTAAAAAGAGGACAAAGAAGTTCATCTGGCACCAGTCAGACCAGTATGTCAAAATTAAGTGCAACTGGCAGAAACACAGAAGCATTGATGATAGGATGCGCAGAAGATTCAAGGGCCAGATCCTGATGCCCAACATGGGTTATGGGAGCAACAAGAAAACAAAGCACATGCTGCCCAGTGGCTCTCAGAAGTTTCTAGTCCACAAGTCAAGGAGCTTGAGGTGCTGCTGATGTGCAACGAATCTTACCGTGAAGAGATTGCTTACAATGTCTCCTCCAAGAACCGTAAAGCCATAGTGGAACGAGAAGCTCAGCTGGCTATCAGAGTCACGAATCCCAATGCCAGGCTGCACAGCAAAGAAAATGAATAGACAGACAGCTTATGTACACATCACATTTGTTTTAATAAAACCATAAAACTACAAAAAACAAACAAACAAAAAACCATGAAGACTTGCTCTTAGTGCACTGTTGGGAGAATTGATGAGTGGCTTCCTGAGCCTATGACTAATGGCATCCTTCCAGCTTTTGTCATCAGCATCAGCTACTTGCACAGATGCTCTCTGACAACACTCAGCTAATCCTCCATATTTTAGGCCTATATTGCCAAAAACAGACGGTATTGGCTCAAAGGAAGGAAGTAGCTTATTCCCACATACCTATATCTCTCCCTTCAGAATTGCAGAATTCCAGAATGAGAATATACATAATAGGGAATGAGCTCATGGAGAAAGTAAGACAGTGTATAATAAGCTACATTCTCACTGGAATCCCTGGGTTCTATGAACGGGTGGTGACATTGGTATATCGTGTATGCAGTGATCCTGATGCAGCTGACTTTAACAAATAGTACCCTTCTTCTACAACACCGCACCTCCAAGTGTATTCCCCTTTTTTTGTTCAGAGTCAGTTCCTCCAATGTTCAGTGAGGGGACACCTCCTATCTCGCTTTGTCCCAGCCCCTAAAATGGTCATAACATTAAAGATACAGGTAGTTAAAAAAAAAAAAAAAAAAAACAGATACAGGTAGTCATTTCTCCATCTAAATCATCTGCCTGTTTGGAATATACTATAAGGGTATGTTTCTTGGGGTACATCCCTCAGCAGTTTAGAAAAACAGTTCCTTCTTCAATAGCTGGTGCAGTGACTCAGTCCTGCCCGGCCTATTCCTTGACCAGCAGTCACAAGGTTAATTTTCTGTCCCAAAGATTCATGTCTCCTGAATCATCCAAAAACAACACTGTAGAATGAGCCCAATGTCATAAGTGATGTAGCCCAAGGCTTTCTGGCCTATGCCAGCAGTTAGATATTTACCCCGGGCTTGGACTTCCAAGGTTATAATAGGAAAATAAGGCAAAGCAATGTACACACAGTTCTGGGAATGTACGTGTTTGGCACCCATATACTGGAGCTCACAGACCCACAGAAAGACACTGACTTATATTGGAAATACCAACACAGAGACACATGTGCAAAGTAATTCCAGACAGACCGTGGTCACCAGCGCTTGGCTAACATGTGAGGTCACACGCACATGTAACTTGCACATCATTCCCCTTCTGATACCTATGACTCATTATCAATACCTGCAGATATTTACATCCAAGGAGAATATGGTGAGCAGCTAAAACTACCTACTTCCCCTCCTTTCTCATCTCCTTAGATATCACCCTATACCTCCAGGGATATGATGCCTTTGCCAGTGGAAAAGGAAGTGTACTTCCTTAAGGAGATGAGCTAGCCAATCTCACTGCTCTTCTCCATACCAAGTGGAAGAGGGGGAGCCCAAATGTAAATCCACACAGTGAAGGCAGGAAGCAAGGCTTAGACATTTTGATGACGAGAGTTTTTTCTCAAATTCTCATCCCTGCCACTACAGAAACAGCGGTCACTACGGAGGGCTGAGAACACTAGTTCAACACACCTTTCTCCCTTTCACCCTTCTCTTCATATTGCTCTGTTTGCCAAAGGTCATTTCATCCAACCCACTGCTTCTGAGAACTGGCGACTGCTACAATAATTACAGGCAAGCTGCCCTATCCTCTCCTTTCACCCCTCTCCAAGGTCTCCCAGAGATCAAGGAAGTTTACCTGAGCAGGCATCAGTCACATGTCTATGCCTGCAGGCTAGAGCTGGGACACAGCCAAAGTAATTCCAGGAATTGGACTTGGACAATATCCTAAGATAACCTCTCTTTTTCTCCAGAGCCTGGGTGAATTGTGTAGTTTGGGACAGGCTGCCTGAAGTTAGGACTCACTCTGTGTCTCCTACTTTCCACCTTCTACAACTGGTTGCCTACAGTTTACCTGAGGTCCAGGCTGGAGTGGAGAGAATCAGTTCTCAGAATTCAGCACGACTCTTCACAGGTGGCCCAACCAGTGCTGAGTGTAAGAAATTATGATTCAGGTCTCAAATTGTGATGATTCAGGTCTCAAAGTTTTCAATGTTAGAGCTCCTTTTGTTCTCTCAGATTTTCCAATCATAGTCATCTATTTCATAAAGAATTTTGAGTTCTACTCTGTGCCAGAAACTGGAGATAGAAAGGAGAATATAGCACAGAACTTGACCTCCAGGATCTCAAAGTATAATGTAATGTGCATCTCTGAGCTCGTATTCTAATAAGTGGAGTGAGGTGGGTGGGGAATGGGCTAAATGGGCGATGGGTATTAAGGAGGGGACTTGTGTTGAACACTGTGAGTTGTATGTTAAGTGATGAATCACTAAATTCTACTCCTGAAACAATATTACACTATATGTTAACTAACTAGAATTTAAATGAAAATTCGAAGAAAAAAAAAGAGGAGAAGCATCTTATAACAAAGCGATCCCTCTCTTTTTGCTATGGTGTATTTGTTGTTGTTTGTTTTTGTTTCACTGATTTATTTCACAGAGAGAAGAAAGCAAACAAGTGGGTCAATTTTGCCATCTTGAGCTGAAAGTCTCCAATAGCAAAGATTCTAATGGAGATTTAAAGGACAGTATCTCAAAGAAAGAGAGCACTCTGGAGTGGATTACTTTAGTATTTGCTTGGCCCTGTTCCCAGTGTAATAGAGTCCCCTTAAATTATCCCAAGACCTGAAGGACATGCTAATCTAGAAGCTGATGATCTGGAAGAAGAGAAATATGGGTAGTCACCATCCTGACTTGTCAAGAACTGAGAGGTTTCCAAGCTTAAAAGATTTTCAGTGCTAAAATGGAAAGTTCTAGGCAAACCAGGGTACGTTGGTCTCACCCAAAGTGGTGGGATGAAGAAAGTGGGCAGAAATGCCGTAGGTCTCATCTTGATTATTTCCTTAAGTTCTCTGAAAATGTGTCCAGGGCTGGGAAGCAGAAATTTATAGGTAAAGTGAGTACAAGCCAGATGGACGAAGCTCCTAGTTTGGGGGGGGGGGGGGGGGGGGGGGGCGGGGAGCAGTGCAGGATGCAGAGGGAGGAGGACGGTATCAGCAACCATTTGCCAATAGAAACAGAGCTCCAAGACTTAACCAGGGAAAGTATCTGGCGTCCAGTCTTTGCAGATACCACAAAGCAGAAGAGAGGATTAAGAGTGAGAGGGCAGGACTTGGATAAGGACAGTGCCAGGCTGGCAAAAGAGAAGTCAGCAACCATTGTTTCATGTGAGTGAAGTGGTTGATATGGCAAGCAAGTGAAGACAGGTCAATTAAATTGACCTCTGATACAAGGACATTATTTAGGCTACAAAACCAGGAAGAACAGCCCATCTCCTGTCCTGGCAATGTAGTCATGACATGTGCCATTGGGCAGATCCTGTTGACTTTTCCTATAGAAGCAGACTCTGTCGCAAAGGGTACCTGGAAAGGTTAAGAGGATGTGCTGGGAAGCCCTGTCAAGTGGCCTTAAGAGACTCACAAACCACTCTTCCTCCTTTCCATCCCTTCAGAAAACCCAGCGGGCAATGCTTACTCATTTTCCTGTACTTAACTGAGCTACCAGGTTAGATATTAGTCCTGAATTCCTGGAGCAGACGTTGGCCACAAAGATTAAACCATAATTTTAAATTGTGAGGGGCAGCACAGTACAATGAGAAGGGGATGGCTTTTGCAAGTCAAGACACCTAGACATTGATTTAGTCTGGTCACTTACTACCTCTGTCAAATTAACTTGTAACATTGGTTTAATAGTAGGTATTACATAAGGGGTTTTGTGAGACAGAGACATAACCATATGAAAATACCAAGCACATGCCAATACATGAGAAAGGGAACCTCCCTTCTTCCCACACAGAGTGACCCAGCTCCCTGTGTGTGTGTGTGTGTGTGTGTGTGTGTGTGTATGAATGCATGTGTGATTGTGTATATGTGTGGCTGTGTGGCTGTGTATGTGACTGTGTGTGTGTATATGACTGTGTGTATGACTATGTGTGGCACTGTGTGTGTGTGTGTGTGTGTGTGTGTGTGTGTGTGTGTGTTCATGTGACCCTCTGGCTTAGAATCGTAACCAGCGGATAGAAGTCCTCTCTTCTTTCTCATCCTTCCTCGGGAGCTATACTTTAACTGCATGCTGTAGCTCTCATTCCAAAGCCAGAAAGTTTTGACTTCTCCATTTTTTCACAGACTTCCAGCTCAAAAACACACCAGTGGCTTCCATATCATTGTAAAAAGGGCCCTGGAACTTATTTTTTTCTAATTTTGGAGGGACATGAAGCTATCTCTACCTCTGAGATATTCTGCTCCAAAACCCTCTCTCTACCAGGATTGGGTAACTGAGTCAGAAATGATCCCCTCCCCTAATCCCAGAGATAGTTCCTGTGACAAAAACAAACCACAGTGTTTCCTCCAACTGCTCCCAGCTGTGTCTCAATTCTCACCTCTGTCCCCTATCTTCACTTTGCTCCATACACAATGAGCTCATCAGGGACCATGAAAGACCCCAAAGAAAGATGCCCACAGTAGAGGACTAGCATGTGTCTGGAAATGTTTGAAGAATTCTTTAAGAATATAAGGTTCCAGCATAAATCTATGAAAGGGAGGGAACTCTGAGGCCTTCCAAAAAGGAGGAGTCTAGAATTAGAGAACTTTTTAAACAAAATTTTTTTAATATTTATTTTTGAGACAGAGAGAGACAGAGCATGAACGGGGGAGGGTCAGAGAGAGAGGGAGACACAGAATCTGAAACAGGCTCCAGGCTCTGAGCTGTCAGCACAGAGCCCGACGCGGGGCTCGAACTCATGGACCGCGAGAACATGACCTGAGCCAAAGTTGGACGCTTAACCGACTGAGCCACCCAGGGGCCCCTAGAATTAGAGAACTTTATTTTTCCACTTCCTCTTACTTCTCCTGGTCCTCTGGGCTCTTTGTTGCTGAGCAAAGGGAAATGGATAAGACATGATACAGAACTATCTGCTTTATGGGTTTCTAGAGTGTTAAACCTTTGTTCCCAAGTTACTGACCCAAGATACCTAAAAAGAGCGAGAATCTAGACAGGAAGAGGGATGAAGAGGTGGTCATTTCATGACCACCAAAGGTGGCAAGCCAGTCACTTGAACAAGATTAATGGAAGGTTCTATTCTCCTGGGCTGGACTGGCTGGAAAGGCAGGAAACTTCAGGCTTTCCTGATTCTTCCACATTTGTACAGGACCACCTCTCTTAGACTTCAGTTCCTTGTCACTGCTGTCCTCCTTTGGTGTGAATAAATGAGGGGAAGACTGCCTCCCAGCCAAGAGCTGAGCTGCAGGGTGTACAGAGTTTTCAGCAAACACCACCCGGACGTGCTAAAAAGCTGCCAGGTTACATGGAAATTTTAAGATTTACACATTCTTTCTCCCGAACTGAGAAAATTGCTTCCAAGTTTTCAAGAAATTGAAATTCTGAAAGGAATTTATTCACTCATTTGTTCTTTTGACAAATATTTATTGATCACCTATTTGAGAGTTACTGTTCTATGCCTTCTGGATAAAGCAGAAAATGGGAGATAGGAATTCTTTGCCCCTTGAGACTTACATCCTCTTGGAGAGACAAGCAAATCATAAAGAAATATATAGTAAAATGCTGGATTATAAGTGCCATGGTGAAAAATGGAGCAAGCCAGAGGGATAAAAAGAGTCTGAGGGTAATCATTGGAACAAGGTGATGATGGAAGAGCTCCCTGGAAAGGACACATCTGAACAGAGGAGGCTACCATTCAAGTACATTACAGTAGAGGTTACCAAGCAGGAACTGCAGGTACAACTCCCGAGGCAGGAGTTTGCTCGGTGTTTTCAAAGATGAGAAGAAGGCCAAGGCAAATGAAACAGAATAGGGAGAAAGACAATGATAGAAACTGAAATCAGAAAATTTTGTCATAACCAGATCTCTTAGGGCTCCCTAGACCATGAGTGGGGAGGGGCAATGAAATTTATTCCACAGATAATGGAAAGCCATCAGGAAGGGTTTTGTTTTGTTTTTGGAGGCGGGAGTATAAAATCTGCTTTGTTTTTAAAGGATCGCATGCTGCCTGCTATCTGTAGCATAGGTTATATAAGGGTACAGGTGGAAACAAGGAGAACAGTTAGGAAATGTGGCAGTGGTCCAGGTGACAGGTGCTTGGGATCTGACTAAGGGATTGGAATTAGGGATGGGAAATGAGATAGCATTATAAATACCTTTTATGGTAAAACCACAGGATTTTCTGGGAGATTGGATGTGGGTTGCAAGAGAAAGAACATTATCATTGATGACTCCAAAGTTTTGACCTAATCATCTGGGTACTTGGAGATGCCATTTGCTAAAATGTGTGGAAGGCTGTGGGAGGAGTGTTTTGGGAATGCAGAGAATCAAAAGTTTTGACCCGGATGTGTGAAATCTGTGATGCTTTATGACATCCAGTGAACTGTTATGCAGGCTATTAAATGAACATATCTGGAATTCAGGGGGAAAGGTCAGGGCTGGAGATACAATTTGGGAGTCATTACCACATAAAAACCATTAGGATAGATGATCTTAGCAAGTGAGGGTCATCCAAGATTGAAAGCTTAAGGACGAGGAGGACCTGCAAAGGAGATGCAATTATCATACTCAAGCAAAGAATAAAAGTCAGAACACAATTCATGGCATAATGTAATGTAATGGGGAAAAGATGGTGTTTGTTGTTTGAATTAATCACTCTCAATGTGGGTAAGAATGTAGGGTAACTGGCAATGCAATACATTCATTGTTCTAGGAGGTGTCATTTTGGAAAAAGTACTTTGGAACTGGAACTTCTTAACCTAGTAATTCCACATCCAGGAATAATGATTTACTTATTCTTTTATCATCTACAATTTATTGAGACTTTTTCACTCTGATCACTGCTCTAGACACTGAGAATATGGCAGTGAAATAAATACACACACACACACACACACACACACACACACACACACACACACACACAAACTATATCCACCCTCATGGTTCTTATATTCAAGTCAGGGAATTATTACAGTATTCCTTGAAAGAGTTACAATTGAAGATAACTAAATATTTAAATAAGGGGTGGGGTGCCTGGCTGGTTCAGATGGCTAAGGGTACGGCTTCAGCTCAGGTCATGATCTCCCAGTTCATTAGTTCAAACCCCGAATTAGGCTCCGCACTGACAGTGTGAAGTCTGCTTGGGATTTTCTGTCTCTCTCTCTACCCCTACCCAACTCGTGCCCTCTCTCTCTCTCACACACACACAAAATAAAGAAACTTAAAAACTTTTTAAAATGTTTAAGTAAGGGATTGGTTAAGTAAATAATTTCTGTTCTTATATATTAGGTAGCCTTTAAAATATGAAGAAGATGGGCCACCTGGGTGGCTCAGTCGGTTAGGCATCTGACTCTTGATCTTGACTCAGGTCATGATCTCATGGTTTGTGAGTTTGAGCCCCACATCGAGTTCTGCACTGACAGTGTGGAGCCTGCTTGGGATTCTGTCTCTCCTTCTCTCTGCCCCTCCCCCACTAGTGCTCTCTCTCTCTCTCTCTCAAAATAAAAATAAACAAACTTTAAAATAAATAAAAGTGCGCCTGGGTGGCTCAGTTGGTTGAGCGACTGACTTCAGCTCAGGTCATGATCTCATAGATTGTGAGTTTGAGCCCCGCGTCAGGCTCTGTGCTGACAGCTCCAAGCCTGGAGCCTGCTTCGGATTCTGTGTCTCCCCCTCTCTCTACCCCTACCCTGCTCACGCTCTGTGTCTCTCTGTGTCTCCATAATAAATAAATGTTTAAAAAAATTAAAAATAAATAAATACAATTAATTAATGCAGAAGAAATCCAATTATAGTGGCAAATATTTCTAAACTACTGCACAGCAAACAGTGGTAATATGAACAAGATATACAGTATGGATTCATTTATAAATCATATGTCATGTGTATATGGGCACATGCACATGAGCACACGTGTGCCAAGACAATTCAATGAAATACTGATTTGTGAGTTTTTATTGTTGCTTTTGCTGCTATAGGAAGAACTACGAGATATCATTCCCTCCCCATTCTTATATATGTTGGTGTGCTGAGTCTGAGGCCACAAATTATGTTATCTCTTAGGGATTCGACAGATCAGGGCATAAGAGTGAGTATATAGACCCAAAGGAGGCTGGTATACTGGGGGAGCTACATAATAGGAATCTAAGTTCATCACCAAAAAGGAAGATTAGCTAGGAAGAAAAGTCTAGTAGCTAGGATGTATTTCCAGATATATTTGATTTAGAGAGATTAAAAAAAAAAATTTTCCCTCACATATATATGTATATAGATATACATGCATATGTATATGTATATATATGAAAATCATAAATTTATAAAATTTACAGAATTATAAATTTATAATTATATTTTGGTCAATAAAGAATGAGAAAGAAAAATAGAGTTGAAAGCTGAACTAGAATGAGAACAGTGGTCAAATTATGATGATTTTTGTTTTCTTTTGTTTGGCTACATTTTTTTCTACAATAAGCATTTATAATTTTGCAATGAATTTCAAGTACAGCGAGACCCCAGAAGGAAGAGGGATCACTTTGGCTAAGACCATCAGGAAAGATTCTCTGGAGAAGATGATATCTGTGCATCAGAGCCCTGTGGGTGGAAATGGGGGTGGGTGTAGAATCCTGGGCAGGCAAACATTCACAAATGCAGCAGGTCACAGGGATGTGTTCAGAATATTACAAAAATTTGCCATTCTGTATATGGCACATGCACAGCCTACTCCTCACTTCCCAGGTAGTTGTCTGAGGATGAGGTCTATGTGTGGGATAGTGGAGGAAAGTGTGTAAAAATGCTTCCCTCGTGGGGCACCTGGGTGGCTCAGTCAGTTAAGCGTCCAACTTCAGCTCAGGTCACAATCTCGCGGTCTGCGAATTCGAGCCCTGCGTCAGGCTCTGAGCTGATGGCTCAGAGCCTGGAGCCTGCTTCTGATTCTGTGTCTCCCTCTCTCTCTGCCCCTCCCCTGTTCATGCTCTGTCTCTCTCTCTCTCTCTGTCTCAAAAAGAAATAAACGTTAAAAAAAATTTTTAAAAAAATGCTTCCCTCGTTACCCTCCCTACATCTCTCAGCGTCTTGTTTCAATAGTTTCCTCCAAGATCATCAAAATAATGCAATAATAATGTTCAACTATCTCCTTAACAAACAGTATACTTATTTGAAATATAAGTAAAATCATTTAAATTTTAAAATGCCAAAGCCCTGCCTACCCAGAGATTTTGATTTGGGATTTCTAAGATGGACCCATTATTTTTGTTTTTGTTTTTTACCTGTTCAAGCAGTTCTTATTTACATGGGGGTGTGAGAAACCATGGTCTACTAAATTCTAAAGCTCCAAGCTCATTAGGGCTTCAGCTGAAATTCATTACTAAAAATTCTTGAGGAGGAGGAGCCAAGAAGGCAAAACACCATGGAAGTTTTTTGTGTCTCACGTCCATGAAATACAGCCAGACCAACACTAAACCATCATGCACACCTAGAAAACTGATCTGAGAATTAACACAACAATCTGCACAATCTGAACCACAGAATTCAGCACGTACGTGGTGCAGAGAGGAGAACTGGGGGAGAGAAAAGCTGCAGAGGGCAGGAAGCTGCCTTTGAATGCAGAGAGAGATGGGGGCTACAGAATACGGGAAAAGCACCTCCACCAAAGCAGCTAGAGAGAAAATGGAAAAGTGGAAACAGCCACAGGGGCTGAACTAAAAGGCAGAAAGGAGAAAAGAGAAAGGAGAGGGTTTAAATTCCACTAGGACTATAAACAGGGGGAGCACAGAGTCTAAAAATCCACAGCTCAATACCTCATGGTGCTCTGGTGAGAAGGGCGAATCCCCAGGAGCAGAGTGGAGTCTGGGTTCTTCAGGCCACACAGGGAGAGGTGGTTCCCCTGCTGGGAGGACACCTGGTAGAGGCTGTGTGGTCCCCCAAAGGCAAGACCCTAGTGGACTCGGGAGAACAACCACATTCGTGGGTGCTGGAACAAGGTCATTAAGGGTGAAGCCTGGTGCCAGGTGTGTGCTATGATTTTCCATAATCCCTAAGGCACTGCTGCTACACTATCTCATAAACTTTTTCTGGGGCAGGCTGGCACCCAACCGCAGTCTCTGGGCATCAGCAGTAGCACAGACCTGCAAACATTCCTGGGTGTGGCTAGCACCCGGCCATAGCTCACTGAGACCCTCCACAGGGGGGGCGGAATGGGTCAAAGCTGCAGTCCCTCAGAAGTAAGGGGTCGGGAAAAACAGCCACATCTGAGACAAAACTCAGGAGAGAGGTGCTGCTTGGGGCTTGGTCACAGACTGTATAGAAGTGGGGAGTGGACGGAAGCCAAAGACAAAGGATGGGTGCGCGATTGCTGATTGGGGAGAATAGAGTTCTGATACTAGAGACTGGGTAGCTGGGAGACGCCATTTTCACCGCTGCCGGGCATACACACACCTACAAGCGCCACAACAATCCACCCCAGCAAGTATTAGCACCATCTAGTGGAGAATGGAGCCATTACACTAAGCCCTGCCCAACTGGGCCAACCTCCCTCTTCAGGAACACAAGTCTCTCCGCCTGCTGAGTTTATGGACTATAAAGCGCTTCATACTTTGACTTCTAGGGGAAAACAAAGTTATTTCAGTTATTTCAGTCATATTTCAGTCTGTTCGCTGGTCCTTCTATTCAATTTTCTTTCTTTCCTTCTTTTTCTTTTTTCTCTTTTTTGTTTCTTTTTCTTGACTACAGAGAGAGAAAAATTCATTTTTATTAAAAATATTTTTCTTTAACATTTTTTCTACTATTTTTTACTTTTGTGTAAAATTTTCAAATTCTATATTACCTCCATCATTTCAGTGTATTCATTTTTTCAAATTTTCAAACGATTTCCTTTTTTTCTTTCCCTTTTTTTCTCTAATCTATCAAGCCCCTTTCAACACCCAGACCAAAACACACCTAGGGTCTAGCATCATTTATTCGATTTTTTGCGTGTGTGTGTGTTTAATTTTTTAATTTTAATGTTTTTAATTTTAATTTTGTTTACCTCATTAATTCCTTTTCTCCCTTCAAAATGACAAAACAAAGGAATTCATCCCAAAAGAAAGAGTAGGAAGAAACGACAGCCAGGGACTTAACCAACACAGATACAAGCAAGAGGTCTGAACCAGAATTTAGAATCCCGATAACAAGAATACTAGCTGGAGTCAAAAATAGATTAGAATCCCTTTCTGCAGAGATAAAAGAAGTAAAAGCTAGTCAGAATGAAATAAAAAAATGTTATAACTGAGCTGCAATTTCGAATGGATGCCATGGCAGCAAGGATGGATGAGGCAGAACAGAGAATCAGCAATATAGAGGACAAACTTAAGAAGAATAATGAAGCAGAAAAAAAGATGGAGATTAAGGCAAAAGAGCACGATTTTAGAACTAGAGAAATCAATGACTCATTAAAAAGGAACAACATCAGAATCATAGGAGTCCCAGAAAAGGAAGAGAGAGAAATAGGGGTAGAAGGGTTATGTAAGCAAATCATAGCAGAAAACTTTCCTAACCTGGGGAAAGATACAGACCTCAAAATTCAGGAATCACAGAGGACTCCCATTAGATTCAACAAAAACTGACCATCAACAAGACATATCATAGTCAAATTCACAAAATACTCAGGTGAGGAGAGAATCATGAAAGCAGCAAGGGAAAAAAAGTCCTTCACCTACAAGGGAAGACAGATCAGGTTTGCAAGAGACCTATCCACAGAAACTTAGCAGGCCAGAAAGAAGTGGCAAGATATATTCAATGTGCTGAATCAGAAAAATATGCAGCCAAGAATTTTTTTTATCCAGCAAAGCTGCCATTCAAAATAGAAGGAGAGATAATAAGTTTCCCAGACAAACAAAAATTAAAGAAATTTATGACCACTAAACCAGCCCTGCAAGAAATATTAAGGGGGACTCTCTGAGGGGAGAAAAGATTAAATAAATAAATAAATAAATAAATAAATAAATAAATACCAAAAGCAGCAAAGACAAAAAGGACCAGAGAACACCACTAGAAACTCCAACTCTACAAGCAACATAATGGCAATAAATTCATATCTTTCAGTATTCACTGTAAATGTCAATGGACTAAATGCTCCAATCAAAAGACATAGGGTAACAGAATGGATAAGAAAACAAGATCCATCTATATGCTGTTTACAAGAGACCCACTTTAGACCTAAAGACACCTTCAGATTGAAAGTAAGGGGATGGAAGGGCACCTGGGTGGCTCAGTTGGTTAAGCGTATGACTTCAGCTCAGGTCACGATCTCGCGGTCCGTGAGTTCGAGCCCCACGTCGGGCTCTGGGCTGATGGGTCAGAGCCTGGAGCCTGCTTCTGATTCTGTGTCTCCCTCTCTCTCTGCCCCTCCCCCGTTCATGCTCTGTCTCTCTCTGTCTCAAAAATAAATAAACTTAACAAAAAAATTTAAAAAAAAAAGAAAGTAAAGGGATGGAGAACCATCTATCATGCTAATGGTCAACAAAAGAAAGCTGGAGTAGCCATACTTATATCAGACAATCTAGACTTTAAAATAAAGACTGTATCAAGAGATGCACAAGGGCATTATATCATAATCAAAGGGTGTATCCACCAAGAAGACCTAACAATTGTAAACATTTATGCACCAAATGTGATAACACCCAAATATATAAATCAATTAATCACAAACATAAAGAAACTCATTGATAGTAATACCATAATAGTAGGAGACTTCAACACCCCACTCACAGCAATGGACAGATCATCTAATCAAAAAATCAACAAGGAAACAATGGCTTTGAATGACACACTGGACCAGATGGACTTAACAGATATATTCAGAACATTTCATCCTAAAGCAGCAGAATATACATTCTTCTCCAGTGCACAAGGAACGTTCTCCAGAACAGACCACATACTGTGAAACAAATCAGCCCTCAACAAGTACAAAATGATCGAGATCATACCATGCATATTTTCAGACCACAACACTATGAAACTCGAAATCAACCACAAGAAAAAATTTGGAAAGGTAACAAACACTTGGAGACTAAAGAACATCCTACCAAAGAATGAATGGGCTAACCAAGAAGTTAAAGAGGAAACTAAAAAGTTCATGAAAGCCAATGAAAATGATAACACCACAACCCAAAACCTCTGGGACACAGCAAAGGCGGTCATAAGAGGAAAGTATATAGCAATCCAGGCCTTCCTAAAGAAGGAAGAAAGATCTCAGATACCCAACTTAACCTTACACCTTGAAAAGCTGGAAAAAGAACAGCAAATAAAACCCAAAAACAGAAGAAGACAGGAAATAATAAAGATTAGAACAGAAATTAATACTATCAAAACCAAAAAAAAAAAAAAAACAAAAAAAAAACAAAAAACAAACCCAGTAGAACAGATCAATGAAACCAGAAGCTAGTTCTTTGAAAGAATCAACAAAATTGATAAACCACTAGCCAGTTTTATCAAAAAGAAAAAGGAAAGGACCCAAATGAATAAAATCAAGAATGAAAGAGAAGAGATCACAACCAACACAGCAGAAATAAAAACAATAATAAGAGAGTATTATGAGCAATTATATGCCAATAAAATGGGCAACCTGGAAGAAATGGACAAATTCCTAGAAACATATACACTACCAAAACTGAAACAGGAAGAAATAGAAAATTTGAACAGACCCATAACCAGTAAAGAAATCAAATTAGTAATCAAAAATCTCCCAAAAAACAAGAGTCCAGGGCCAGATGGCTTTCCAGGGGAATTCTACCAAATATTTAAGGAAGAGTTAATACCTCTTCTCTTAAAGCTGTTTCAAAAAAAGGAAAGGAAAGGAAAACTTCCAAACTCTGTCTTTGAAGCCAACATTACCTTGATTCCAAAACTAGACAGAGACCCCACTAAAAAGGAGAACTATAGACCACTTTCCCTGATGAACATGGATGCAAAAATCCTCAACGAGATATTATCCAACTGGATCCAGCAATATATTTAAAAAATTATTCACAACGGGGGCACCTGGGTGGGTCAGTCGGTTGAATGTCCGACTTCAGCTCAGGTCATGATCTCACAGTTTGTAGCTTTGAGCCCCACATCAGGATCTGTGCTGACAACTCAGAGCCTGGAGCCTGCTTCAGGTTTGGTGTCTCCCTCTCTCTCTGCTTCTACCCTACTCATTCTCTGTCTCTCTCTTCCCTCAAAAATAAATAAACGTTAAAAAAAATTTATAAAAAAATTTATTCACCACAACCAAGTGGGATTTACACCTGGGATGCAGGGCTGGTTCAATATCCACAAAACAACCAATGTGATTCATCACATCAATAAAAGAAAGGACAAGAACCATATGATCCTCTCAATAGATGCAGAGAAAGCATTTGACAAAATAAAGCACCCTTTCTTGATAAAAACCCTCAAGAAAGTAGGGTAGAAGGAGCATACCTCAAGATCATAAAAGCCAGATACAAAAGACACAATGCTAATATCATCCTCCATGGGGAAAAACTGAGAGCTTTCCCCCTAAGGTCAGGAACAAGACAAGGATGTCCACTCTCGCCACTGTTATTCAACATAGTATTAGAAGTCTTAGCCTCTGCAACCAGACAACACAAAGAAACAAAAGGCATCCAAATCAGCCAGGAGGAGGTCAAATTTTCACTCTTCACAAATGACATGATACTCTATATGGAAAACCCAAAAGATTCCACCAAAAAAACCCACCAGAACTGATTCATGAATTCAGCAGTCACTGGATATAAAATCAATGCACATAAATCGGCTGCATTCCTATACACCAACAATGAAGCAACAGAAAGAGAAATCAAGGAATCGATCCCATTTAAAACTGCACCAAAAACTATAAAATACCTAGGAATAAATCTAACCAAAGAGGTGAAAAATTTATACACTGAAAACTATAGAAAGATTATGAAAGAAATTGAAGAAGACACAAAGAAATGGAAAAAGATTCCATGCTCCTGGATAGGAAGAACAAATATTGTTAAAATGTCGATACTACCCAAAGCAATCTACATATTCAACGCGATCCCTATCAAAATAACACCAGCATTCTTCACACAGCTAGAACAAATAATCCTAAAATTTGTATGGAGCCAGAAAAGACCCCAAATAGCCAAAGCAATCTTGAGAAAGAAAACCAAAGCAGGAGCATCACAATCCCGGACTTTAAGTTATACTACAAAGCTGTAATCATTAAGACAGTACGGTACTGGCACAAAAACAGACACTCAGATCAATGGAACAGAATAGAGAACCCAGAAATGTACCCACAAACGTATGGCCAACTAATCTTTGACAAAGCAGGAAAGAATACCCAATGGAATAAAGACAGTCTCTTCAGCAAGTGGTGCTGGGAAAACTGGACAGCGACATGCAGAAGAATGAACCTGGACCACTTTCTTACACCATACACAAAAATAAACTCAAAATGGATGAAAGACCTCAATGTAAGACAGGAAGTCATCAAAATCCTTGAGGAGAAAGCAGGCAAAAACCTCTTTGATCTTGCCCGCAGCAGCTTCTTACTCAACATGTCTCCAGAGGCAAGGGAAACAAAAGCAAAAATGAACTATTTGGACCTCATCAAAATAAAAAGCGTCTGCACAGCGAAGGAAACAATCAGCAAAGATAAAAGGCAACAGACAGAATGGGAGAAGATTTTTGCAAATGAAATATCAGATAAAGGTTAGTATCCAAAATCTATAAAGAACTTATCAAACTCAACACCCAAAAAACAAATCATCCAGTGAAGAAATGGGCAAAAGACATGAATAGACACTTCTCCAAAGAAGACATCCAGATGGCCAACCGACACATGAAAAAATGCTCAACATCACTCATCATTAGGGAAATACAAATCAAAACCACAATGAGATACCACCTCACACCTGTCAGAATGGTTAACATTAACAACTCAGGAACAACAGATGTTGGCGAGGATGCGGAGAAAGAGGATCTCTTTTGCATTGCTGGTGGGGATGCAAGCTGGTACAGCCACTCTGGAAAACAGTATGGAGGTTCCTCAAAAAACTAAAAATAGAACTACCCTATGACCCAGCAATTGCACTACTAGGTTTTTATCCAAGGGATATAGGTATGCTGTTTCAAAGGGACACATGCACCCCAATGTTTATAGCAGCACTATCAACAATAGCTAAAGTATGGAAAGAGCCCAGATGTCCATTGATGGATGAATGGATAAAGAAGATGTGGTATATATATACAATGGAGTATTACTCAGCAATCATAAAGAATGAAATCTTGGCATTTGCAACTAAATGGATGAAACTAGAGGGTCTTATGCTAAGCGAAATTAGTCAGTCAGAGAAAGACAAATACAATACGACTTCACTCATATAAGGACTTTAAGACACAGACCAGAAGAACATAAGGGAAGGGAAGCAAAAATAATATAAAAACAGGGAGGAGGACAAAACATAAGAGACTCTTAAATATGAAGAACAAACAGAGTTACTGGAGGGGTTGTGGGAGGGGGGATGGGCTAAATGGGTAATGGGCATTAAGGAATCTACTCCTGAAATCATTGTTGCACTATATGCTAACTAATTTGGATGTAAATTTAAAAAATAAAATTATTTTTAAAAAACCCTTGAAAACCCACTTCAGTGCAGGGTTACCATATCTTTAGGCTTGTTTTCAACTATCTTCCTGGATATCTCTTTAGCATTCAGGTTTCACTCAAACTGTTGATCCCCAAGAATTTAGCCTTTAACCAATGTATTTTATGATCTCTATACCATTGATGGCATCTCAGAATTTCCTACAGGGCTTTATAAAAATACCACATTCCTATGTAATTTCATGAAACTTCTAAATCAAAACTGTTAGGTCCAGAGTCCAGCAATCTGTTTTATTTTTATAGCTACACCAGAGATTTGGATACAGCCTGCCTAACACTGGCCTACTGGCCTACACTGGCCTACATAGAGGTCACCAGCTTCTCCTTTGGTCTACAAAGTCTCTGCCAGACTTAGGTTCTTCTGGGCCTGAGCCATTCAGACTTCTTCCTTCCTGCTATGACCTAGTTATACCTTAAACCTCTGCTCCAGGCTCCCCCACCTAGGTACTCTCCAGGTTCCCATTCCCATGGATAATGTAGGTCTGAGGTTTTCATTCATTCATGAACAGATACCTTTGTGTAACTCAATGTGAGGAATAGTTTTCTCAACCTTGGGCACTAAAATCTCTGCTAACTGGCTGATTAAAAATGTGGCTATATAAGAACATCTTTGTAACATCAACATTGGAGTACCATACGTGATGGAGGTGATGAAAAAAATAATAATTTGAGAGGAATTTGAACACTGCCAAAAGATATGTGTAAGTATAATGGCCCAGAGAGGGGGAAATGTTAGCCAGTCAAAAAATATGGCATCCTGGGCAAGGAGCAGCACAGGGCTTATGTTAAACCCTTCTGACTCTTGCATCACTAACCCAACAGCAATAGCACAGGAATGGGAGCTGTTGTTACTCCAAGGGAAGGTCAAGAAGATTTAAAATCATCCTGAACCAAAACATAACACGTGGCAGTTTAAATTCCTTCTTAATAATTGAAGAGTGAACAGGTGTAACATAGTCTGTGGAGTGGGAAGGTACCCTATTCTCACACAGTACCAGACATAGAATCCTGAAAGGTCATTGCCACACTCAGGAAAATGTAAATCCTTGAAACAAACCAGTGCCTTGACTTAGTCAATAGCCGGGTGGAATGTTTTAGTCTGTGTGAGTCAGGTGCGTTGAGAACAACAGCTTACACTCTTTTAAAAAAATCTGCAAGAAGAAATCTTGCTGAGTCTAGTAAAATATTCATAGAAGCACAAATTTCTACTGACAAATAAGCAGATACTCCTGATTTCATTACCAAGGGACATCTCCTCATTATTCAGGCCTACAAACTCCTTCCCACTTCGGATCCTGTAACACCAGCCACTACTAAATATTTGACCAGGGGCGCCTGGGTGACTCAGTTGGTTAAGCATCTGACTCTTGATTTCCATTCAGGTCATGATTTCACGGTCTGTGAGATCAAGCCCCAAGTCGGGCCCCGCACTGACAGTGCAGAGCCTGCTTGGGATTCTCTGTCTCCCTCTCTCTCTCTCCCTGCCCCCCACTCCATTCATGTGCTCTCTCTCAAAATAAAAAAATAAACTTAAAGAAATAAAGATTTGGCCAAACATCCAAATTTGAGAAAGGCTCCAAAAAACCGTTTACTATAGTAACTATTCTGGTTCCAACTTCAGATAAATTCCCCCAGTATATTTTCTTCATGAAAATTAAGCTACATCCATGTGATGAAAGTACATGCTTCAGTTGAAAATAGTAATAAATGCCATTTTTGAGCACTTAACATGAAAGGCAAAGAAATTAGTACAGAATCACACTGCTTGCTAGAGGCACAGCTAGGCTTTACACTCAAGTTTACCTGATGTTAAGACCTGTGTTTGCGACTACTCTGCTACTTTGCCTACTTCCAAATGAGGAATAATTTATAATTACATGGAATATAATTACATAGGTATTTCACATTGGGTGTATATAAACAGGAAATAAGCTTGTGAAAATGGCCTCATTATCGTTAGTCCTTAGGTAAATACAAATAAAAACTGCAATGAGATTCAGTTACACACATTCCAGAATAACTAACAACAACAACAGCAACAACAAAAACAGACAAAATAGAGTTGTGGGTGAGGATGCAGAGTGACTGGACTTCATACATACCGCTGGCTGGATGAATATCGGAAGATTTTTTGGCACTATCTAAAGATGAACAACTGGTACCCTATAAACACTGGATGCCTCATGACCAGTCAGTTCCATTCCCACTTGCAGTCAATTCTGCAATAACACTCATTTTGAAAATTTGAATTTGTTTCAGTTTGATTGATTTATTAGGGAACAATTTGCACGTTGTTCCCCAATGGGTGGCTCAGTCGGTTGAGTGTCCGACTCTTGATTTTGGCTCAGGTCATGATCTCATGGTTCATGGGATTGAGCTCAGTGTGGGGATCTGCACTAACAGCACAGAGCCTGCTTGGGATTCTCTCTCTCCCTCTCTCTCTCTCTGCCCCTCCCCTGCTCACACTCTCTCTCTCTCTCTCTCTCTCTCTCTCTCTCTCTCTCTCTCTCTCTCTCTCAAAATAAGTAAATAAACATAAAAAAAAAAGAAACACAAGATGGAATAATAGAACCTGTACCCAGCTGAAACAATCCACAAAGTAATACCCAAAATACACTCAAACATCCACCAGGTACCTCAGTCCACTGGGTGTGTTATCCTACAAAGTTGTATTTTATTATCTGTTTGTAACTACAACCTTTTCTGTATAAACAAACACACACTCAACATCCCAAATATATCTAAGTGTCCTGGTTCAAAATGCCAAGGACTACAAACAAAAAAAGACAATACTATTTATATGTGAGGACCTTAAAAGAAATCACCAAATCCTGTATAAGTGGCTCCTTTTAGTGCTCTTAGTTGCTGGTTTAGTGATTTCAAACATCACTATAATTTCCAAAGCCTTCAGCCCTTGGGGGAAACCACAAGTGCAGATGAGAAAGCCACAAAAAAGTTTCCAGCCATGATCCTAAAGTTAATTGAGGAGGAAAGCAACACACTGAAATAACAATTGCAATTTTGATGAAAACCTTGAAAGACCCACAATCCAAAGGCAAAAACAAAACAAAACATGCCCAAGTATTTAAAGGTTGTGGAAGATCAGAGGCCAATATCAAAGCAAGGAAAGTCACACCTACTCATATCTGGTGTTACAACCTTTCACCTGATTTCAGATAATCCTCTGCCCACCATTTCACAATAACCCACAAGCTACTACCTTCCACGATGAAATGTCATGTCTTCTTCAAGGTAAAGTATCATATTCATTAGTGTTTGTGTAATTATCTGACATGTAATATTACACTATTTTTTAAACATTAGGTCCTTCTTTTTATTTTTTGTATCACTGACAATATTTTTTAGTATTATGTGCTCTTTCAAGCACACACATAACTTCATAGAAGCTAGAGGGCGAATTATGTACCATACATCAGCTTCCAATTGCTGCTGTAACAAATTATCATAAATTTAGTGGCTTAAAACAACACAAATGGATTATCTTACAGGTCCAGAGCTCATAAGTCCTAAATCAAGGTGTCAGCAGGTCTCTGTTCCTTCTGGAAGCCCTAGGGAAGAATCTGTTTCCTTTTCCAGATTTTAGAAGCCACCTATATCTCTTGGCTTGCAGCCTCTTCCTTGTATCTCTCTGACTTCTGCTTCTGTCATCATATCTCTTCTCACTCTAACTCTCCTGACTCTCTCTTTCTCTTATAAGAATTTTTATAATTACAATGGGCCGACCCCAGGTAACCCAGGATAATCTCCCCATCTCAAGACCCTTAATTTAAAGATATCTAGAGAGTCCTTTTTGCCATATAAAGTAACATAGAGGCTCCAGGGATTAGAACACAGACTATCTGAGGTGCCATTATTCTGTCTACTACTCAGAATATATCCTCCAAACTTAATATAAATAAGCTAAAATCAATAATTTTAAAAATCCTATATTTTTATCTTGATTATTGTGATAGTATATCACAGGTATATGCATATATCCAAAACTCATCAAATTGTGTGTTTTAAATATGTGAAGTTTTTTTATAGATTAAACATACCTCACTAGAGCAGTTAGAAAAATCTTATATTTGGAAAATAAGGCCTATTTCTTTTTTTAATTTTTTTTTAATGTTTATTTATTTTTGAGAGAGACAGACAGAGTGTGAGCAGGGGAGGGGCAGAGAGAGAGAGGGAAACACAGAATCTAAAGCAGGCTCCAGGCTCTGAGCTGTCAGCACAGAGCCCGATGTGGGGCTCGAACTCACAAATCATGAGATCGTGAGATCGTGACGTGGGCTGAAGTTGTTCGCTTAACCGACTGAGCCACCCAGGTGTTCCCAGGCTACTTGATTTTTAACCCCAGCTCTGCCAGTTACTAACTTTGCAACCTTGAGCAATTTACTTTCTCTCTCTAGGCCTCAAATTCTTCATCCATAAAATGAGGATAATACTTAAGTTATATGATCTTTTAAGCAATAGATGAATTAATATGTTAACCACTTAGCAGAGAATCTGACTTATAGTGAGCACTGTATAAATATTTGCTCTCATTGTTGTTTTTGCTATTTGAAGAAGCTGTATACAATAATCCTAGGGTATGTGATTCTCAACGCAGTAGGAGACAAAAGGAGCAGAGCTCTACTTCTGCATCTTGTATAGCAGAAGGGAGGGTCGTATGTCAAAAGTACTCAGTGTACAAAAAGTGTTGAGAATGGGGAAACACCATGGTGTTGAATACAGTACACTGACAAGAGAGACAGGAGAAATCTCTAGTAGCTACCTTTAAGAGGAAAATGTGGGGATCAAGGAAGACACTAAGAAATGTGTCTGTGGACCATAATGTGTAAAACTTCTCCATACCCCCAAACTATAATTATAGTAAAGAACTTTTATATTATTCAAAACTTCTGAATCAAATTTGTATTTTTTTCATTTTTAGGTGTGTTTGCTTGGATGCTTTTTTTTTTAATGTTTATTTATTTTTTAGAGAGAGAGAGAGAGAGCAGGGAAGGGGCAGGTAGAGAAGGAAAAAGAGAATCCCAAGCAGGCTCTGTGCTGATAGCACAGAGCCTGACACAGAGCTTGAAGCCACAAACCATGAGATCATGACTTGAGTCGAAATCAAGAGTCAGACGCTTAATTGACTGAGCCACCCAGGTGCTCTGGATGCTTTTTAAAATCTATGGGAAGACAGAAATAGGTCTCATGACTGCCTGCTCCATTTAGGTTAACCCTATAACATACTTAGTTGTCCTCAATAAACAGAAACTAATATTAGAATTCTGATCACAGCCTATTAAATTTGTTATTTTGACTGCCTCCCCCATTATATTCTGTCTCATTCATTTCTGTATGCCCATCACCTTAAGCCTCTCTGTAAAGGTAGGTGCTTAATCAATATTTGTAGAATACATCAACTGAAGGAACTAGGTAGATGATGGGTAGAGAGATGAATTCATAAAAGAAAGGATGAATGCTAAGATTGTTACATCAACTTTATGGGAAAACACCCTAGAATGGTCAGCCATAGAAGATAAATGTGTACTTAGAGTAGGCCTTGTACTTACCTACTTTGGGACTCTATTAGTATTTGGGCATGCCTCATTGTGGCCTTGTCCTCACTGGTAGGCAATGGAGTAGTTAAAAGCTCAGGTTCTAGAGCCAGACTGCCTGCATTCAAATTCTGGTTTGTCCACATGTACCATAAAGTTAGTGATGTGAAGTCTTAGGGCCCCTTACTTACAACCTCTTCCAAAGCCCTGTGTATGTATTTCATATTTGAGAATTTGCATTCTATTTCTGAAACAGCCTCCCAATATTGTAAAACAAAACTTTCAGATTCTACAAAACGTGGATCCAACATTGGCTCCACCACTTACTGGCTCTGTGACTTGGGCTCAATATATTTATTTGCTATGTGCCTCCATTTCTCCATTTGTAAAATGGAATAAGCTGGCATCTACTTCATAGCATTGTTTTGAAAATTGAGTTAATACATGTGAAATGTTTAGCACAGTGTCAGGCACATAGTACACGTTCACTATGTATTGGCTTCTTTAAGTCCCTTTTGTGGTCATTCCTTATCTCCCTCTTGTGTGAGCCCTGTCAGACCTAGGATCACCTTTCTCTTCACAAATTTAGCCTGTGGCAAGTTTCTCTTTAATCCTTAATCCCTTCCCCTTGCTCCCGTACATTCTCTTTATGAGCTTCTTGAATTGTTTACAATCTGATTTTATCAATCTCTATTTGTTTTTTGAAACCTACTGGACCTGTTCATTACTTAGAGGACACGACAATTTCAGCTTCATTTTTCTCCCCCTGGGAGCCATCTGCTAGATCAGTTTCCTGAACAACAGCATGGAGAAGATGATATTATTCTCAAGCTTTTATCATAAATAACATTCTAAACACTTCCCTGCATACCATCTATAGAACTGCAACAATTACTTACATTCTATCTTCCCTCAGAAAACTTGGTCTTTCCAGATATATTAAACCCCATGAATACTGACGCCTCTTTGTCAACTGGGGAGACACATGGATTTTTGCTGGTGGACTTGCTTCATTCCTAAAACCAAGTTAAAACCAAGGTTTGCCTGATACTGTTCATCTCCATCCAGATCTTTGATGCAATGTGGGTAGGCATTGAAGAAACTATGTTACAGCAATCTATTGGCTTATTGGCCCCCAAATCATATCAGTTTCTAGAATAAATATCTATTGCTGATTTAGTCAAAATTACTTAACCAATATCTGCATACATTTACATCAAGCTAAAATACCCTGGAGTCCTATATTTGGACATACATGATGGAGTGAAAGATAAAATGTGGTCATTCCTACTAACCCTTAAGGCAGATTCACCATGTTCCATTATTCTGTGGATATCATTTTCCACAATACCCTTGACCAATGTGACCATCACTTTAAAAAATAATGATTTTTAAACTAATATATACTTAAATATCATCATGAAGTGCCTCTCCAAATTATGTTCAATAGACAATAATCTGTCTTATACCCCGGGATATTACCACCTAGTGAAGTGACACCAAAGAATGTTGAAGCCCAGCAAAAATGACATTAAGAATTCAGTACAACTTGCCTAGATGCCATATCTTCTCTACTCCACATTTGTCCTTCCCATCTGAAATGCCTGCTATATTGTGGGTTTAGAACCTGATTTCACCCCAAAGTTTCAAATACACTTGCAACCAATATGGGTTCCAACCCTTTCAACATTTATTGCCCTTTCCCAAACACCAGCTGTATTAGGATTCTCAAATAGAACCAATAGAGTGTGTGTGTGTGTGTGTGTGTGTGTGTGTGTGTGTGTGTGTGTGTGTGTGTTACAGTCTCTGAAATTAAGGATTCAACAATCACACACATCTTCATGTCACCCAGTTATATGGCCTTAATTCCCCATCATCCAGAGCAGCCCGCCTCTAGTTTTCTCCTCTCTTATGATTGGTGGTAACCCCTAGGAGAATCCTAATCACCCTAGCAGCCCTACAAAATTTTTTGAAGAACATCTCCTCTTGAACTTACCATAAGGGGATAGCAAAAGTTTCCTACAGCTGTGATCTGAAACCTGCTCCCCACAGCTGGGCTCTGCCTCTAGAGACTAGGGGAGCAGACTGTAGCTAAAGCTACATACAGCACGCATATGATTATGAGGGAAAAGAAAACATTTGCATAAGAGGGAAGAGCTTTTGAGGTCTTTTGAGGTCCTGGACACTCTGTGAAATTCTGACATACCAAGTAAATGAGGAAGGATAATCTCTTTTCTCAGACACTAACACTGTAGACGAATGTTGACTTTTTCCATAGGAAAACAAACTTCAGCTCAACAAGGAAAGATCGTGAGTGGGAAGGGTATTTGGGTAGTTGACCACAGGGATCCGCTTGGCAGCTCTCTCACTTGCTTGATCTGCATATAAGGAGGATGCTGGGCACCTGGGACTGTGTTCTCTAAGACGTCACATTCTGTCTCCTCCACCATGCACTTTCTCCAGCTCCTGTTCAGAGCCAGCTCTGCTGCCCTGCTCCTGGTTCTCTGTCTGCAGCTGGGGACCAACAAAGCTCAGGAAAACACGTGAGCCAAGCCTTTCTCTTCCTCACAAAAATCCTTTCAGGGAAGGATCTTATCTTAGCCTGAAAATCTCTATATCCTTTCCTGAAAACTTTTCAACTTTCCAGAACTCTGGTCCCAGAGACTCTCCTAAACCCCATTTCAAGTTCCACTTCTCTCCTCTTAGGAAGTCTCATAAACTATACTCATATTTCCACTGGGTTCTTCTAGGTTGTTCATGGAAATAAGTCTCCCAGTGTGCATATAGGCTATAAGTAACAATCAGTCTTGCTCTAGGGCTCTCATCCACATCCTGTCCATAGTCTACACCTTTGTCAGATTTCTGGTCAGTAAGCTTTACATTCTCACACCTTGCCTCCTAGAACAGCAGGTTTAGCAAGTCTGTGAGTTCTAGCGATAGCTTTAAGCAATGTTGGTAGGACTCACTAAAGGATCAGAGGCTCTGATCACTGATCCTTGACCCCATGGTCCAAGGTTGAGCCAGCCAAACAGCTTAGACATTCTTCCTATTCTGAAGCTCAAAGACAAAAGCAAGTACACACTCACCCACCACCTACACTAGGACCTGGGAACACAGGCTCAGAAGCCAAATTATTGAGGGTACATATTTGAAGGAAGCAGGAAAATTGGGGGAAATGAAGTAGGAAATGGAGCCAGGGTCTGGGAGAAGCAGGGACACTCAGCAAATCTAGGGGGTTTTCTCAACAAGAACAGGGTTTTGAATGCTGGGTTTTGGGACTGTGATTCTGATGGTACCCTCTGTGGCACAACCAGATGTCCTGTCCTGGAGTAAAACATTCAGAGTTTTGACAAGTTGGTAGAATGGAGCCCAATGTCCTAAGAAATTTTGAATGGGGACAGGTTCAGACACAGATATCACCCCATGTAGCCCTTTAGGGGGCAGCAAGTTGGTGAAATAAGCTGCACTAATTAGGGTGATCAGAATCCCTGTCTGCCCAGAAATTTCTCAGTGTTAGCACTAAAAGGCTGTCATCCCAAGAAGCTCCTCACTCCTGGGCAAGCTGATCTGATCACTCACTCTAGCTAAGCTGGTCATCTTATCACTCCTAAATTCATTTACAAATGAGAGGAATTTTGGAGGAATTTTGGAATTCCTGTACACTGAGCACTAGAGCAACTGGCACAAGAAATGCAATATCTCCAAAATCTGAGATGATTTACCATAGGAAAATGGGACTGTGAAGCATTGTAGCCAAAACCGTAAATTCCCTCCTGTCCCACCAATACCAAGGAGTTCAGCCAGGAGTTTCTGGGAGAAAGAAAGTAACTCTCCTAGTCTTGAACCCAGGTCTCCCTGATGAAGAAATCCTTGACTTCTCTCTGCTTCTATTTCCTTTTCCCATCAGATTGTGATATGTGGCTTAAAAGTAGGGTGGCATCTAAAGGCCTCAAACATGGCCATATGTCCAAATTATCTGCAGTGCTAAAGAAATACAAATACCTAGGCCCCACCAGGAATCAAAGAAGGATGATCTCAAGGATGACTCTAAAAATTCCTCCAGTGCATTGAGATGTTTTTGGTTTAACACGATTCTGTCTACATGGAATTTTCTAGTAATGATGACTTGAGCCTCCCCCACCCCACATTAGTGGACAGTCAACAGAACCCGAAGGATTTTATTAAGAAATGACATGTAATATTATACTTTTATTCCTTTTTTTTAAATTCATTTTTTGTCAGTGGAAAGAAAGACAATGCTCAATTTTAAATAAAGCATCAAAGCTGCTATATTAAACAAAACAAAGTCTTGTAGAAAACAACCAAAGCAAACAAGGATCAAAAATTTCCAGGGGTTCTTCATTATTGCACTATATGCTAAGTAACTTGGATGGAAATTAAAAAATAAAAATTAAAAAAAGTCCAGGGGTTCTGACGCTCAGCAATTGATTCAGCTCTCATTATCCCCTTTGCTTTACACCTTCCCTGTTGCTTACGCTCTGCTCATTGTGTGCTCCTCTCGTGCACGGGACAGATCTCTGATCTCTACCCTCCTTCCCTGTTCCCCAAAGCGGTCGAAAAGTGATAAAAATGGAGGTACAGATGCCCCGCAGAGCAAACGCAAGTGAAGAAATCACTGTGAAGATGAATGTTAAAACAGAACTGCTAGAATGTATGGTGGTAAGTAGAGGCCTGGAGTAGGGGGTGAACTCAAGACAAATCTGACTCCTTAGTTATGAATACAATTAGATTAATCTCTCCCTTTAATATCATGCATTATACTTAATAATATGATGAACTGCAATCCTCATGCTCCCAATTCTCATATATACTTGATCCTCAGAACAATCATCAGACCTCGGGGCAGATTACTATTCTCATTTTACAGATAAAGGAATCCGATCCTGAGGTGTAGGAAGGAAGAGAAGGAAAGAAGGAATGGGTAGTGAAGAAAAGCACAGCTAAGAGGGAGAAGAGAGGAAAAGCTTATGAGCTGGGAGAGAAGTGGTAAGAGTTCCTCCAAGGTCCGGAAGATGATTGTTTGAGAGGAGAGGTGGGGATAGGGGGTTCTCACAAGGAAAACTGCAACCCCATCCAGTGCATTGAGGCAGGTGGGCAGAAGAGATATGTTGCACAGAACACAAGGGATAAGATTTGCTCCTTGGCAGTGAACTCTGAGCAAAGGCTGCGTTGACCCCCCTCCCTCTGCCCTTTTGCTCTATCATCAGAAGTTCACTCCTGTTCCAGCCTCCTCTCCCCAACAAGGAGCCCACGCTGTCTTCTCCCCTTTCTCCAATTCGCAGTTGTGGGAGGGAGGTCCAATCCCTTTATTACATCAGAGGTTTTCAAATGGAAATGAGCATAAGTCTCACCTGTGCCTTATCACCAGCTGCTCTGGGCCACAAGGAGAAGGGACCCATGCAGGTTTAGGGCTTTTCCCCAGGGAAGAGTGTGTCCTTCTCTTCCCTGCCAGCAGTCTCCTCTCGTGTTGTCCCCCACACGCAATCTGCCCCTTGTTAGCTACCTCTGTTCTATGGCCAAAACCCAGGCGTTTCTCCCCTGCCTCCTTCTAGAAGTACACTCTCTCAGGCAGCGCATACATGAGTTTCCTAACTCAAATTAGATTTAAGTACAATGATTAAAAAGAAAACAGAATTGGAAGTATGAGAATTGTTATTCCTTAAAATATATTCTAGAAATGGCCCCATATCTGTAAGAGA
This sequence comes from Panthera pardus, assembly GCF_024362965.1. Lineage (NCBI taxonomy): Eukaryota > Metazoa > Chordata > Mammalia > Carnivora > Felidae > Panthera > Panthera pardus. The sequence goes on from NW_026527013.1 coordinate 156,331,114, forward strand.
AAGATTTCTGATCACTGAGCAAAGAACAAAATGGCTGCTTTGTCAAATTTGTCTGTTCACAGTCCAAGAATGTGAATACTGCATGTTAGCTGTGGGTGGGAGGGAGGCCACATCATAATTTCTCAATTTTGTGTTTTGTTTATCATAACGACTGATGACAAAAAGAATGAGAATGTGTGCATAAAGGTCTTGTGATAATGGTAGTTCCTGGTAATGATAGATAATGAAAGTCTGTTTCCACCCCTGAAAAAGTGATAGGTGTAAAAAAGTGTGCTTAATCAACAAAATCACACGTGAAATAATTTTGTGCTACTGTGATTCATAGGACTATGTTTTAAGAACAATGCTAATACATACAGAGAAAGACAGATACCATATGTTTTCACTCTTATGTGGATCCTGAGAAACTTAACAGAAGACCATGGGGGAGAGGGAGGGGGAAAAACATTACAGAGAGGGAAGGAGACAAACATTAACAGACTCTTAAAAACTGAGAATAAACTGAGGAGTGGGGGGAGAGGAAAGTGGGTGATGGGCATTGAGGAGGGCACCTGTTGGGATGAGCATTGGGTGTTGTATGGAAACCAATTTGACAATAAATTTCATATTAAAAAAATAATAAATAAAATAATAAAAGAACAATTTTTTAAAATAATTTTTAATGTTTATTCATTTTTCAGAGAGAGAGAGTGCAAGTGGGGGAAGGACAGAGAGAGAGGGAGACCCAGAATCCAAAGCAGGCTCCAGGCTCTGGGCTGTCACCACAGAGCCTCACACAGGGCTCGAACTCAGGAACCAAGAGATCATGACCTGAGCCAAAGTCGGATGCTCAACCAACTGAGCCACCTAGGCAATCTTTTTAAAACCTACCCAAGTACAAGGAATCTCATAGAATACATTGCAAATTAGAAAGAATTTTGTTAGTTCTGGTCAACCAATTTTTATTTGTAGCTTCCAATATAAAAAAATGTCTGGCTACAGAAACATCTTCAGATTTTTTTTAATTTAGGAAAATATAATTTTTATGTGTGAAGATTCTAATACCTAATCTTCATTTTCTAACAATTATAATGTTTTGCAAGTAAATTTTCGATCAAGTGAGGTATTAGGATCACAAATTTAAAATTAAAATAGATTATACCCTCAATCATGAATATAAAGATTGTATAATCTTTTAAGGTTGAAGAGAACTTGTAGCAAACCATAGTGCTTTGCTTAAACATTTGTGGTATGGGAGTGCCTGGGTGGCTCAGTCAGTTAAGTGTCGGACTTCAGCTCAGGTCATGATCTCATCATGGGTTTGAGCCTCACGTGGGGCTCTGTGCTGACAGCTCAGAGCCTGGAGCCTGCTTCAGATTCTGTCTCCCTCTCTGCCCCTCCCCACTCACACTGCCCCTCTCTCTCTCGCTCTCTCTCTCTCTGTCTGTCTTTCTCTCTCTCAAAAACTGAATAAACATAAAAAAAATTAAACATTTGTGGTATGGACCATTTTGTTGATCTCTTGAAGTCTAGGGAATGCTTATGAGGAAATTACTTTTAAATGTGTGAATAGGGGCACTTGGTTTGGCTCAGTCAGTTGAGCATCTGATTCTAGACATTAGCTCAGGTTGCAGTCCTGGGGTCGTGGAATTGAGCCCTGTATGGGGCTCCATGCTGAGTGTGGAGCCTGCTTGGGATTATTTCTCTCTCTCCTCTTGCCCCTCTCCCTGGCTGGTGCACTTGCTCTCTCTCTCTCTCTCTCTCTCTCTCTCTCAAAAAAAATAATAAATAAATAAATGTGTAAATAAAATGCATTGGACTACACAGGAAAACTACCATATTGAAAAACAAGTGATAATGATTATTAAAAATAAACTTTTGACACGGTACTGTTTACATTACTTTATTGACATATTAGCTAAAAAGGCAATACATTTAAAATATAGACAAGTTAAAATTTATCTTATAAAGATGATCTACATAACGGTTCTTGTTGCTCAGCCTGAATAAGTAGCTCCAACTGTACATTGGTTTTGACAAGTGAATTCCAGTGGCCTCTGACTTTTTGTTTTGAATATTCAAGTGTTGAAAATTCTGACTCATTAGGATAAACTGTTGTAAATGTCATAAGATATAAACCCCCAGCAAGAGTTTGTTTCTTGAAAGAAATGCCAGGATCTCCAAAATATTCTGAGTAAAATTCCAATGGGGAGAAAGCTGGAGTTCACCATTTAGAGCTGACAAGCTATTTTAGTGCACAGTTTCCAGTTACCTGGGCAAGCTTCAGGAGATGGGCAGATGGCCCCAGCCATGACCATGCAACCCCGTGATATAATGTCCCTGTGTTCAAGGTAGTGATGGATTCAGATAATAGTTTGAGATATATAAACCTGTAAAATGGTATGAACACATCTGTTTCCCTTCGTGATAAAATCACACACACTGCAAATGCCACTGAGGATCATTGATGACATAGTGGGAGGAAATGTTCAATTTCAGTGAGAGGTTAATAAAATAAAGATACAATTTCTTTCCATCTGAGTTCACAGACTCAGTGAATTCTATCCACAGACCCCCTGGGTCCATGGACTCCAGGGTAACACCCCTTGCTGAACACTAACCAGACAAAAGCTTCCTGACGCTGCTGAAACTTATGTATCAAGTTGCAAAGCCCTCTCAAGTTAAAAAAGGAAAAAGGAAATTTACCTTCAAGATTTCATCCGTTTATCTAACAGCCAAGTCTGGTAGGTGACTGTTTTCCTCTCACAACTGAGGAAAGAGAGACTGAGAGATGTCACTCCAATCATCAAAGGTCACAGAGTTGGGAGGAGCATAGTTCCAGGAGCAAGGTCCGGTTTTGGCCTCCACACCCAAGATCCAAGCTGTGGTAGCAGGCCATTCCTGAAAGCCCTAGCCAGGAAACCACAGCAAGCCTGCTCCTCAGATGAAGGCTGCCTCAGAGTGAGTTCTCCTTGCCCTGTCAATTCACTTACCTCTTCCCTTCGGAGCCCAGACCCATAGCACTAAAGCAGGACATGTTGCCAGAAAACCTTCTAACCTAGGCTTTAGCTCCTGAAAATGATAGACAAAAGAGGACTCCCCAGTGCTTCTGGTCTACATCTGTCCCTGCTCTTTGTGCATGAAAGATGTTCTCCTCCTCCTCCTCCTCCTCCTCCTCCTCCTCCTCTTCTGCCTCCTCCTTTTCCTCTTTCATGCTCTCTTGTCTTTCTTTCCCTTTCCCACTCCCCAGACTAACACTGGGTCCTCTCTGCCCACTTCTTCCTCCCCAGATTACATCTTACCTCAGAAGCAACATTACAATCCAAGGTCCTTTTAACTATCGTTTCACCACCTGCCTCTGTAAGAATGCTCCAAGAAATTTCTACTGGGACTTTCACATCAATGGTAAGTATAGGGTGGGGCACCTGGGTGGCTCAGTCACTTGAGTGTCTGACTTGGGGTCAGGTCAGGATCTCACTGTTTGTGGGTTCAAGCCCCGCATCGGGCTCTGTGCTGACAGCTCAGAGCCTGGACCCTGCTTTGGATTCTGTGTCTCCGTCTCTCTCTGTTCCTCCCCTACTCATGCTCTGTCTCTCTCTCAAAAATAAATGAACATTAAAAATTTTTAAAAAATAGTAAGCATAGGGGTCATCCAAGTGAAGAACTATCTACTAGGGTAGGGAAATCATAAAGAGAAATGTTACTCCAGATATGAAACAGAATGTCAGGGCAGAAGGGTGGAGGGAAAGGAGGGAAGGAAAAGGGAGAGTGGATGGGGACTATGCCCGGGTCTGAAAGGTGAGGGGTTGTATGAGAAAAGCTAACAAGGGAGATATATTTGCAGATGACTGGGGGGAAACTGGGTCCCAATAGAGAGGTTCCTGAAACTGGTAAAAAAAGCCAGAAAACTGGAGGTTACAGTGTTATCAGAGAAGATCTTTGTCCTTGTCTCTTTCAGAAACTGCAAAGATAGCAGCAGTGGCCCAAATTACTGCACAACTAGATATCTGCCCCAACAATGAGGCAGTGGTGCCCTTGGGACAAAAATATATTTATACCATTGGGACCATAACCGTAGGCTGATCTTGGTGGAAGCCCTTGTCTGCCCCCGAGGATGGTTCCTCTACAGAAATTGGGCTGGAGTATCTGTTGTGGTCTGTAAAATAAACTTCTCATAAGCTTCTCTGTTTTCTGTGTCTTCCCTTCCAAATCTGTCCCAGAGGAGCCTCGGAGCACCCAGAATATCTGGAACTTTGTTCTTTCAAAGAACTGTTACTGAAGAGAGTTTATGGTTTCTCATTGTCCATTGGTATGAAGAGGGAGAGATGAAGAAATAGAGACAGGTCACAGAATCAGAAATTCCCTGGGCTCCCAAATATGATGCCCCTTCCCTGTACCCATGCCCTGTGCTTCCTTACTGTAGGGAAAAACTCAGAAAGCTAGGGAATGCCAAATGTTTGTGGGAAATGAGGGTCAATGGGGCCATTAGGCACAGCTGGTTAACACAGCACCAGGGTAAAAATGTGAATGTGTATGAATGCCTGCCCAGCCAGACAAACATAAACTACTCTTGATCTTTTCTTTCTCATTGATTTTTCCTGATGAAAAAAAAAGGGGGGGGGGGCATTTATCATATCAATAGCCACAGAGCAAGTGTCAGAGACTATGCTCATCTATTCTTGTAAAGATACCACATCTGACAAAGCAGCCGTCAAGGGATTTTTTGTTTGTCTGTTAGACGATTCCAGGGTCCCACCCTCCCAATAGCACATTCCTTCCTGTTTTACCAAAGGGTATGTCTTCAGATCCAGGAGGCATGAAGAGCCCCCAACAAAATCACCCCAATAAGGTCCACACAAAGACACATAGTAACTAAAATGACCAAAGTAGTGATAAACAGAGAAGTTTAAAAGCAGTAAGAAAAAAGAAAAACAGTTACGTACAAGATAAACCCCATCAGGCTATCAGCTGAGTTTTCAGCACCCCGCAGGCAAGAAGGGAGCGCCATGATATATTCAAAGTGCTAAAAGGAAAAAAACCTGTAGCCAAGAATACTCTATCCAGCAAGGCTATCATTCAGAATAGGAAGAGGGCTAAAGAGTTCCTAGACAAACAAAAGTTAAAGGAATTCATGACCATTAAACCTACGAGAAATGTTAAAGGGGACTTTTTAAGTGGAAAGGAAAGACCATAAGCAAGAATGAGGAAAATAGAAAGAAAAAAAGCAGTGAAATTAAGTATATCTATAAAAATCAGTCAAGGGAATCACAAAATAAAAGGATGTAAAGTATGCCACCATACACCTAAAATGTAAGGAATGACAATTTAGTGTTTTTAGAATGGTTTTACACTTAAACAACCATAAACTTTATAGACTGCTATGTGCATAATATGTTATATATAAACCTAATAGTAACTACAAATCAAAACTTGGTAATAGATATGCCAAAAATAAAGAGAAAGGAATCCAAGAAACTAAAGAAAGCCAGCAAACCATGAGAGAAGACAGCAATAGAAAAGAATAGAGAAGAACTACAAAAACAACCATAAAACAACTAACAAAATGGCAATTAGTATATACCTATCAATAACCACCTTGAATATAAATAGACTAAACACTCCATTTAAACTCCAATCAAAGAACACAGGGAGATACAATGAATAAAAAAGCAAGACCCTTGTATATGCTGCCTACAAGAGACTTATTTCAGATCTAAAGACACATGCACATTGAAAGTGAAGGGATGAAAAAGCATTTATCATGCAAATGGAGGTGGGGCAGATTTCAAGACAAAACATCCATGTTAGGTACATGGTCTCTAGGTAAAAAAAATTTTGCTCTTTTCTAACAAAGTTCAGAGGTTCAGACTTATCTTGAGATCAATGTTTTCATTTGTATCTACATAAACTCTCTATCCCAAGTCTCAGAATCTGTTTATTCCTTATGAGGGTCCTGACTTTATCATAGGAATCTTGCTAGTGTTGTAAATCAGTCCTTTTTAAACCTGCCATCATTGCAGTGAAATCGCAAGCCTGATTCTCAGTACAGCTGATTTTCTTTTTTTTTTTTTTTTAACTAATTTATTGTCAAATTGGCTAACATACAGTGTGTAAAGTGTGCTCTTGGTTTTAGGGGTAGATTCCCATGGTTCATTGCTTACATACAGCATCCAGTGCTCATCCCAACAAGTGCCCTCCTCAATGCCCATCACCCATGTTCCCCTCTCCCCCACCCCCCCACCATCAACCCTCAGTTTTTGCCTCCCTCCTTCTCTGTAACTATTCTTCCCCTTCCCTTCCCCCATGGTCTTCTGTTAAGTTTCTCAATATTCACATGTGAGTAAAAACATATGATATCTGTCTTTCTCTGACTGACTTATTTGACTCAGCATAATACCTTCCAGTTCCATCCACTTTCCTGCAAATGGCATGATTTCATTCTTTCTTATTGCTAAGTAGTATTCCATTGTATATTTAAACCACATCTTCTTTATCCATTCATCAGTTGATGGACATTTGGCTTTTTCCATAATTTAGCTATTGTTGAAAGTGAGCACAGCTGATTTTCATTAAGTATGCTGAAAATTGCAAAAGAAGAGGATGTCTTTATGCTGCACTAAAGACTTTCTCATGTTGACACCAATCCTGAGTTGGTCATTGACCTGCCTGACCTTGTTGTTTCTTCTGGGTTTTTTTCTAGGCCAAGAGCTCCAGATATCCAATGCCACAACCCTTATCATTACTCTTATCCACATATTATTCAAACATGACCTACATCCCATCTCAATTTATCAAAAGTTAAAGTCTAAATATTTTTTTAATGTTGATTATTTATTTTTGAGAGAGGGACAGAGTGCAAGTGGGGCAGGGGCAGAGGAAGAGGGAGACACAGAATCCAAAGCAGGCTCCAGGCTCTGAGCTGTCAACACAGGTGCCCAACACGAGGCTTGAACCCACAGACCATGAGATCATGACCTGAGCTGAAGTCAGACGCTCAACCGACTGAGCCACCCAGGTGCCCCTAAAGTCTAAATATCCTGTTACTACAGTGTGCCGGGAGCTATCCCCCACCTCACTTAATACCTGCAGTGGAGTCTTTGTGACTCTATAGTATATGGACTGATTCAACTCTGGAATCCCACTTTCAGTCGGGAAATACATGAAAAAGAAGAAAGTGCAGGGTGAGCTAATGATGGGTTTCCACTGTGGATAGTTGGAACCCAAGTATTCTGGAATCTCTGAGGTTGTCCCCCTTGAAGGAGTTGGGGTATTTTTCCATTGGCTCCCCTCCATTATTGTTTGGTAGCTGTTTTCCCAGAGGATTGACTCCCAGGCACACGATGCCATGTGTTTCAAGAGATACCCCAAGGATGAAGTGGCAGGTGTCTGAAGCAAAAAGCCTTACATTTACCTGTCTTGTCCCTATCCCTCAGACTTTATTTCTGTGTGCTCTGAACAACTTCACCAGCCATTATTTATGTGTTGGAAAAACTCGATTTTTCACCTACATAGGAAAAAAACAGATTTTCCCTACTGTGTTTTCCTCCTGTATGTCTTCTTTACTTCTACACTACTACCACACTCACACAGAACACTTCTAGTCACCAAATGTGGAGAGGGGGGATTCCCCCCACCAAGAAATTCTCTGTAACACCGGCTGGGTGCTCTACAATTCAACTTAATTCTGACACTATCTACCCAGAAATAGCATCGAAGCCCATACGTCAAGTGACCAGTCCCAACAAGGCTGCCCCCTCCACTTCAGATGCAGTCACAAGTTCAGGTTGTCACCTGGGCTCCTAAGCAAGCAGCTGTAAGTCATAAATCCCCCATGACCCCCTTCTCAGGTTCAATTAATTTGCTAGAGCAGCTCACAGAACTCAGGAAAACACTTTACTTATACTTTACCGTTTATTATAAGAGCATACGTTAAAGGATAGAGATGAACGTCCAGATGTTAGAGGTGTGGAAGGCAAGGTATGCGAGAAGGGGCACGGAACTTCCATGCCCTCTCCGGAGTGCCTCTCTCCCAGAACCTCTACATGTTCACCAGCCTGGAAGATCTCCAAACCCTGTCCTTGTGGGTTTTTATGGAAGCTTCACTACATAGTCATGGTTCATTAAATCATTGGCCATTAGTGATTAAGGGCCTCTCTCCCCCCCTAGAGACGGGAGGAAAGAGGGAAGCTAAAAGTTCCAACCTCCCAATCACAAGGTTTCAGTTCTCCTGGCTACCAGCCCCCCATCCTTAGAGGCTTTCCAAACATCACCTCATTAACCTAATAAAAGACCTTTATCACTCTCATCACAAGAAATTCCAAAGGTTTGAGGAGCTGTGAGCCAGAAATAGTGGATGGACAAAGACAAAATATATATTAGAAATACATTTTGGTCATCCAAATGGCCAAATATATGTTTCTTATAAATCACAATATCGTGATCTGTATCTCTTTGCTGGTGGTCTTCTTTCAGAAATATGGAAGACCACTCTGTCCACACACATGGCAGGTTGGAAAAGCAGCGTGGGGATGGGAGCACCAAAAACCTTGAGGAGCAACCCTCAACCCATGACATGGAAATTGGCATGGATATACCCAAGTTATTACGTCTCTGGAGTGTAATACTTATGAGGCATGCGTTTTAACCGTCTGCCAGAGATCTCCCTCAGGATTAAGCTTGTCTTCCACTCTGACAACTTGGCTTAATAATGTACCCTTTATTTATTATGTTCCCCTGAGCATATCAACACACACACTCTCCTGCGCATGTTTCCTAAATTTTTCAAAAAACCAAAAAACACTTCCATTCAAATCTTTGCCTCAAAGTCTGCCCCTGAGGGAACACAAACTAAGATGAATTTTTCCGGGTGTTTAAGAATAGTGATTGCTGGGGCACCTGGGTGGCTCAGTCAGTTGAGTGTCTTTTTTTTTCTTTTATTAATTTCATTTTTTTAAATATAATTTATTGTCAAATTGGCTCATGTTCCCAGGGTCGTGGGATCAAGCCCCGCATTGGGCTCTGCACTGAGCTTGGGGCCTGCGTAAGATATTCTCTCTCTCTCTCTCTCTCTCTCTTGCTTCGGATTCTGTGTCTCCCTCTCTCTCTGCCCCTCCCCCACTTGTACTCTGTCTCTCCCTCTCTCTCTCAAAAATAAATAAAAATTTAAAAAGATTTTAAAAAAAGATTCTCTCTCTCTTACTCTGCCTCTCTCTCTCTCTCTCTCTCTCAAATTAAAAAAAAAAAAACAGTGATTGCTGAGGAAATACATCTGTAGCACCAACAGCAACTCCCACAGAAAGGAAGGGAAGAAAAAGAACACTGTTATATCATATCAGATAGCAATGGCATAAAATGGTTCTAAAACATTTTGATATATCTCTTTTGGTATAGCCACTTTAGCTAAGGTCATATTTTAATGGGACCTAACAACAAAATCGAAATAAAACACTAAACTTTTTGTCAAGTGTTAGGGTCCAAAATGGGGTGAGGGTTAAAAAGGAGATATCATCTTGAAGGAAAACTACATGCAACCAGCAGCCAAATGGTTACCCAAAATATACACATTAGAAATGGCCACAAATCACAGAACCAAAGCACCTGCAATACCAACAAAATCAACACCAGGCAACAATTGTAGTTCTGGATTGGGAAATCAGAGGACCAGGAAAAGGTGACTTAAACACCACATGCTAGATGGGGAGTGGGGGATCATGGAGAGAGGAGAGATTCCCCTGGTTCAAGATGAAACTGCAAAGCCAAACTGCAAACACATAAAGAAACTAATCATCAGGCTTAGAGTTTCAGTTAAGCAAGATGAGTAAGTTCAAGAGTTCTGGATTGTACCTATAATCAACAATACTGTACCGTACATTTAAAAATTTGTTAAAAGGTTGATCTCATGTTAAGTATTCTTGCTACAAGAAAATAAAAATTTTTTAAAAAGAAATCTAATGACAATCTACTATTAAACTAATAGAACAGTCTTAAAAGAGGCAAAAAATTTTAGAGGCAGAAATGAAACAATGAGAAATAAATAGAAGTAACCAATTAGAAACCTTGCAAAGGAAAAATATACTCACTGAAGCATTTTAAGGTGCAAAGAAAAATTAATAAACTGAAATGGACCCAATGAATAAAATATTTGTAAATTAGAAGATAATGTTGAAGAATTCATCTCAAGTTAGAGAAGAGCTCTATGAACATATTAGTTCGTGCCTTTTGCTCCAGAGCCCTGTGCAATTTATCTTTTGTCCCATATTTGAAATTTTTAATTAGTTGCATTAAAACATGCCAGGATGGGTTTGACACTTTCACTTAGTACTCCAACTTCTGCCCAGGTCTTCTCTAATAGTATGTGAGATGCTCCACTAAAAACCCAGCTGGCTTTTCCCCACACATTTCAGAAACCAGTGGGTCTAATACTTACTCTTTTGAAGGACAGTGTCCAGGGAACTTACTGCAAAAACAAGGTGCCCTCATTAGTGAGTGGCTTGGGCCCCCTGTCTCCTTCCAGCCTCAGAAGTTACTAAAAAGGCAAAAAAGATGCCATTCTTGCCAGCTCCACCCACAAGCAGGGCAAAATTTGAGATTTGCATGAAGCCTGTGGGTCACCAGTTGGTGAGAACAATGAGGAATGCAAGAAGTTATAGCTTAGGTGAAAAGTGTTTAAGAAATAGAGACTGACCAGTCCTATCATAGAGTATGTAGAGAGTGGTCTGAATGAATGTTCCTGATACGGTACTTTGCATTTGTTTGTGTGTGGTGTAAATCTACAACTACTTATTTGCTTTATAATTTGAACTTTAGTGATAAACCTGTTGGCCTAAGTGGACTCAGAAAAAAAATGTATGATAATAAAAAAATTAAGTACTCAATTTTTATTTCTCAAGAAAGTTGATGATGAATATGCTTGTCGTCATTTACCATCTATTGTGCAGACTACAATAATATTGGTGACCACATGAAAACCCTAGACCTAAGTCTACTTCAAAAGTTAGTTGTTACTGGGCACCTGGATGACTCAGTCAGTTAAGCCTCTGACTTCAGCTCGGGTCATGATCTCACGGTTTGTGGGTTCCAGCCCGGTGTCAGGCTTCCTACTGACAGCTTGGAGCCTGGATCCTGCTTCGGATTCTGTGTCTCCCTCTCTCTCTGCCCCTCCCCTCCTCATGCTGTCTCTTTCTCTCAAAAATAAATAAACATTAAAAAAAAAAAAAAAACTAAAGAACGGGTTGCCTGGGTGGCTCAGTCAGTTGAACATCTGACTTCGGCTTGGGTCATGATCTCACAGCTGTGAGTTCGAGCCCCGCGTCGGCTCTGTGCTGACACCTCGGAGCCTGGATCCTGCTTTGGATTCTGTGTCTCCCTCTCTTTCTGTCCCTCCCCCACTCACCCTCTGTCTCTTTCTTTCTCAAAAATAAATAAATATTTAAAAAAAAAAAGTTAGTTGTTACTTTTAAAAGACTAGACCTAAAGATGACATTAATGTACTTCTGTAGAAGGTGCATTTCATTCATATCTCTCAGTAAAGCACGACCTTTCATTTTGGTCAAATGCCTTTAGCTAGATTAAGAAAAAGAGACCAAATAAAATCAGAAATGAATGAGGAGATATTACAGCTGTTACCACAGAAATACAAAGAATCATAAGAGACTATCATGAACAAGTATATGCCAACAACCTGAATAAACTAGGAGAAAATGGATAAATTCCTAGAACCATATAATCTACCAAGGCTGAATCATAAATAAATAGAAAATATGAATGGGATCAATAACAAGTAAGGAGATTGAATAAGTAATCAAAACAAATAAAAGCCCAGGACCAGATGGCTTCACTGGTGGCTTCTATGATATAAAGAAGAATTAATGCCAATCCTTGTCAAACTCTTCAAAAAAACTGAAGACGAGGGAACACTTTCAAACTCATTTTGTGAGGTTAGCATTAGTCTAATAAAGCCAAAGACACTATAACAAAACTATAAGCCAATATCTCTGGTGAACATAGATACAAAAATCGTCAACAGAACACTAGCCAACCAAATTCAATAACTTATTAAAAGAATCGTACACTATAAGCAAATGGACTTATCCTTGGGACGCAAAGATAATTCAACATAGGCAAATCAATCACGGTGGTACGCCACATTAACAGAATGAAGGATAAAAATTATATGATCATCTCAATAGATGCAGAAAAAGCATCTGATCAAGTTCAACAATTTTTCATCATAAAAACACTCAACAAATTGGGTTTAGAAGGAATGTATCTCAACATAGCAAAAGCCATACATGACAAGCCCACAGCTAACATCATACTCAACAGTAAAAAACCAAGTTTTTCCTCTAAGATCAGGAACGATACAAAGATTTTCAACTCTCACGACTTCTATTGAACATAGGACTGGAAGCCCTAGCCACAGCAATCAGGCAAGAAATAAAAGGTATCCAAATCAAAAAGGAAGAAGTAAACTGCCAACATCTACATTTTCATGTTTTTTGTGCATATACCAAAAAGGAATTGAAAGCCATTCATGCTGAGTCCATTAACAGAAGAAAATTCCCAGTAATATGACCTTAGTTTTACAACAGTTTTATCAGTCTTTCAAATAGAGGCATCGGTTAATTCAAACAATAGATTGTGTTCACCCAATTCATGAATTAAAAAAGTGAAGCTTTTGGAAGTTCTTTCTGTTTGAAGATGAAATAGCTGACATGTTGGTGTGTGCTACAAACTCATTTAAAAAGGTAAACATTGAAAATAAAAATTATTTGTTTGGTAGTTCACAATATGAACACAAATTTTAGTAGAGGACAGTGTCACATTAAAAGCAAATATTCTCAGGATGCCTGGGTGGCTATCAGTTAAGCCTCCGACTTCTGCTCAGGTCATGATCTCATGGTTGGGTCGTGAATTTGAGCCCCACATCAGGCTGTCAATGCCCACTTCAGGTCCTCTGTTCCCCCTCTCTCTCGGCATCTCTCCCACTTGTACTCGCTCTCTCTCTCTCTCTCAAAAATAAACATTAAAACATTTTAAATAAAAAAAGAAATCTGTGAATCAGAAAGATAATTGGAATTGTGGTACAAGCATAATTTAAATAGCATTCAAAGAAGCGGACCTACTTTACCAATCAAAATAGAAGCTGTAGCTGACAAGCTTTGCAAATATTTTCTTATACAAGCAGAATAACTGACCTACAAAATTTCCATGATGTGTCTCCTATTGGATACCAAAAAGTACTTCGGCATGGCACTACACACTTTCTCCCATCGCTTCTTCTCATTAGTCGTACTTCAGGTATGTTCAAACCTTTGAAAAACTGTTTTATAGATGAACCTAACTAAGTTTCCCACAATTATATTGAACGTTTTGGTAAACAGTTCCTGTCAGTTCTGATTACAGTAGCCTCCCCTTATCCTTGGTTTCACTTTCTGTGGTGATATCAAGAGTCAGGCGCTCAACCGAGTCACCCAGGTGCCCCAATAATCCAAGTTTTAAACATAGGGAGCAGAAAACATTTCAGTTTTTAAAACTTTTAGTAAGTTACAATGATTGGAAAACAACTCATAAATAGGAAAACATTGACATTGATCCCTACACAAGAAAGGACAGAAAGAAAAAGAAACTAAACAAAATAAACTATGAGTGCTCAATGGTACAGAAAATTTAATTTTAAAATTTAAAAACTGTGCTTTAAAACACCTCAGTTTCAAGGTGCCTGGATGGCTCAGTTGGTTAGGCATCCGACTACAGCTCAGGTCGTGATCTCACAGTTCCTGAGCTCAAGCCCTAAGCCCCACCCCACCCCCACTGGGCTCTGCGCTGACAGCTCAGAGCCTGCCTAGAATTCTGTCTCCCTCTCTCTCTCTGCCCCTCCTCCACTCATGTGCTCATTCTCTCTCTCTCTCTGGAAAATAAATAAACATCTATAAATAAATAAATAAATAAATAAATAAATAAATAAATACCTCAACTTCTAGAACAAATATTTTGATAGTTATTATTTTTAATTGGGTAAATGTACATTCTGTATTACAATGTTACAATGAAATAAAATTGAGAATTATGCAGGATTTAAAACTGGTAAAATATTCAGAAGAATCATGGACATGGAAAATGTATTTGAGTTTCATCTTGTAAAATATTTTGAAGAACGATTTTTTGAAAGGAAGCTAAAATATTTACAAAGTTCTAACTAAAAAAGTTAGTATTGAGAATATCATCTGTTTAACAAAATTTTCTCAGCATGTACTAATTATATCAACACCTGTGAAGACTATTTTCTTAATAAAGAAGAGTCCATTGAAGAGTCAACAATTTCAAATGCATTAGCCATAAAATGCAACTATGAATAACACTGCAGGTAATTTTATGAAGATAAGAGCGATAATAAGAGGTATTGAAAAACATGTTATTCAGAACACTATCAGTGATATGGTATTGGAAATAAATGTGACTAAAAAATTTATTAAAGTACATGAATTTATAACAGAAAAGTTGTCTATTTGCATTTTTTTAAATGTTCAGTTAGTCAGTACAAGAAAGTAGTTTTAATTTTGCTCTAGAGATCAAGGATATATGGTTTTGTTTTTGTTTTTGTTTTTGTTTTTTTAATATATGAAATTTATTGTCAAATTGGTTTCCATACAACACCCAGTGCTCATCCCAAAAGGTGCCCTCCTCAATACCCATGACCCACCCTCCCCTCCCTCCCACCCCCCATCAACCCTCAGTTTGTTCTCAGTTTTTAAGAGTCTCTTATGCTTTGGCTCTCTCCCACTCTAACCTCTTTTTTTTTTTTTTCCTTCCCCTCCCCCATGGGTTTCTGTTAAGTTTCTCAGGATCCACATAAGAGTGAAACCATATGGTATCTGTCTTTCTCTGTATGGCTTATTTCACTTAGCATCACACTCTCCAGTTCCATCCACGTTGCTACAAAAGGCCATAATTCATTCTTTCTCATTGCCACGTAGTATTCCATTGTGTATATAAACCACAATTTCTTTAAAGGATATATGGTTTTTAGAAAGACTTTTAATTGAAGTATAGTTGACATGCAGTGTCATATAAGTTACAGGTTTACAACAAGGTGATTCGACAGTTCCACATGTTGTGCAGTGCTCACCATGAAAAGTATAGTTACCATCTGTCACCATATAGAATTATTACAATGTTATTGACTATATTTTTTATGCTGTATTTTTCATCCTCTTGACTAAGTTATTTTATAACTGGAAGCTTGTACCTTTTAAACATCTTCGTCTATTTTACCAATCCTTCTACCCCCTTCCCATCTGACAACCACGAGTTTGTTCTCTGTATTTATGAGTCTGTTTCTGAAAGTGAAATCATATGATATTTGTCTTTCTCTGTCTGGCTTATTTCACTTAACATAGTATCTTCTAGGTCTATCCATATTGACACAAATGGCAGGATTTCATTCTATTTTATATGGCTGCATTATATATGTATATATATATACACACACACACACACACACACACATACATATATATACACATATATACATGTATATATACTGTATATGTATATATATGTGTGTGTGTATATATATATATATATATATGTATATACAATATATATACCCATCCATTGATAGATATCTTGGCTACTATAAATAATACTGCAATAAACATAGGGAAACATATATCTTTTCAAATTAGTGTTTTCATTTTCTTTGGTAAATACCCAACAGTGGAATTACTGGATCTTATGGTATTTCTAGTTTTGATTTTTTGAGGAACCTCCATACTATTTTCCATAATGGCTACACCAATTTACATTTCCACCAACAGTGCACCGTATTTTTATTATTTTCTTAATACTTACTTATTCATTTTGAGGGAGAGAGTGAGCAGTGGAGAGGCAGAGAGAAAGGGAGAGAGAGAATTCCAAGCAGACTCCATACTGTCAGCAGAGAGCTTGACCCAAGTGTTGATTTCACCAAATGTAGGATCATGGCATGAGCTGAAATCAAGAGTCAGACACTTAACCAACTGAGCCACCCAGGCACCCCACCACATTTAAAAAATATTTTTCGAATAGATCTATTTTACCAGTCTACCAACAAATAATAAAAATTTTCAGCCAATAAATTCAGATTTACTAACTGTATAATCACTGTAGTGCCCTTTTTCATTCCCAAAACTGTCTCATTTGCATGATAAATTACACGGTTACCCTAAATGGAATGCAGAATAAGGAGACAGAAATACTAAAAACTTGCAATAATTATAAAGAAAACCAGGTTTAATATGAATTCCAGGGGAGCCTGGGTGGCTCAGTTGGCTAAGCCTCTGATGTCAGCTCAGGTCATGATCTCCCGGTTCATGAGTTCGAGCCCAGCGTTGGGCTCTGTGCTGACAGCTCAGAGCCTGGAGCCTGCTTCAGATTTTGTGTTTCTGTCTCTCTGTCCCTCCCCCACTTGCATTCTATCTCTCTTTCAAAAATAAATAAACATTAATTAAAAAAAAAAAAAAAAAGGAATTCCAGATGAGGAGAATGAAAGAAAAGTCTGAAAGACATTTTTAAATATTTAAAGATATTGCTAAAATTTACCAGTTTTTAAAAATGTATAAAATGTCATATTTAGGACCCTTTCTGAATGCCAAGCAAGACATATTTAAAAGTAATAATAGGGGCACATGGATGGCTCAGTAGGTTAAGCATCGGACTTCAGCGCAGGTCATGATCTCACCATTTGTGGGTTTGGGCCCCACATCAGGCTCTGGGTTGACAGCTCAGAGCCTGGAGCCTACTTCGGATTCTGGATCTCCTTCTCTCTCTCTGCCTCTCCCCTGCTTGCACTCTGTCTCTCTCTCTTTCCCAAAAATAAATAAACATTAAAAATTTTTTTGTAATAATAATAATAAAAGTCCAGTTTAGCCACATAGTAGAAAAATACAGAAAATTTAAAAATATAGTCTTTTTTATTTTTGCAAGAGTGAAAGCGAGCACACAAGAAAGTGCAAGCAGGGGAGGACAGAGAGAAAGAGAGAGCAAGAATCCCAGGTAGGCTCTATGCCCAGCACAGAGCCCTATGGAGGCTCCATCTCACAACCGTGAGGTCACGCCTGAGTCAAAATCAAGAGTCAGATGCTTAACAACTGAGCCACTCAGGTGCCCCTAAAAAGAGATAATCTTAAAACTCTCAAAGATACAACAAAAATGATAATATTAAAGAATAACAGTATATTTCTCATCAACAATAATAAATACCAGAAATAAGAAACTAACAAATCCAAATATTCAAAGTGCTGAGAGAAAATCACTGTCAAACTAGAATTTTTTACCTAGTCAAAATCTTATTAAAATAAGAGCAAAATAAAAATATATTCAGACATCCAAAAACTAAGACAACCTCACTCATAGAGAAACAGTCATCCAAAGATTAATAGAGAGTTGCTGAAAGTCTTTACCAAGAAACACAAGATCAAATCAAAGAGAAGGATTAACTTAGAGGAAATAGACAGTATGTCAGAAGATGAAAACTTCAAAAGACAATTAAAAACACCTTCATACATATAGCAAGAACAGGGCATTATTAAAAAGGAATATTAGAGGGGTGCCTGGGTGGCTCAGTTGGTTGGGTGACTGATTTCAGCTCAGGTCATGATCTCACAGTTTGTGAGTTCGAGCCCCGCGTCGGGCTCTGTGCTGACAGCTCAGAGCCTGGAGCCTGTTTCGGATTCTGTGTCTCCTTCTCTCTCTACCCCTCCCCTGCTCACGCTCTGTGTCTCTCTGTCTCTCAATAATAAATAAACATTAAATTTTTTTTTTTAATTTAAAAAAAAGGAATATTAGAGGGGAGAAAGAGACATATGGAAGTTTAAAAAACAATAGTAGAAATGAAAACATTCAATGGAATGGTTGGAAGAAAAAGTCAAGGAAATCTCTCAGAAATTAGAATTGAAAGGGCGGGCCTACGCCCTCCGACTCCATCTTGTTCTGTGTCCTTCACCTTGACCACGCCTCCTCCCCTTGAGTAACCTCCCGCTCACCCGTTCAAACTTCCCAATCAAAACACGCCCGGCGACCTGCGTAACAGGACTCCGACCCTTCCCCAGCCAATCGGCTGAGGCCACAGCCATTACCTCACCAACTGCCCCTAGGCCCCAATAAAACCTTTGTCCTTTTGAAACTCGCTCTCTCTCCCCGGTATCTCACCGCTGCGTCGGTGCAGGTAGGGGATTGAGCTCGAGCTAGCTCGAATAAAGGCTCTTTGCTTTTGCATCGGACTCGGCTCCCTGGTGGTCTTTGGGGATCACGAATTTTGGGCATAACAAGAATAAAATGCTAAAGAGATGAAAAAAATGTTAAAGTCCAACCACAAATATTAGGAATTCAGAAAAGAAAGAAGGGAGAAAAAAAGTAAAAGGAATCAATAAATTGATAATTGACATACTGCCCAAATTGGAAGATGTGATTTTCCAGATTGAAATCCCAATCCAGTTAGTAAAATAGACATCCAGCAAAAGATATCATTATGAAAATTCAGGATAGTGTAGACAAAGAGAAGGTATTTTGTGCCTCCAGAGAAAGAGACGTTAAGTTACATGTAAAGGAACAAAATTGTGATTAGACTCTTCAATGGCAATGGCTGAGGAATTCAATTCACAGCCATAACATTCATTGGTTGGGAAGTTAGAATAAAGATATTTTTTGACATGCAAATTTAAAGAAGTGCTCCACCAAATTAAGGGAGTAAACCAAGAAAACCAGACAACAGGGAATTCACCATAAGACAAAAGTAAAGAGACTCACCAGGATAATAGAGAAGGGAGAGTCTAAAATAGCGAGAGGGCAGCAGGCCTCCAGAGGTCTCCAAACCTGTCTAGTTTGGAGTAGATAGAAAGGATCAACTAGTTATGTCTACAAGACATAGAATATCTGATATGGCTGAGCATATTGAAAAAATATTTAGAAAATCAGGATCAAAGTTGGGATGAGTTGATGACAAATACGTAAAAAACTAAGCAACAAATTTTCTTTCAATTGCTCTAGGGAGACCAAAAATCTGCATATAAAACAAAAAGTAATCACAAGGTATCACCTGAGGCTCAACTACAAACTTTATTTGCATTGTCATAGTGATGTAAATATCAGACATTGTATTAACCACTTATTATATATATAATGTATGGGAGGCATGAGGGACCGGAAGAATGTGTGAGTGTGGGTGTAGGAAGCTGCTATGTGGAGAGTGAAATAGAGCTAAACCCTCATCTTGCAAAGTGGGAAGTCAAAAGAAAATGACCAAAACTAGAAAAAAAAAAAAAAAATCAAGAGGTAGCACAATAGGTATGTTATTTAGAGACATGGAGAAAAATATCAAATGAAATGGATAAACGAATTGAAAATGATTTCCTCTGAAGAGGGGAAATGAGATGGGGAGGGGAAAGTAAACAGGGTTATTTTTCTAATAAATATAATAAAAAGTTATGTAGGAATACAACTCTTTAAGCACACAGTGAATAAAAATGTTTGACCTAGTTGCATTACTTTTTCCTGTGTCAGGGTAACTGTTTACAAGATCAGTAACTGAGATTAGCTGTACCAGGAACAAAAAGAGGCTGATTTATGGGCACCTGTACTGAACATTAATCTTGGCCTCATTCATCTGAGCCCTTTACTTAACCATCGCAGTCAACTTGCCTACTTACCATCCAACATACTGTCATTGAGAGAAAATACCTTTTACAACTGTAATACCTATGGGGCACTTGGGTGGCTCAGTCAGTTAAGCGTCCAACTCTTGATTATGGTTCAGGTCATGGGTTTGTGGGATCAAGTCCTGCATCGGATCAGGCTCTGAACTGACAGCACAGAACCTGCTTAGAATTCTCTCTCTCTGCCCCTCCCTGCTCATGCTTTCTCTCTCTCTCTCTTTCAAAATAAATAAGTAAACTTAAAATAAAAAACCTTAAAAAAAAAAACCTATTGTAATACCCATAGGCACTAATCTTTAGAGTTTCTTGAGATAGGATCCCTGTGTTTCACTTCTGTATCCCAAGTGCCTGGTATATAATATGTGCTCAAAAAATTTATTAGTATGTACATGTTTTACCCATTCAAAGAAATTCTTTAAAAGGAAATCATAAGGGAGGTTACAAACATAGTTGGAAACATATGACAATAGAAGTCCTACACACCAAATTTCACAGGGCTACTATAACATAGTACTTAGCAGTAAATGTATATACTTATTTATTTAAAAAAAAAAAAATAAGCAGGGCGCCTGGGTGGCTCAGTAGGTTAAGCGTCCGACTTTGGCTCAGGTCATGATCTCACAGTTCGTGGGTTCAAGCCCCACATCTGGCTCTGTGCTGACGGCTCAGAGCCTGGAGCCTGTTTCAGATTCTGTGTTTCCCTCTCTTTCTGCTCTTTCCCCGCTCGTGCTCACTTGCTTGCTCTTTCTCTCTCTCTCTCTCCTCCCCTCAAAAACAAATAAACATTAAGAAAAATAAGAAAAATTGAAAACCAGTTGTCTAGGCATTCAACTAAAAAAAAAAACCTTAAAAAAGTGACAAAATAAAACTAAAGGAAGATGTAAAATTATATTAATGATACATGAAGAGATAATGCAACAGAAATGAAAGAAACAATGAAAGATAAACAAAACCTAGAACTGAATCTTCAGGGTAGGAGATGGGATATCTAGCAAAACAAGAAACTTCTAATTAGAAAACAATGAGAAAAGACACAGACCATACTAGAAAAAGAAAAAAAAAGAGGCAATAACTATAAAATAAATAGTGGGGGTTTACTCCAAACTCATAGGTGTAATTTTATGCTAAAGAAGGCTGAAAACCCACATGAAACAGACATTTTTCTAGAAAAAATATAAATAATTAAAATCACTCCCCCGCAAAATTGACAAACTAACCAGGTAACTATTTAAAAAATTGAATTTGTAATCAAATGTCCACCCTGCTGCTTCACAAGAAAAAAAAAATCCTCTTTATCCAATGTAATTGTACTTTGGATCAGACACTATTACCTCCACACAGATTGCATTTCCAAGCCTCTTCTGAGAATAAATGCTGCTCTATGACTAACATCAGCCAACAGTATGCAAGAAGAGCTGCTTCTTTGCGGTTTACGGGAGTCTTACTTGAGGGTCATTTCCCTGTCTCGCATGGTGTTCTTTTGTCCCTCCTCCACACTACTTCCCTCTCCTACCTTGTTTAAGCGCTGTTTGCTATTGGTATTGTTGTTACTATGTGAAAAATGACTTTAGATGAATTGCTTTCTTTTGTGATACCATGTTTATTCATTAAAATGATACTATAAGGGGCACCTGGGTGGCTCAGTCAGTTAAGCGTCCAACTTGGGCTCAGGTCATGATATCACACTTTGTGAATTAGAGCCCCGCATCGGGCTCTGTGCTGACAGCTCGGAGCCTGGAGCCTGCTTCAGATTCTGTGTCTCCCCCTCTCTTTACCCCTCCCCTGCTCACGCTCTGTGTCTCTCTGTCTTTCAATAATAAATAAACGTTTAAAAAATTTTTTTAATAAAAAAATTTAAAAAAAATAAAATGATACTACAAAAGAATACTTAATTACAACGGAGTATTACTCAGCAATCAAAAAGAATGAAACCTTGCCATTTTGCAACTATGTGGATGGAACTGGAGAGCAATATGCTAAGTGAAATTAGTCAGAGAAAGACAAAAATCATATGACTTCACTCATCTGAGGACTTTAAGAGACAAAACAGATGAACATAAGGGAAGGAAACAAAAAGTATATAAAAACAGGGAGGGGAACAAAACAGAAGAGACCCATAAATATGGAGCACAAACTGAGGGTTACTGGAGGGGTTGTGGAAGGGGGGATGGGCTAAATGGGTAAAGGGCACTAAGGAATCTACTCCTGAAATCATTGTTGCACTATATGCTAACTAATTTGGATATAAATTTAAAAAAATTAAAAATAAAATAAAAAATAAATTAAATAAATAAATAAATAAATAAATAAATAAATAAATAAAAGAACACCTAACAATGTAGAAAAATGGTCACAATATTGTTGTGGTAAAAATTTATATAGAGAGTATATGCCAAGAGGCTAGTACATTTTTAGAAAGTTTTTTTCATACACCAATAATTTTATTTTTTATTTTTATTTATTCTTTGTGAATTGCTTTTAAGATTAAAACCATAAAATGTCAAAGGGCAACTGGGTAGCTCAGTGGGTTAAGCGCCGGCCTCTTGATTTCCGCTCAGGTCATGATCTCATGGTTTCAGGAGTTGGAGCCCCACTTCGGGCTCTGTGCTGACAGCGCCTAGCCTGCTTGGGATTCTGTCTCCCTCTCTCTCTCTGCCCCTCCTCCACTCATGCACATGCTCTCTCTCTTTTTCTCCCTGTCTCTAAAAATAAATAAATCAACATTTGTTAGGAAGTGGAACTATAAAATGTCAAAAAGAAGATATGTTTTAACAGCAAATCTGAGCTGAGTGTAAAATACAACAAAGGGTTTGTTGTCTTTTGACGTATAGTTAATATACAATGTTATGTTAGTTTCAGGTATACAACATTGTGATCTGACAAGTCTATACATTACTTAATGCTCTCCATGATAAGTGTAGCCACCGTCTGTCACCATACAATGTTATTACACTATTAATGACTAGATTTCGTATGCTGTACTTTTCTGTGACTTATTTTGTGACTGAAAGTTTGTATCTTTTAATCCACTCCACCTACTTCATCTCTCCCCCTACCCCCTTCTTTCTGGCAATCACCAGTTTGTCCCTTTGTTTATGAGACAACTACAGGTCTTTTATTTGAGGCAAAATGTTTATTATCATATCATTGCTTTTACAACTAATTTTTAAAAATTTTAATGTTTATTTATATTGAGACAGAGAGTGAGAGACAGAACATGAGTGGGGGAGGGGCAGAGAGAGGTAAACACAGGCTCCAGGGTCTGAGCTGTCAGCACAGAGTCTGACATGGGGCTCAAACCGCGAGATCGTGACCTAAGCTGAAGTCAGTTGCTTATCCAGCTGAGCCACCCAGGTGCCCCAATATTTTTAAAATAAAATATGTAGAAATTAGATAATTACAAAATATCAAATACAATAGTCATTGCTGAGATGCAAACTTTAGTCTTTTTTATAGTTATTTAAAATATTCTACACTTTTCAAATGAAACATAATTATTAATATCAAAACTATAACTACACAAAATATTTTCATAGAATCTCTGTAAGTAAGGAGAGTCATAAGCATGTGCACGGGGGAGAAAAGAAGCACAGAGCTTACTACATGATGAAAGGTAATTGTGCCATGAACAAAACAAAGCTATCTTAACAAAATCAACTATAGGGATCTCTAGAGTATAACAAGTATGAAATGTAAATCTTGTGATCTTATAATACTCTGTATAGATTATCATTTGCCTCTGGATTTAGTATGATAAAGATTGTTTTTTTAAGATTTTATTTTTAAGTAATCTCTACACCCAGGAGTGCCTGGGTGACTCAGTCAGTTGAGTGACCAACCTTTAATTTTGGCTCATGTCATGATCTCATGGTTTGTGAGTTTAGCCTCACATTGGGCTCTGTGCTGACAGTGCAGAATCTGCTTCAGATTTGTCTGTCTCCATCTCTCTTTGCACCTCCTCCCACTCACTCTTTCTCTCTCTTTCAAAATAAATAAACATTAAAAAAAAAGTAATCTCTACACCATGGTGCTCAAACCCACAATCCTGAGATCAAGAATCACAAGGTCCACCGACTGAGCCAGCTGGGTGCCCCTAATAAAGATTTTTTTTTTTTTTTTTTTTAATGAAGAAGGGAGAGACACCTGGGTGGCTCAGTTGATTAAGCATCCAATTTCAGCTCAGGTCACAATCTTGCAGTTTGTGGGTTTGAGCCCCTCATGGGGCTATCTGCTGTCAGTGCAGACTCTGCTTTGGAGTCTCTGTCTCCCTCTCTCTCTGCCCCTTCCCCTCAGTGCATGCTCTTTCTTTCTCAAAAATTAGTAAACATTAAAAAAAAAAAAAAAAAAAAAAAGAGGTGTGCCTGGGTGGTTCAGTCAGCTGAGTGTCTGACTCTTGATTTCAGCTCAGATCATGATTTCACAGTTCATGAGATTGAGCCCCACTTTGGGCTCTATACTGGCAGCATGGAGCCTGCTTGGGATCTTGGGATTCTCTCTCTCTCTCTCTTTCATTCTCTCTCTCTCTCTCTCTCTCTCTCTCTCACACACACACACACACACACACACACTAAATAAATAAATAAATAAACAAACAAACAAACAAACAAACATTTTTTAAAAAAAGATAAAAGATAAAAAGAAAGAAGGGAATGCCCCTCTACTTTTTACTTCAAGAGACTAGTGAAAGATGTGGCAGTTTCTGTGGTAGGAAACAGAAACCAAAGGAAAAAAATGTTCCTGTGAAATGCTATGATAGTTACTGCCGAAAAGAATCTGCTCAAAGTTTTTGGGTTCCCCCCCGAGAGGCTCTACTCATAGCAAAACAACTCTGAAAAGCATGAACAAATTCAGAAGATTCAATTTCAAAATCTATTACACAGTTACAATAATTGGTAGTAGGAAACAATCAACAAAACTAAAAGACAGCCTATGGAATGGGAGAAGATATTTGCAAATGACATATCAGATAAAGGGTTAGTATCCAAAATCTATAAAGAACTATCAAACTCAACACCCACAAACAAATAATCCAGTGAAGAAATGGGCAAAACACATGAACAGACACTTTACCAAAGAAGACATCCAGATGGCTAACAGACACATGAAAAGATGCTCAACATCACTCATCATCAGGGAAATATAAATCAAAATCACAATGAGATACTACCTCACACCTGGAAGAATAGCTAATATTAACAACTCAGGAAACAACAGATGTTGGCGAGGATGCAGAGAAAGGGGAACCCTCTTGCACTGTTGGTGGGAATGCAAACTGGGGCAGCCACTCTGGAAAACAGTGTGGAGGTTCCTCAAAAAATTAAAAATAGAACTATCCTACGATCCAGCAATTGCACTATTAGGTATATACCCACAGGATACAAAAAAGCTGTTGCAAAGGGGGACATGCACCCCCATGTTTATAGCAACACTATCAACAATACCCAAAATATGGAAAGAGCCCAAATGTCCATCAACTGATGAATGGATAAAGAAGATGTGGTATATATATACAATGGACTATTACTCAGTGATCAAAAAGAATGAAATCTTGCCATTTGCAACAACATGGATGGAACTAGAATGTGTTGTACTAAGCAAAATAAGACAGAGAAAGAAAAATGCCATATGATTTCACTCACGTATGGAATTTAAGAAACAAAACAGATCAGCATAAGGAAAAGGAAAGAAAATAAGATAAAAACAGACAGAAAGGCAAACCATAAGAGACTCTTAAATACAGAGAAGAAACTAAGGGTTGCTGGGGGGGTGGTGGGTGATGGGCTAACTGGGTGATGGGTACTAAGGAGGGCACCTGTTGGGATGAGCACTGAGTGTTAAATGTAAGTGATGAATCACTAAATCTACTCCTGAAACCATTACTACACTATATATTAACTAACTTGAATTAAATAAATTTTTTAAATGAAAAAAAAAATTGGTGGTGTTATTCACAAAAAGAGACATAGATCAATGGAACAGAAGAGACAGTTGAAAAGTAGACCCACATAAATATAGACAACTGATTTTTGACAAGGGCACCAAGGCAAGCCAATGAAGAAAGGATACTTCTATCAATAAATGGTTCTGGAACAACTGATTATCCACATGCAAAACAAAACAAAACAAAATACCTAATACCTTGACACATTCCTCACAGTTCATACAAAAGTTAAATTGGAATGGGTCATGGACCTAAATATAAAAGATCAAATTATACAACTTCTCAAAGAAAACAAGAGAAGGTTTTTGTGACCTTGGATCTGGCAGAGAGCTGTTCAATATAACAGCAAAAGCACAGTCCATTCAAGAAAAATTGATACATTGAAACTTATAAAAGTATCAAACTTTCATTCTGTAGAAGACATTGTTAACAGAATAAAAGACAAGCCATGGGCTAAGAGAAAATACAGTAAAACCTTGGATTGCAAGTAACTTGTTCTGCAAGTGTTCTGTAAGACGAGCAACCATTTCTAATAAATTTTAACTTGGTAAAAGAGCAATGTCTTGCAATATGAGTAGTACATGATGCAGAGTATCACATGATCACAACTGAGCCAATGGTTCTTTTCTCTCTCTCTCTCTCTCACTCTCTTGTTGTGAGATTGTGGGTGATCAGCTCCCATGCTGGGATGCTCGGTCTCAGGCCATGGTGTTTGGCAGAAATCAGTGATTTTTCAGAATGTTGGAAGTTTCCCACAACTGGCACTAGTGTATTTTGTCACTTGGCACATATGGACCGTCCTTTGCTTTTCCATACAAGAGTAAGCTTAGGAATGCTTTGCTTCATTCTAGGTCGGGCTGCCTGCAGATATAGACCCTTTTCTCTGCCGCCTTATTGCCAGTTACATTAAATACAGTATATGACTAGGCTTATTACTACTGTACTATAGTCAACATCCATGTGAGTGTATACAATGGCCCCCATGCAGAAGAAGATTCCATTGAGCCAATAGACGGCAGTGATTCTGTTAGTGATAGTGATGGAAGTGGTTCTACACAATAACCCTCCTGTCTCTTGTGTCCCTCACACCAGCCATGAAGGTTTTCAAAGAGAAGTGTAAGTTAATTTATTTTTCCTTATATTTTTTATTATTTTGCATTAGGTTACAGTGTTATGATCATTCTTATATGAATATTTTTGGGTTGTGGAACTAATCATCTGAATTTCCATTATTTCTTATGGGGAAATTAGCTTTGATATACAAGCGCTTTGGATGACAAGCATGTTTCCAGAATTAATTATGCTCACAAACCAAGGTTATACTGTATTTGCAAAGCATACAGGTGATAAAGGACTCATAACTATGATAAAGGATTTTAAAAATTTGGGGTGCTTGGATGGCTCAGTCAGTTGAGCAACTCCCAGAGTTCTGGGATTGCACAACATGTCAGGCTCTGCCCTGACAGGGATTCTCTTTCCCTCTCTCTCTGCCCCTCCCCAATTCACATGCATGTGCACTCTCTCTCTCCCTCTCAAAATAAATAAATAACCTTTAAAAAAAAAAGAATTTCAAAAGTTCAACAATAAGCAAACAACTTGATTTTTTCAAACTAGGCAAAAATCTGAGAACATTTTATCAAAGAAGATAAATTTATGTCCAATTAGCCTATAAACAGATGTTCAACACCACTAGTCATTAGGTAAGTGCAAATCAAAATCGCAGTGAAATACCACTATACATCTAAAATGACTAAAACAAAGCAAACAAAAACAAACCCCCCAACCTCCCACCCTCCCTACCCACCACCCCCTCCCGCCCCCACACACATAACACTGACAATACTAGGTACTAGGTAAGATGCAGGGCAACTTGAACTCTCACACATTGCTAGTAAAAATGAAAAACAGTACAACTACTCTGGTAAAGAGTTCAGCAGTTTCTTTAAAAGTTAAGAATTTACTGTACAACTCAGAAATCCTACTTTCAGGGATTTGCCCAAGCGAAAAGAAAACTTATACACATGATGTTATTCACCATTGCCGAAAACTGGAAATGTACTTCAACAAGAGAATGGATAACAAACTGATCTATCCATACGATGTCATACTACTCAACAATAAAAGTGGCTGAACTATAAATTCATTTAAATGGTTAGTTACATCTTAACGGCATTTTGCAAAGTGAAAGCCAGACCCAAAAGGCTATATACTGTATAAAACCACTTATATGTTATCTGGAGAAAGCAAAAGTATTCAACAGAAAACAAATTAGTGGTTGCTAGGGATTTAGGGATTGGATTGGAGCAACAAGGATAATTCTAGGGTTAGAGCAGGATGACCGGAACATCCCATAATGCCTGAAAGTAAGAAAACAAAAACAAAAATGGAGTCATATCAAAGACATAAGAGCCTACATGAAAGAGTTCCCAGTTACCAAAAGCTTAACCAATCTGAGCAGCACTATAAATAAAAATAGTATTAGACCATAACAGAATAAATACAAAGTCCATAAGTATATAGTAATGCAAATTAATGTTTGATTAAATAAATAAATGATGGGAAAGAAAAAACTCTTCCTTACAGAAGAAATCTAATTAATACAAGTAAAAGGAATGAAGAAAATAAAAAATTACAACAGCACAGCAATGTAATAATTGTTGCAGTTGGGGCACCTGAGTGGCTCAGTGGGTTGAGCGTCTGACTTCGGCTCAGGTCATGATCTCACTGTCCGTGAGTTTGAGCCCCACGTTGGGCTCTGGGCTGACAGCTCAGAGCCTGGAGCCCACTTCAGATTGTGTCTCCCTCTGTCTGCCCCTCTGCTGCTTGCACTCTGTCTTTCGTGTTGTCTCAAAAATAAATAAACATTAAAAAAAAAATTTTTTTTAATTGTTGCAGTCAACATCTGCTAATGAATGCTGACATTAGCAGAGAAGGGTTTAAGGAAAAACAAGATATTTGCATAGCTTCAAAGTATCCCCTCCAGAATATTCCTGTGGAGGTTTTCAAATATGTCCACAAATTCTTTGAGATTCCTCCTTCCAGGAAGCAAAGCTTAATTCCTCTCCCCCTGAGTATGGGCCAGATTTAGTGACTCACTTCAAATGAATAGAGTATGAAAAGAAAAGAAAGAAAAAAGTAACTTTATGGTGGAGAAAACTGGTAGATGTCATGTTAACCAAGTATTCAAGTTTCCTATCACTGGTAATAAGATGCTGGCAGGGTGTACCCCTTGCAATGAGAAGGGCACCTCACCTCTGGGGTATTCCTCAAAACCCGTAACTCCCCTATAACCACGAGAAAACATGAGACAAACCCAAGCCAAGCACTACTTCACAAAATACCTGACTGGTATGTTTCTTCAAAGCTGTCATGGTCATGAAAGAAAAGGAAAAAAGACCAAGAATCTGTTACAGATTGAAAGAGAATAAAGATACACAATGATTAAACACAAGGTGGTACTCTAGACTGGATCTTGGAACAGGAAAAAGACATCAGTGGAAAACTGAAAAATCCAAACAAAGCCTACAGTGTAACTAACAGTATTTGTAACAGTACTAACTTCTTAGTTTTGGTCATTGTGCCACAGTTATGTCAGATGTAAGCATTAGGAGAAGCTGGGTTAGGGGTATAAATGGGAATTCTCTGTAGTATATTTACAGTACATCTCTATGTCAAAAACTATTTCAAAATAATAATTTAAAGATATAGCAAATAAACTGAACTGCTTGAAGCCATTTTCTCTGTCATTAATGGTTCAGTGTCCTCCTGATGAGATTTCCGTGGTTAGACATACACTTGAATACATCCAGGATATATCAAACCAGATTTATCATTTAGGTTCTACTAATTCCACTAGTTCTACTTGAAAAGATCATCTCTTCAGGGCCCCTGGGTGGCTCAGTTGGGTAAGTGTCTGACTCTTGGTTTTGGCTCAGATCATGACCTCCTGGCTCCATGATTTTGAGCCCTACATCTGGCTCCACGCTAACAGTGCACAGTCTGCTTGGGATTCTCTCTCTCCTCCTCTCCCCTCCTCTCTCTCTCTCTCTCTCAAAATAAATAAATAAACTCTAAAGATCATCTCTTCACCTAGAAAAGTTACCTCCCCCCACTTCAGACTGTCCCTGGGAGTTCCTGTCAACAACAACAATGTTCTTTCCATTGTAGGAAGCAACTCTGCCGTTGGCTGTGACAAGCAGAGCTTCTTCTGAGGTGCCTCTCGTGATGGCTGTGGCCCCTGCTCCTGCCCACTGCCTCTGTGCGACCCCTGAACACTAGGAAGCCCAGCCACAGGCTGAGGTCATTGCCCCTTCCTCTAACTTATCCCCACCCACGCCCCCACCCCATACTCTCGATCTCCCACCAGTGTTCCTCTCACAGTATTAGACCGTAATACAGAGAACTGCTGTGCTCTCACTCAGCCTTGTTATTCACACTCCCACACTCAATTTGGGCATCAAACCTGCAAAAATTCTAGATTTATGGGGTGGTTGAACTGCCTTCTCTGGATGCCAGTCATTAGGAAGAAGTTCTCTGGGCCATTGGTAAGATCACTCATTCACCAGCAAGTATCTGTACCGCCTCCCAGGGGGTCAGGCACTACAGGTGACAGAGCTGAGAGTGAGACACTGTGATTAGCAAAGAAAGGAGGAGAGAATCATCAGGCTCTTAACAGAGCTTGTCCCCTTCTCCCTTACTGTCGGCGACCTGGGTGGGCAGAGCTGGGGAAGAGCCAGTGACAAGAAAAATCTCTTCAAACCAAATCAGAGGTCCTGAGCTGCTTGCACAAGTGTGTGGAAACAAGCGGAGTTGTTTACAACACTGTATTTGAAGGAAATATCTGGAGTTCAAAAACAGGGATTTAAAGACAAGATGGTAAAATCCATAAAAACTTGTCTCAAACAGTTTATCAGGCTGGAAAACCTTCATAAGCTTTTTGCTTTTTTTAAAAAGAGGCCTTAAGTAAGAAGAAAACAAACGTTGTGAAGATTTTCAGAGACACCTCACTCACCAACCTTCTCTTTGTTAGAATTACTTGTCATTACTTTAATGTTCATTCACGAAAGTCTATTTACTCTGAATTGAGAGGTCAATTTTATCATCATTTGTCCCGTGCATACATTTTAAAATTAGAAATGAGCACCTCAATTGTGGTAGAGGTAGAGCCCCTCCCTAAGGAATGTGGTGGGGGCCTTCTCAGAACAAAGGAAGGCAACGTGCCCAATCAACTCCTATACACGTATGCATAACTCTGACACAACTCTGAAACTTGGACTGGGTTCAATCAGACTATGTGTGTCACCCTATATGGGAGACAAAGAAGCTGCAATTGCGCAAAAGGCTACACCCTGCTGCGCTCAGGGCTCGGTTTTTCGGATACAAACCCATTGAGCCCATGCTGACACGACAAATAAAGTGCTTCCTGGAAAAGAAAGCCTCGCGGCCCCGTCTCTCTGTGTGAGAATCCTGCTATACAATGGCCATCTCTTTTAGTTTTAATATTCCAAAAAAGATTGAGTGATTCTGGTGCTGTTTTTACCCTACTGTTGGTTAGCCTATGTTGTAAAGGAACAGGGAACTTTTCCTTTGTTAAAAAAAACAAAAACAAAAACAAAATTCAACCAAGTAAATTTGAAGATCTAACTGGCTTTATTCAACAAGCGATGAATTGGGCAGCACCTCATCTGGCAAGTAGCAAGGCCCTCGAAGAGTTGTACAAAATGGAAGGTTTATAGGATGGAGGAGGGGCAAGGAAGTTACTAGGGAAAGAAAAGAAAGGATGGCTCCAGGAAGGTCACTTTCTTTTAGGGAAAAGGGCAGAGGATCTTACCTTGCAGTTTACTTCATCTCTTGGGGGGGACTGAGAGAGTCCCAGTGACAGATTACTTCTTTAGTGCTGGCCAGAAAATTCCAGACAATTAGGGCAATATTTCTGGGGGAGATTGAAGTTGCAATTAGATTGAGTATTAAGCCCCGGTTTGGGAACTTGGTCTAAGTGGCATCATTTTGGGCCTGTGGTTTTCTTTCTTTTTGTTTTTAAGTGTATTTATTTATTTTGAGAGAGAGAGAGAGGGAGGGAGGGAGAGAGAGAGAGAGAGAGAGAGAGAGAGAGAGAGAGAGAGAGAACAAGCAGGTGAAGGGCAGAAAGTAGGAGGGAATCTCAAGCAGGCTGCACACTATCAGCACAGAGCCCGATGTGGGGCTTGAACTCACAAACAGTGTGATCATGACCTGAGCAGAGATCAAGAGTTGGACACTTAACAGAGTGAGCCACCCAGGTGCCTCCAGTTTTCTTTTTTTAATACCTTCGACCCTCATTTTCGTAGTGTTCTATTTAAATGAAAGGTAAATGTTGTGTAGGCCTTTAAATATTTATATGTAACAAAAGAAGTTTATTATCTGTCAAGTAATTCATTTTGCAACGAAGTTCTATCTCTTGAAAATTAGTGTCTTCTTGTTTTACCATTGTGATATTGTATATTATGGTATGATTATGTATATTGTATCATATCATATCATATTATAATAAATACATTTGGTCTTGTTTCTCTAGCAGAGCTCCTAAAACCCTTGGAATTTCCGAAGAGATGAGTGTTATAAAGGTGTCTTTGGTTATGTTAATGATGTGGCTTTCCAATCGATCGCACATAAGCTGGGGGCGGGCTGCCAGGAGAGCCAATCATGTGATTAGAGGTTTGGAACTTTCAGTCCCACCCCCTGATTTCTAGACTGGGGTGCTGGGCGGGGGCGGGTGATAGTTGACACTATCACTAATGGCCAGTGATTTACTCAATCCCGCCTATGTGATGAAGCCTCCATAAAAATCACACAGGACTGGGTTCAGAGAGCTTCTAGGCTGGTGAACATGTGAGGTGTTTGGAGAGTGGGGCCCCTGGGGAGGGCGTGGACATACTCTGCCTTCTGCGTCTCTTCCACCTGAAGAATCATCCGTAGCCTTTAGCATATCCTTTTATAATAAACTGTTATTAATAAATAATAATAAACAGGCAGTTAGTGTCTGAATTGAGGTAAATTGTAGGACACCCAGCTACTATCACAGAATGGCCTGGTGTGGGGAAAACAAAACAAAACAAAACAAAACAAAACAAAACAAAACAAAACCACACACACGGTCGATGACCAGAAGTGTCAGAAGTGAAGTGTTCTGTGTGAGTAGTAAAGAAAGTCTCACAGGTAGAAAGCTGGATTACGCTTTTTTTTTTTAACTCAATTATTCTTCCCTTAAATAGTGAAGGCATCATAAAAGACTACCAGGAAAAAAATGTTACAGTCAAGTCAACCCTGACTTTGGTCTTTGGCGCACACAAAAGGATCCACACATGGGTGTAGGAAATATAAAGAGTGGTAAGAAGATGGTCTCTGGAACCAGGTGACCTGAGGTAGAATACCAACACTGTCTCTTTCTAGATGTGTGACTTGGGACAAGTTATTTAGCCTCAGTTTCCTCATCTGCAAAGTGTAGATAATAAAATACATTCTTCACTGAATTGCTGTGTGGCTTAAATTTGATGATATATATAAAGTATTTGAACAGTGTCTAGCATACGCGCACACACACACACACACACGCTATACATAGCATACATTGATTTATATATTACATTGACTTTGAATTTATTATTATTATTTCCAATCAGTTCCCTGAGGTCACAAGTGAAACTAAGTTAAATGGTGACTTGGCAGGCAGATGTTCTACTTAACTGGCATTAGTAAAGGCCATGGTTCTCAATACCACATTAGTGGTTTATAAAGGAGCATGTACCCAAGTGAAATAAGTCAGCCAGAGAAAGACAAATGTCATATGATTTTACTCATATGTGGAATTTAATAAACAAAACAGATGAACATAGAGAAAGAGAAGGAAAAATAAGATTAAAAAAAGAGAGGGAGACAAACTGTAAGAGACTCTTAAATGCAGAGAACAAACTAAGAATTGCTGGAAGGATATTGAGTGGAGGATGGGCTAAATGGATGATGGGCATTAAGAAGGGCACTTGTTGGGATGAGCACTGGGTGTTATATGTAAGTGATGAGAATCACTAAATTCTACTTGTAACATCATTATTCCACTATATGTTAACTAACCTGGATTTAAATAAAATTTAAAAATTTTTAAAAATATACAAAAGATTGGGGCACCTGGGTGGCTCAGTCAGTTGAGCATCTGACTTCGGCTCAGGTCATGATCTCACGGTTCATGGGTTCAAGCCCCGCATCGGGCTTGACTCTAGTCCTTCCTGGGCCCCATAATTGAACTAAAACCAACAAGTCCAAATGGACATGGAAGAGGATTAGAAAGCAAATCCTTCCATCATTTGCATCTCCAGATTTAGAGCTAAGAATTCTGAGATAAACAAATGGAATGAATTTGGAAATGATGCATCAAAGGCTTCCTCCTATGACATGAATAGTGGGAGCTACTGAGGATCTGCCTATCAAACGCTAGAGAGACATTTTCCCCCAGACACCAAACAGGGGTAACAACTCAGGATGACAAAAACCTGCAATCCTGCAGATAATGAATTTTCACCATTTCACATCCTCTCAATTTTAACAGTTATAGGCACTGAATGCATCATTGGTATCGTTGCAAATGGGTTCATCATGGCTATAAATACAGCTGAATGGATTAAAAATAAGGCAGTTTCCAATAAGCAGGATCCTGTTTTTCTTGAGTGTATCCAGAATACCTCTCCAAAGCTTCATGATGATAAAAATTACCTTCAGCTCAACATCCCCACATTTTTATAATGAAGATGTTATATATGGTACATTCAAAGTAACTTTCATGTTCTTAAATCATTGTAGCCTCTGGTTTGCTGCCTGGCTCAGCTTCTACTTCGTGAAGATCGCTGATTTCTCCCACCCCCTTTTCCTCAAGCTGAAGTAGAGAATTTCCGGGACGGATGCCCTGGCTCTGTGGCTATCAATGTTTATTTCCTTAGGCTACAGTGTGCTCTTCTCCAATGACATCAACACCATGTATTGTAACAATTCTTCTATCCCTCTCGCAACTCCTCTAAGAAAAAATACTTCCTCAGACCAATGTGGTCAACCTGGTTCTTCTCTATAACCTGGGGATCTTCATTCCTCCGATCATGTTCATCTTTGCAGCCACCCTGCTGATCATCTCTCTCAAAAGACACACCCTACACATGGAAAGCAATGCCACTGGCTCACATGGGGACCATCAAAGTTACCAGCTACTTTCTCATTCTCTACATTTCCAATGCAGTTGCTCTATTTCTTTATATGTCCAATATCTGTGACGCCAACAGTTCCTGGATTATTTTGTGCGAATTCATCATGGCTGCCTACCCTGCTGGTCACTCCATTCTGCTGATTCAGGACAACCCTGGGTTGAGAAGAGCTTGGAAGCAGCTTCAGCCTCAAATTCATCTTCACCTAAAAGAGAACCAGAATACCACAAAACAAGCCCAACCAGCTCTGCCTCCCCCTTACCCAGACCCCTCTCCCCCCACCTCCTTTCTTCCCCAAACCTGACCTGATCCTTCCACCTGATGTGGTTTTTTATACAGAAGGTTAATCTTCATTTCTCTCTTTTGCTTCTTGGGCACAGTCTTAGTGATGTTTGACATATTCTTTACCTAAGCCTCCTATTTTACCTCCACTTGCTCTATGTAAAAGCAGCGGTTCTACACATTAGAATCTCTGGGGGAGATTTTTGAAATACCAATGTCGAAACCTGACCCTAAATCAATTAAGTCAGAATTTTTGGTGTTGGAACTTAGATAATTCTTTTTAATTTCTTAAGGTGATTGTTTTCCAAAACCTAAAACAAAAAAGTTTAAGATGCTCAGCCTGGCTTATATCAAGAAGAAAATGAAGACCACTTTGAGATATAATTTTTTACCTATTAGATAAGCAAAGATCAAAAAGTTTGGTAACACACTGTGTGTGATCATGAGGACAAGGCAATCTCATAAATTTATGGAAATGTTAATTGCTGCTTCTTTAAGTACAGTTTAGTAATACATATGAAAGTACATACTTTTATTTGACAATTATACTTGGGGATATTTATTTTATAGATATTCTTGAGCACATAAAAATTGATATATGTACCAATTATTTGTTGCAATATTTTACATCCAAATGGCTATATTCATTATTAAATGGAGCCACACTGGGGATAGCAACTAATGTTGAATCACCAATCTCTAGAACTTAATATTTGAAAAATTCACCAAATAAAACTTATTCTACTTTCTCTTCCTATCTGGAAAAAATTAGGTTAAATTTCTCCTGAAATAGAGGAATTGTTTCTTTTTCTTTTCAAGAAGATAGACAGACTCTTCTTTAAAGGTCTCATTTTCTGAACTTCCACGTCCATGGGCTTACAAGATAACAAATAAAAGCAAAAGAGCAAAATGTAAAAACAACTTTGAAATTTTGAAATTTTCAATCCAAGAGAGAGATGCAATTCAAGACCACTTGAATCTATTCAGGATAGGTTCTGGACTGCAGGCTGCCTCGTTACTCATGTCCTGGAGTGGAAAGGGCTACCATCCTGAGAGAAGAAAAGGTGAACTACCTTCCCCCATTTCATAACCAGACTATAGAACAATCTGTAAACATGGACACCTCAGGGGGAGTCCTCACTGGGCTGAAGATTTAACTGTGCTAGCCAGTACTCCTCACATGTGCCATCCTTAAAACCTACCGGAAAGTAAATATGACTTGACACCGTGAAAGTCTTCAGAGAAGGAACACGACTATTTCAGGTGTGAGTGTTAGACATACATCACTATTTGTCATTTAATCCCTATCAAGGATTTTGTTGTTTTAAAAAAAAAGTATTTGATATTCAAAATGATAGCATGCTTCCTTGTACCTTAACAAATGGATTCTGAATAATATACTGGATGCTAAGAAAATTCATAGATGTGCTTTGTAAACATTCTCAGAGGCTAAAGACATTAAGTGAGTGACTATCAAAACACACAGTCATGGGCAGCTGGAAATAGAGCATCAGAGCCATCACCTATGACAAAGTATTGATGGAAATGGTTACATTTCTCATCGAGCAACTCCCAAAACCAAGTAACAGATAATTGGGGAAGTATATATCACATGTCACATGTCACCATTGTTTGTCACTATTTTCTGGTTAATATGGTAAGATTTATTTTCTTGTGAAATAGCCTGATTGCTACAAAGCTGTCTATTAAAAGCATCTTCCCTCCAATTCTCACATATAGCTTTTTTTAAATGAGATTGTCAATACTTACAAAAACATAACACTATTACTCATTTCTAAATCTCCACCCAAATATTACAGAAGTGAAATTAGAGTTGTTTCAAGCTGATTGTCATCATCATCATATTCAAAGTAATATCAGCTTTTGGCCAACAAATAAGTAAACAAATGCTGAAAAGGTCTTTTGTGAATAGTAAGTCTCCTGCCTCACCCAAAATCTCACTTCCCCAAAGCAACATTTCTATTATTTCTGACTCTAGTTTTTGTGGTGGTTACTTTCATAGCTCCGAACAGGTACACATAGACACGCACATTGTATTATCCATCTGTAAACACCTATTGACTCATCACTGTAAATGGTGAGGACTGAAGTGTCACTTACATTGCCATCAAATGCTGCCCTGTAGTAATTGCATTACTACTTCTGGCTCTTATTCTCATTGCTTTTAAATTTTTGAATGATCATTTTAATGTGTATTTATTTTTGAGAGAGAGAGAGCATGAGTAAGGGACAGGCAGAGAGAGAGGGAGAAACAGAATCTGAAGCAGGCTCCACACTCTGAGCTGTCAGCACAGAGCCCGATGCGGAGCTCAACTCAGAAACCATGAGACCGTGACCTGAGCCGAAGTTAGGCGTTCAACCAACTGAGCCACCAGGAGCCCCTTGAATGATCATTTTAAGTTGCAATGTCTTATTCTACTATTTATAGTCCATGCCTACCAACTCCACATTATATAAAAGAGTATGTTAGTGCCCCATCCTTCTTTTTACTACTTCTCCCTTTTCCACCTGCTTTTTAAAAAATATTTTTATTTATTTTTGAGAGAGAGAGAGAGACAGAGAGAGAGAGAGAGCACAGCGGGGAGGGACAGAGAAAGAGAGGGAGGAAGAGGATCCAGAACAGGCTCTGCGCTGACAGCAGAGAGCCCGATGCAGGGCTCGAACTCAAACTATGAGATCATGACCTGAGCCAAAGTTGAACACAACCGACTGAGCCACCCAGGTGACCCCCTTTTCCACATTCTAACTGCTGAAAGCAACATGCTCCTTTCACATTGTCATATGCTATTCTGTAACTATTGTTCAGTCTTCTGTGCTTCATCTATGAATTTATTTTAAATGTAGAAGATCAATAAATAGCATTTCTAATATTCTTAGTAAAACTATTATTACTGGACTCAAGACCAAAAAGTGCTTTTCATTAAGTTCAATGACACAATCCATAAACCCAGGTAAAAGGAGATTGTTTCCAGCATAAAAATCAAATGCATTTTTTTTTTTTTTACACTCCATCATTTACTCAGCAACATGAAAGAATTTAGTTTGGGTTTATGATAATCCTGCTCAATTGCCTTCCTTTATGTTGTTATACCAGCCCTGCCTCCCAGAGAGATAAGTATATTCCTTATCACCTACTCAAAGGAATTCAGTATTTTAATCATGGCACTGTCAGTTGGATGTAATCCACTTTTTTTTTTTTTTCCAGTAGCAACTTGATCAATGCCTTTCATTCTCGTTCCCTTCTTGATAAGTGGCTCCTAAGCCTGATTCATGTTTGTCATCCACCCGGATGTCCGGGTTATATCCATCACCTATTTTCTAGACCACATGTCTTACTCTTCCTTTTCTTATTTCCTCCCTTACTTACCGGAACACATCCTTAAGTAGCTTCCTCGGAAAAGTCCTTCAGAAATGGGAAATGTTTTTATTTTGCCCTCACTCTTGATTAGTAGTTGATAGTTGGTTGAATATACAATTTTAGGTCTAAAATAATTTACCTTAAGTTTAGAAGAAATTTCATTCTTTTCACATTTGTTGTTACTAATTAGAAGTGTGAAAGCAACCTGTGCCTTTTTCCTTTCTAGGTTTTTGTATTCTTTCTTTAGACATTTTTAAAATCTTCTTTTTATCTTTCATGATTCACCAAGACTGCACTACAACTGCATATAACAGAAATCTGATTAAAGTGACCATATAATGCTATTTTTAAATGTAACATGAATTCTAGAGGTTGAAAAAAATGCTCCAGGAAGTCACTAATGACTCAGGATCCTTCTAGCTTCCTTTCCTACCACATCATGTTGCTGAGGCAACATGAGACAGAGACAGAGACAGAGACAGAGAGAGAGAGAGAGAGAGAGAGAGAGAATGAGCTGGGGAGGGGCAGAGGGAGAGGGAGAGAGGGGAGAGAGAGAATCCCAGTAGCCCCTACGCAGGGCTCAATCCCACGACCCTAGGATCATGATCTGAGATGAAATTAAGAGTATCACCTCTACATTCTAGGCAGAACTAGGTCACATGACACCTCCACAAGGAAAATTGTAGAAAGAATTATTTTTAATTTGTAATTGTGTTTGGCAAAAATCAGTGATTTTTCAGAACGTTGGAAGTTTCCCACAACTGGCACTAGTGTATTTTGTCACTTGGCACATATGGACCGTCCTTTGCTTTTCCATACAAGAGTAAGCTTAGGAATGCTTTGCTTCATTCTAGGTCGGGCTGCCTGCAGATATAGACCCTTTCTCTGCCGCCTTATTGCCAGTTACATTAAATACAGTATATGACTAGGCTTACACTTCCACCCTAATCCACTCTAAACAAAATTAGGGTACTTATATTGAGGAAGAGGGAAGAATGATCATGGGTTAGGCAACTAGTATCAGATGCTCCATTTGGTGAAAATTGTGTAAGACCAAGTGAGGGTTTATCAATCAAAGACCATGTCTTTGGGGCACCTGACTGGCTCAGTCAGTTGGGCATCTGACTCTTGATTTCGGCTCAAGTCATGATCCCAGGGTCGTGGGATCGAGCCCTGCATAGGGCGTTGCATTGAGCATGGAGCCTGCTTGGGATTCTCTCTCCCCTACTTGTTCTCCCTCTCTCTCTCTCAAAAACAAAAACAAAAACAAAAAAACATGCCCTTCATCAGCACTCATAAAGTTTCTTTTATTTTTTAAAAATAATTTCTTCCTCTTCATTTTCTCTAAATTTGATCCTTAAAATTCTTTTTGGTCAGATTTTAGGCCTCCTAGATTAAATATCTGTGTCTCTTATCTTTTTCATCATTGATTTATGCTGAGCATTCAGAGATATTATCTTGAACTCATCTTAATTTTACTGAAATCATGTTAACAGTATGTAATTTTAAATATTTTTAATCTCAAAGTTTCTTCTTGTTTCCTATTTCTTTTTAATAACATCTTTTTCTTAATTTATGAATTCAGTATCTTTTCTGCCTTCTCTGAAGATACAAGTTCAAATTTTATAAGTATTCTTCTTTGATCTTTATTTCTCCAGGGGTCATTTATTCTGAATATTTATCTTGGTCTTTCTCTTTCAGGCTGTGAATTTTGCTCCTATTTCTGATAATCCTTGATTACTAATTCATGAAGGAAAATGAAAGGCTGTTTTGCATAAGTAAGAATTATTCCCCAGCAGGACATTCTTCTGAATGGAAAGGCTGATTGGGACCTCTGTTTTGTAACTGGGCCATCCAGTTCGTCAGGATTGGCTTCTGATGACTTTTTTTTTAAGGTATGTGGGTAAAAAATCAGATATTAGCCTTGAAATTAAAAATGTCATAATAAGAAAGAATTTAATCTCTGTGCAAACATCACACTGGAAGCCCTGCTTCTTGGAAATGCATTCAATTTCTCTACAAAAGCATTGTTGATATGGGGGTTGTCAATGGTTCTGTGTGCAGTGATGGAGAAAAGGTTGGAAGGAATCACTGAAGCAGCTATATGGCAGACAGAATTACAACAATGACTTGGTTTTACACCCTGCCTCACTCCTACTAGCCAAAGCTAGGAAACACACATCAGGGGACCTCAAGGCTTTCAAGCAAGCTTAGCAGCCGCCACACTGCCAGAGGACCACCTTGTGCATATTCTGAGCATCCTCTGTGCCACTTCATCCACAACACGCTTTCATGGATGGTCCACATCCAAGAGATGGGATGAAATCTCTAGTCTGCCCTCACTCCTCTCTCTTAATTATTATGGGATTGTTTTTCTCAGTGGAGTCTCAGAAGAAGGGGGAGTCAAGTACATTTGTTTGGTCTAAAATTTAAAATCAGA
This sequence comes from Panthera pardus, assembly GCF_024362965.1. NCBI lineage: Eukaryota > Metazoa > Chordata > Mammalia > Carnivora > Felidae > Panthera > Panthera pardus. The sequence goes on from NW_026527013.1 coordinate 156,372,047, forward strand.
AGCCTTATACACAATATTTCTTTTTATTACACAAGAACCTGTCAGCCTGTTTCAGTTCAGTCATTGTCAAGCTCATGACAGTGCTTTACCATGGACAATTTCAAATTGTCCAAAACTTAATTTGGGGTCATAAAAATCCCCCAAACTGGTTTTCTACAGAAAATTTCTTTTTTTTTTTTTACAATTTTTTAAGTTATTTATTCATTTTGAGAGAGAGAAAGCGCACGCGTGTGCACGCACGCACACACGCACACACACACGCACACACACACACACGGGGGAGGGGCAGAGAGGAGAGACAGAATCCCAAGCAGGTTATATGCCATCAGCTCAGAGCCTGATATGTGGCTCAAAGCTGTGAACTGTGAGTTGGTAACCTGAGCCAAAACCAAGAGTTGGATGTTTAACCAATTGTGCCACTCAGGCATTCCTCTACAGGAAATTTCTAAGGAAGTTTCTGAACTAGAGCATTAACTCGATGACAGGCTTATATTATTTTTGTTTTATGCTAGTGTTTTTCTCATCTGTTAACAGACCTGCTAATTTCATTATGTGACTGACCTCTTGGAAAGTTTATCAAGCCCTCAAACTGATTAAACGATAGCAGCAATTCCCCTTTCTTACTGATTTCATAGAAAATTTCCAGAAAGTTTAAATTGGCAAAAGCTGATTACTGGGCTAGAAATGAGAGATGTTCATCAATAAACTGAGTGGTCAGGATACTAAAATAAAGGAAAACATCTGTATGGGGCCTCTCCACTTGCAATCCACACAGCTGTGTGCATGGCCTCATCAGCTTGAGAATTTTCTCATAAGAGCATAAGAACAAACACAGAGAAGAGAAAGGCAGGATTTAGCCCATCCCAGCCAACTCTGACTTGCCTGCCAAGTAGATAAAAAGACATGGCGGCCGATTCCCTGGGAAGACTAGTGCCTGCATCACCATGGAGACAGCTATTCTGCCCATCGAGTAGTGGGATTCTGTACAACAAACAGAGCTGAACACAAAGATGGAGATGCTAGCACCAGGAGAGTGAGTGAGAGAAGGGGCAGGCTAAGCGAGAAGTAAAGGTGCCACACTGAATGCAGCTGTCACAGTGAGAGGAAAGAGCGTTGCGGGCAGTGACTCTCTAGATGGGAAAGACACAGCTGGTGCCTGGACATCTGCCTTAGAGACCAGCCCAAACCACCATCCTTCCGCCTTTAAGTAGCTCCAGGCTCAAAGCAGGAGAGAAAATCTTGAGTGGGCTGAGTGTAACACGAAATGAGTGCGTTTACCCAGAATTGTGTTTTCACCCACCAGGTGGATTGGGGGAAGGGAGGGCTATGCAGATATTAAACTAATTACCTTTAAAATGTAAGTTGTTCTTCACACACTCGATTTGCAAATTTTAAAATTCATTCCTACTTTACGTGGGAGCTCACCTGGGATTTTGAAATATCCTCACAGAGCATACATCTGCACATAAACTAATTCTAACCCTGGACTGGAATTTGGAATAAAATTATCTCCAGGTAGGGCCCAGCACCAGCAAGAGACAAGAGATTGAGAAGTGGTGGAAATAGATGAGATAGACCCTCAGAAATCACCATTTATGTCAGAAACAGGGATGAATGCTAATAAGACTGACTCTGAGAGAAGAGCAGTGTGTTTAACATGCCCAGGTACACCTAACATGCTCTTTTCTCTTTCTCCTTGAATGCTCTCCCTGAACAAGCCCCTCCATTCTTATGGTTTAAGTCCCCCAAAAGCTAGTGTCTTCCAAATTTGTGCCTGTCCCCCATCTCACTCCTGAACCCCAAGCCTTCTCTATCCCCAGAGTCCCTTCTCCTCAGCCCCTTTTTTGGTCCGAGATTTTTGCTAAACTAATGACTCTGTCTCTAACTGTCCTCTGCCTTGTAAACGAAGGCTCTTTCGGTTTTAAGAACTATTATGGACTGGCATTTATAGCTGAGATTAAAAATAACCCCCACCAGACTGCCTGGAAGATGTGATTTCCTGAGAACCTGCAGGACTTGGGAATGCAAATCAGAAAAGGATCCGATTGCCCCAACACTTACCAGAGAAAACTGCCATTTGCATCTGCGCTCCAGATCCCGGATGGCTACAAATACATCAGTGGCTCATTCAAACCAGAACCAGGCACAGATTGAAAGCCCAAGTGGAGGTGGATTTGGAAGGAGGAGTGAGAAGGACGCAGCTCTGGAAATTGGGGCTGATGAGTCGGTGTCACTGCCAAGACAGGAGGCTGGGCCTTGCGTTCCCAGGTATCTGACCCTCAGCTGACTCTGGATGTCTTGGACAGCACTCCTTTCTCCAGCTCCGTGAGCGTTGTTTTCAACCACGAGCCCAGAGAGACGCCCCTACACTTTTATTAGCTACACGCTTCTCAATGTCATCCTTACCGGTGGCCTGGATACATTTTTAGGCCTGGAGCAAAACAGAGGTGGTTTTACTGAAAACATGGCGATAGAGTGTGATAGTAATACCCACCGTGGGCGCAAAGCAGAAACAGGAGTCCAGGTTTACCTTGCTTAGGAAACAGATTTTCCCGAAAGCCCTTCTCTCCACACGACTGAATGTGGTAATTCCCTTCCCATCCACCTTTATCTGGCTCCCTAAATACCATTTCATATCATATCAAAAAATATCGATTGAAGAAACAAAAACCTGTTTCCTTTAAGATTCTAATCTCCCCAATTCTAAGCCGGTTTCCTCGAAAGGGCTGTTTGGCCCCTGTTTGGCCTTCCACTTCTTGTGTATCAAACCTTCCATGCTCAGCAGTGCCACAAAGGTTGTCTGTATCGGTCTAGAATAAGCTAAGCTAGGTGGCAGAACATAGGACCCTAACGTCTTCCTTTTTAGGGGACACACCTAAGTATTTAGGGATGAAGGGGCATCCTATCTGCAGCTTCCTCTCAAACAGTTCAGAAAAAAAGTAATAAGTATGTATATATATCGAGAGAGAGAGAGAGAGAGAAGAATCAAGCAGTGCAGTGCAATGGTAATATTTGGGAAATCTGGGGGAGGGGTGTGCGGGAATCCTGTGTGCTGTTCTTGCAACTTTTCTAGAAGCCTGATATTAAGTCAAAATAGGAGTCAAAAGAAAGGAAAATTACCTTAGGAGTATGGTGAGCTTTCAATGAAATAATATCTACGAAAATATGCTCTATAAATTACAAAGTGCTGGTAAATGTTTTTAAACTAAAAATTATACTACTTAAGGTATCCACTTAAATTCATTTTCCCTAAAAATTAAAAAAAGAAAATTTCAATGGCTTAAGAAAACACAGGTTTCTTCCAATCTCATTCAAAACCCTCTACGGGCTTTGAAAAAGCATTCCAAGAGTAGCTGTTCTCCACACAGCGTCTCAGGGATCCAGGCTGCTTAGCGCTAATGCACCACCATCTGAAATGAGGACTCGGGGTCACCTCAGCAGGAGAAGGGAGCATGTGGAATTGTCTGCAGTGAAGAGGGTGTCACACATCCCCCCCAGTCACAGCCCACTGGCCAGAGCTGACCATACAGCCCAACCTGGGTGTAAGGGGGCAGGCAACACAGTGACCACATTGCCAGATTTGTGGAGCGTTCCTATCTCAGCTCCAGGATCTCCTCAATTTCTCATTTTCTGCTGAACTAAAAACACTTTCTTGGGGCGCCTGCGTGGCTCAGTCGGTTGAGCATCGGACTTCAGCTCAGGTCATGATCTTGCGGTCCATGGGTTCGAGCCCTGCGTCGGGCTCTGTGCTGGCAGCTCAGAGCCTGGAGCCTGTTTCAGATTCTGTGTCTCCCTCTTTCTCTGACCCTCCCCTGTTCATGCTCTCTCTCTGTCTCAGAAATAAATAAATGTTAAAAAAAAATTTTTTTTAAAAAACACTTTCTCTTTCTCAGAATATGTGAAGAAGAAGGAAAGGGGGGAGAAGAGTACATGTCTTCCTATCAGTTTCCCAGTGCTCCAACTTAGACTGTCTACCTGACTGCCAGTCACGCAGAGAGGGTGGCTCTGCACTCTCTAGGGATCACCCAGATTATGTGACCCCTCCTCAGAAACGTGGTGGCTTACACTTGTCAAGTCAGAAAATGTCTCTCTTGATCATAGAGACCAAAGACTTGGGGTCTTGGTTGAAGAACAAATAATGACAGCATTAATGACAAAGAAATGCATTAGTAAAGAAGCAGCATTTGAGTGTTTTCAAAATCCACAAATATTGATCAACACGCACTCTACACCTAGATTCTTCACATTTAATATTTGTGGCATCTCTTATTTACATCCGTCCAAGTCCAGCCACCTTAGAACAGCCACATTTGAAAATCACAGTACAGAGGGGCACCTGGGTGGCTCGGTCGGTTAAGCGTCCGACTTCGGCTCAGGTCATGATCTCGCGGTCCGTGAGTTCAAGCCCCGCGTCGGGCTCTGTGCTGACAGCTCAGAGCCTGGAGCCTGTTTCAGATTCTGTGTCTCCCTCTCTCTGACCCTCCCCCGTTCATGCTCTGTCTCTCTCTGTCTCAAAAATAAATAAACGTTAAAAAAAAAAAAAAAGAAAATCACAGTACAGAACCAAAGGTATCTGGGAAATGAGAGAAGACCAATCTCTTCGGGGATCACACGATACAGACAACCAGCCCCTCAAATAAAACCCAGTGTAGAGCACAAGGCTAATAATGCCCAGCACACATATGGGAGAAAACAGGCTTCCAGTGGCCTAAAAAAAAAAAAGAGGGGCACCTGGGTGGCTCAGTTGGTTAAGTGTCTGACTCTTGATTTCAGCTCAAGTCACAATCTCCCACCATTATGAGATGGACCCCTGTGCCAGGCTCCGAGCTGAGCATGGAGCCTGCTTGAGAATCTCTCTCCCTCTGTCCCTCCCCCCCTAAAATAAATAAAATAAAGTAAAATAAAATAAAATGAAATAAAATGAAAGAAAGTGACTTTAAGGCAGGGCAGTAAATGAAGAAAGCACAGGCTCCTTGGGTTTGACTGTATTTGTGCCCCCAGAGACAGGTGACTTGGCAGCTTTTGGGGAAGATCCACATTCCTAGGGTCCACGAGCTCACAAGTCACAGCAGCATTTCTCAGACTCACTCGCAGAATAAGAACAGCTCAATCCCTCCCACCACACACCTTGTAGATCTGGCACCGAAGTAGCCTCCCTGCTTTTTCTGTCACAACCCAAAGGCTTGGAGCGCTCCTCACAGAGCTAACCTTCTCCATGATCTTCTGTGCCACTTCTGGAAGCACACACACAGAGAGGCAAGTCTTGATTTCCTCCCTCCTTCTGTCCTTCTGTCCACCCCTCCCTCCCTCCTCCCATCCCTCCCTCCTTCCTTCTTTCTCTCCTCCCCTTTTCTCCTTCTTCCTCCTTCCCATCCTTCTGATTTGCCTTCCTCCTACCTTTCTGCCTCCCTTCCCTGTCTCCTTCCTTCAACAAATTACTTATAGAGAGCCTAACATGTGGCCAGGCACAAGCTTCTTAATTTAGAAAAATAAGACTTTACTGCATCCAACTGAAAAGTAAAAAGCACCAGTCCCCAGGTAGCTCGCTACAAATACACAGAGAGAGATAGAACCCAGCTTCAGTTGGATACTTCTGCCCACCTACCTAAGGAAAAAGGAGAAATCCCAGGTCGTTTTGTTGCTGGACGATCGTGGGTAAGACTTTGGGCATGAAGACCGCATGCAGCCACAGAAGTAAGCACAAAAACAACATCCTACTTCCAATATGTGCCATGCACCTGCAATAGCGTTGGAAAAGCTCATTCCTACTTAGAATCTAGAGAAAGGTGAAGCCTGTTTAGGGCCCCTCCCTGCCCCTGCCTCTCCTCGGGTCAGTCTGGCGCCTTCTTTCTGGACCCTTTACTCCGTTCAGGGTTGGGTCCTCTTCTGTAGCTCCCCCGCATCCTGTACCGGTGTGGAAATCACAAAGTACCTTCATCATCCGCCCCACTCTACCTCGACTAGTCCACTCCACTCAGACACATCAATGACTCTCTTCCTGCACAAAACACACATCCATTTTCAGTGCTCCAAAGTCTACCCCTCCTCCCCAAAGTTTTCCTCACCTCAAATCATTATATCTCTCTTTGTGGAAAAAAATGTTGAGGACTATACTTGTCATTTTGATGTTCTTTAAATGGTCATTAAAATTATATATAAATACACCACATACAAAACTAGAGGCAATTTTGGTTTTAGCCTATGGATTGCCACTCACCATTTTTAATCTTTGTGAGTGTGGCCTGCTCTGCTGTGTTTCCATGTTCCAGAAGGGAAGGATGCAGGCTCATCCAGCCAGGACGGAAGAAACGTGGGCTTGGATTATCTAATTGGTGTCCCCAAGAAACCCATGAAAGTTTTCCAGTTATAGTTTTAGGGTTCAGGCAGGCCATACACTGACACATTGGGAAGCGTTTTCAAGTCTGACTCAGAGCCATGGAGCCGCAAGCTGCATCCCTCCCCGTGCGAGGGGCCATATGCCCCAGCTCCTCCTGCCAGCACAGATTTGAAACGCTATCTGCTTGCTCTTCCCCACGTGAATGTTGGTAGTTACCAGCCCAGGTCTGTCTACCTTTTTCCCATTCTTCTCTCTCCTTCCTCTACCTCTCTCCCCAAATTTCTAGGCAAGAGCAAGACCATCCAGCGTTCCCAGGAGAATCATGGGCCTCCCGATGCCCCCACATCTCTGCAGCCGGAAGTAGACGCACTCAACACTCCCACCTCTCCCTCTCTGGGGAGAGGGTCTTCCCAGTTGTGGGGTGACACAATAGAATTCTGAAATCCTCTCTCCACCAAAACCTTCTTGCACCGGGTTTATTCAATGTACTGGATTCTATGAGGGACCAAGAGCAGTGACTTTCTCTCTCCATCACTGCCTTCAGGTTTACTGTTTAACAGCCTCCTTGCTCGCTATCCTTCCAGGTAGAGCCTGTCGCTTTCCAGACAAGTGGGGAATCAAAATAGCATAATTTTCCATTAAAAAAAAAAAAAGTTCAGGGGCACCTGAGTGGCTTAGTCAGTTGAGTGTCTGACTCTTGATTTCACTCAGGTCAGGATCTCGCCAGTTTGTGGGCTAGAGGCCTGCATTGGGCTCTGTGCTGACAGTGCAGAGCCTGCTTGGGATTCTCTCTCTCTCTCTGTCTCTCTCTCCTCTCTCTGCCCCCCCAAATAAGTAAATAAACTAAAAAAAAAAAAAAAAAAAGTTCAGTCCCATTGTAATCAAAACCATTATCTCCCAAACGATTTCAAGGTCTCTGCAGCTAGGCCCGAGCACACCTCCACGCTGGGTTCCAGCGATGCAGAGGGGAGGGTGAGATATCTCTTTCTCACCTTCTTTTCCCACTTGGCTCAGCTGCTTCCAGTTCCTGGGAGGTGGCAGAGGGAGAAGGAAGTAGAAAGCACGAGGTATTACTTAACTAGTGCTGGTGCATCTGGCCACTCAGTGTCCTCTGGCTAGCGGGAGCCCACGTGTGGTACACAGAATGTCCTCCCCAACCATGTCCACCTCCTAATCTGTGAAGCCTTCCACGCTAAAAGGGACTTGGCAGATAGGATGAAGTTTAGAACCTCCAGATGGGAAGATGAACCTGGGCTGTCCAGACGGGCCCAATGTAATCACAACGGTCTTTTATCAGAGGGAGGCAGGAGGGTCAGAGTCAGAGAAGATGTGATGATGGAAGCAGATGGAGGTCAGCGTGAGGCCATTACTGGCCGGGAGTAGGGCACCAGGAGGTGAGGCAGCACCGTAAGCTGCCAAGGAAAGGAATTCTCCACCAGAGCTCCCAGAAGGAACGTGGGCTTGCCGACACCCTGATGTTAGCCCAGTAGGACCCAGCTTGGACTTCTGACATCCAGTACTGTGAGATCAGAAATGTGTTGTTTTAAACCACTAACTTTCTGGTAATCTATTAGAGTAGCAATAGGAAGTAGCTGACTTGTGGGACTCTGTGGGGTTTCCAGACCTCCACAGAGGGACTCTTGGCATTTATCTTTCCCAAAAGCAGTACTTCTCAACCAGGGTCAATTTTTTATATCCACTACCCCCCCCCCCAGGGGAGATTTGATCATGTCTGGAGATATTTTGGATCATCACGACTGGGGGGAATGCCAATAGCATCTAGCAGATGGAGGCCCGAGACGCCAACTATCCTACAACACACAGGACAGGCTCCTACAACAAAGAAGTATCAAGTCCAAAATGTCAGTAGTGTCAAGGTTAAAAACCCTAATCTAAAGCAAGCAATGAACTTGTTGGCCTCTTGCAATCTCTCTCCTGTCCAATAGCCAGCACCTCTCTTACCTTCAAGAGGGTCCTTTCAGAACAGCTTGAGCCTGACTCACTTCTACAGTGTGTGCGTGAAGGGAAAGCATTACCCTTCTTTGCTCCGCCAAACACTGGCAGTCAGGCAGCCCCTACACCGCCCACCTTTTCTCTGTGCTGCACCATTAGTGGCAACAGTAGGCAGCCTCTTCCCTTCTCATTTCACCAAGCAAAAGTCAAGCATCAATCTCTAGATCGCTACTGCCCTCTAAAACTGGGCAATGGTTCTTAGCCGGAAGTAATTTTGCCCCCCACCCAGGGGATGTTTAGCCATGTCTGGAGATGTATTTTGGTTGTCACAATTGTGGGAGGTGGGGACATGCTACTAGCATCTAGTGGGTGGAGGCCAGGGACACCGCTGAACATTTCTACATTTCATGGCAAAGATTTATCCACCCAGAATGTCAATAGTACCGAGGTCTAGAAGTTCAGCTCCAGGAAGTCCAGGTGAACCTCTCTGAAGAACATTCTTGCTGTCTCCTCTGACAGCAACAAGGGCAGATGGTGAGTAAGATGCTGGTCTCCCTTTCTGCCAAGGGTCTTGATTCTACCAGTGATGCCCTGGCATCTCCCAACCTCCCTTGTCTTTGTTGGGGGAAGCGGAGGACAGCATTCTAGGGACACAGACAGGAAAGCTGCATGATCTCCTCTTATACAAATTCCCTTTGAAGGATCCTCTCTTATGTAAATTGAAGGCAGAAGATGAATTAAGGATTCTGTCTCTAGATTATGTGGTCACATATCACTGACTGTATCCCACCTAGACGGCTTAGCCAAAACTTTAAAACCCTCATTTAACGTCCTGTTACACACCTTCCATAAGATGTTCAAGGCATTGTTAGGACTTAGAGATTTCCCTGTTAATTCTTCAGGGAAGGAAGCACTGTAGGCAAGCATTTTCATCAAAAATGACTTTCATTTTCTTAATGTGTCTTTCACACAAATTTATGGCACAGGAGTGGAGACATGCTCTAATAATGTAAGTAACAGAGAAAGGACATATACAAACAAAAGAAGAGAGAACAGAGAGCACAGTGGGGTTTGTGGGCTTCATCCATTCATTCATTAATTCAAACGGTCTGCTGAAATGTTGCCTGCCTGTTGAAAGCCTCCCTCATCACAGTGTTTAAATAATCTACCGCTGCCTTTTGCCCACTTTCTCTGTCCGATCATTGTACTTTTTTTATTATGATGTAATCCTATGCCACAAAAATTCACTCTTTTAAGTATACGATTCAGTGGGTTTTAGCATATTTACAAGACGTATGCAACAATCACCACTATATGATTGTAGAACAGTTTCATCACCCCAAAAAGAAATGCTATTTATTTCACAGTTACTCCCGATTTCTCCCCTCCCTAGTTCATATCAACCACAAATCTACTTATCTTCTATCTGTATCATTTGGCCTGTCCTGGACATTTCATATGAGTGAAATCACATGATATGTGGCCTTTTATGTCTGGCTTCTGTCACTTAGCATTTCCCTAATGACTAATGGTGCTCAGTGTTTTTTCATGGGCTTATTAGTTATTTGTATATCTTATTTGGAAAAATGTCTATTCAAATCCTTTGCCCACTTTTTAAATTGGATTGTCTTTTTATTGTTGAGTTGTAAAGGTTCTTTATATATTCTGGATACTAAACTCTTATCAGATATAGAATATGCAAATATTTTCTCCCAGTTATATGAGTTGTCTTTTTGTTTTCTTAATAGTAACCATTGAAGCACAAAAGTTTTTTTAATTTAGATAACATCTAATTTCTCTATTTTTTCATTGCTTATGCTTTAAGCGTCATATCTAGGGAGCCAGTGCATAATCCAAGGGCATAAAGATTTACACCTGTTTTTTTTTAATTTTTTTTTAATGTTTATTCATTTTTGAGAGACAGAGTGCAAGTGGGGAAGGGGCAGAGAGAGGGAGACACAGAATCCAAAGCAGGCTCCAGGCTCTGAGCTTTCAGCCCAGAGCCTGACATGGGGCTTGAACCCACGAACTATGAGATCATGAGCTGAGCCAAAGTTGGATGCTTATCTGACTGAGCCACTCAGGTACCCCTACACCTGTTTTCTTCTAAGAATTTAATAATTTCAGTTCTTACATTTCAGTCTTTGATCCATTTTGAGTTAATTTTTGTATATGGTGTGAGGTAGAAGTCTAACTTCATTCTTTTGCACGGAGTTAGTCAATTGTAGGTATTAGTTTTTTAAAAGACTATTCTCCCCCCATTAAATAGTCTTGGCATCCTTGTTGAAAATCAATTCTTTACTTTTTTATGGAAGCTATCATCTAAAATTATATCATCTGTTAACTTGTTAATATCTACCCTTCCCAAATTCCCAAACTCTCTCACTCCCCTCTGTCTCCCCCACCCCCCAAACTAAACTGTAAGACGAAGACAGGAAGTTGTTTGTTTACTATTTATCTCTACTGCCTGGGACATAGTAGGCACTTATGTATTTGTTGACTGAATAAATGAGATTCCAGTTTCCTTTAGAAACAAAGGTCATTGTGTGTATCTATACCATTTAAGTGCAGGAACTCATTTAATTTAAGGCAAAATATAAAATTAAATTAAATTAAATTAAATTAAATTAAGTTAAATTAAGTTAAGTTAAAAAGTTGTTGAGCCCTGTGTTGAAGTGAGCTTTCACGAACATTTCCTGGATTGGATACGAAGAGCCTAATAAGGCAAGTAACTACCCATTAGTAAAGAGAGAGCCTGCAGAGAAGTTAATAGAAATCCAAAGGCAAGTTTAAAGGGACCACCAAGACCATTACCTGATACTCCAGTAATGACCTCAACAGGTGAGTGGCCCCAAGCAATTCTCTTGCCTGCTTAAGGCCTCAGTTCTCATCCCCAACACCAGCTCTCAGGTCACCTGCAGTACTAGCATTCTAATAATCTGGAGTCTTTAGAAACAGGCTCTGTAGTCAACTCAAGTTAATCTTTTTAAGGGACATAGTTTTTATTTGCAAGCTGTCTTTAAAAATAATTATTATTTAAAAAATAAAAAATAAAAATAATTATTAACAAAAAAGATGCTTTATTAAGAGACAATATGAGTTTCCTCATGAAAGCTGTCTGACCATGACCACAACTCTAACCATGAATATAAAGATTCAGAGCTCTCCCTAAAAGTGGGTAGGTAAAACTCTTAGCCAAATGCCTAAAAGAGAAAAAGGTTTTCCAGAAGCTCCTGTTGAGAAAGAAAGAGCATGCCCGCCCACTAGTGGACAAATTAAGTAATTGCCAGATTTTCCAAGAAGGATTCCCAGGCTCCACCTTACCGTGAGTGAATGAATACTGTCAGCTAAGCTCTAAACTATCACATAACTGCCCGCACAAAACACTCGTTGAAGAGGTCACTGAAAACTCCAGGGTTATAAAGGTCTATGGGTGAACACGGAAGAGGTAAGAAAAACTAACCAAGTGCCAGGAGCATAATCAAACTTTATTTTTCTGAACCAGGATTACAACCATACCACATAATGCATACACATGATATTGACAATGGTAACTTAAATTCAAAATTGGAAAAAAAAAACATAAAATAGAAATATTTTACTTTTAACATTTTCTTTCACAATTTGTTAACTCTTGTTTTGGAACCAGAAATCTGCGACTTTTTCTTTAGCAGATCATTGTTTAAATCTTGTACCAAGTTCCACGCGAGCACGGAATTCAGCTTTGACTGGTAGCCTTGACTTCAATAATTGAGAAGAACTGTTCACAAACGTAGGCATTTTCAAAGAGTTTTAACAATCTTTGCACAACTGTTCAGATATTTGCAGGAGGTTGGGGCTCTGGTGTCACTGTGCTAGATGTCCAGTCCTGTGTTGCACCGCAGATCACCTTTCACACTGCAAGTATGTATGAAGAGATAAAGGAGCACTGAGCAGGGGAAGGTTACCTTCACAGTGCTGAAGTCAACGACAAAGTCAGCTTTCAGCATCACAGAATTTCCATCACAGGGCTCTGACCATCAGCTACAGTTCTAGAGCTAATTCTAGCACAGAAAAGAGGACCAAATAACGCTCTGCCAGATCACTGTCTCCATAATGTTTCATAACTCTAATGGGTGACTTTGCAGGGCGTTCAAAGTGTTTGCCAACCCAAAAGGCCAATTCTGTGATAACAATCTTTGCTGCTTAGCATAAACAAAAATTTCTTTTCCTCCGTGATGAGGAACGAGTTCATTTCAACAGTTCAACACATCTCCTTAGCTTCAGTGGTGACTGAGCCTCCCAACCTACGTGCAGTGAGCAGACCTCTGTGTTATGTGTCCAATTCATTCAACGGCGCCTGAGATGCTCTGTGGCCCAAACCCCAGGGGGAGACCCAGCTTACAGGTGGTGAGCTCTGGGTCTGTGATGCGTTCCATTTTTAACTTCCAGCAGAAAGCAATTCCTGCTGAGTAATGCAAATGAGTAGAGGTAAAGCCTGTGTCCTTGCATAACTTGCCACATGGAACTTAAGTGTTACCGCAAGTCCAATATTAGCACCATCCATCCCAGGATCATCATCTATATTAAATTGTTTGAAAGTTTCCTCTTGTTACAGAAATGAATTTCTTAATTACTTCCTAGTGTTGTGCCTGTCATGGGCACACTGTCTAAAATATTTTCAGTCGTATAAAAATTCTCAAACCCACGGTGAATAAATAGAGCTAATTATTACATCTAAGTATTACTAAATATGTCCCCTCATCAGCTGCAGAAGCAAATGTCACAATGTTTAAAACTTTTTTCACACAGTTTTTCTTTTAGTTTCCTAGCCATATTTCTAGTACATTGAGCAACAGTGTTTCTGGTTACACTTCTATTTTCACACGTCTGTATCTTCTCAGGACATACAATTTCTACCCCATTCAATAGACACTCCTTTACAACTTGCTATCTGTGAAGAATTTGATGGCCCAGGCAGACTTTTCACTAAAATATATAACTGCTGATTGTATTAAAAATCAAAACAAACCTTGCTGGCTTTTCAGTTCTCTTTGCAGCTCTTAGGATTTGATCAGACATCTTTTCCACATCCTTGGTCTTTTTTCTTACAGTGGTTTGTTTCATCACGCCACCTAGGCTGTTGTCTTAAATTACATCCTTTGCCACATAAGCACACAGAAGTAGCCTTCAGTTTACAAAGTGGAACATAGGACTCTCTACGTCTATGTTCTACTTCCTCCTTTTCACAGAGACGTAAGAAATATTCGCTTTTCTAACACGATACAGAAGTGACCTTCACAAAGCACAACTCAGTTTTGCAAAATACATCTCTTCTCTGTAATTCAACCTCTGGATCTGATCTCCCTCCACCTGATGGAAGAACATGTCCTCAGTCTTGTCCAGGAAGGCATTCAGTCTCTTCCATAAGAATGCCCACACCATAAACCATGCCAGTAAGTACCCCTTGCCTGTAGTGGTTCTCAACCCTCTCTTGCTCCTACTGGAGCCACAACAGGGAGCTTTGGAAATGCCAATGCTTAGCTTTTCTCGAGCACGGTTACTCAGAATCTTTGAGGATGGGACATGGGTATGATGTCTTTTAAAGACCCACAGTGTTAATTCAGGCAATTCTGGCATATAGACAAGGTTGAGAAGGACAGATGTGGAGCAAGCAGACCTCACATGGGCTCCTCACAAGACAGCCGGTACATGATGCCTGACCCCCAGAGGCACGGATGGCCAGATGATGTCAGGGCAGTAGCAGCAAGCATAAGGGGATGAATTTACCATAGCAGCCAATGAAATACAGCTACCACCCGTCCCCTCTCCCACAGCAGCACCCTGGAAGAAGAGAGAGAGACAGGTGTCCCAGACCCACCCGGTCCCCCTCCAATCCAAGCAGATGTGGTCTCAGCTCAAACTGTGCTGGGGGTGGGAGGAGGGGAGATGGTAAGGTTTAAACCAAGCATGAAACTAAACTGGATCAAATATTAATAACCAAAAAAGACTAGGAAAGATGAAATCTGCGCAACATGTCACCATGGGATGGGAAAGGGAGAGTCAGAAGCATGGAGTTGGGCACTACGATCGAAGGAAAGAATCTTGGTCACGTTTATCCTGCTTAATGACTTGACACCACTTTATCAATGAATCATACTTCAGTGTTTTCTCAGTCACACAGGTTTAAACACTATGATTATAAGATTTTCTCAGGATTTCTTCTTCCTGTCTTCTGGGAAGTGACACCCATGTTCTGTGGGCATCAAACAGACTTGGAGGGAGGTGGGGAGTGGCGAGCCTCTTCCACGGCCATTCCTTTGTCTTTGCATTGGCTTCATCTGAACCCAAGCTTGCAAAGCCTCCTTGATAAGACCACCAGACCCCTTTGGAATCCACTAACTCCCGCAGCAAATTTTTAAGCCTTTTGTGTGAACACAAGGTTTAGTGGCTCTCTCAAGTGTGCCTGGGGAGACTCTGGAGCAGTCCTGCAGCCCCACTTTGCCTTTGCCACCCCCTGCAGCCATGAGCGGTGGGCAGGATCCTAGGTCTCTTTCATGGAGATGCTTACCTCCTCTGACTCTTCCCTGCACTTCTCATTCCTCCCCAACTGGGAAAGCATCTTCTAGTCTGCATGGTGGTGTTTGAGAGAGAAGTGGAGGAAATGGTTCCCCCAAACACATAGTCTTCCAAATCTGATTTATCTGACACCTGCACCAAAGCTTTTGAACCCAATAGCCAGGAATATGAAACCTTTGGTCTTTGCTTCCCCCATGGACCTCCTCCATAGTCTCCTCCAAAGGAGACTCCATTCTAGCTTCCTGAATGAGAAAGGATCACAGAATAAAAACCGAATTGGCCCCACATCCTTATTGATATGGCACCAGTCATATCATCAGCCCCCACTGCTCTTCCTATTAAGATCAGAGAAAAAGGTGAATAAATGCCAACAGAAGATAGTACTAGAACAGTAGAAAACAATTGTGTGCAAAAAATTTAGGGGGATATTATTTATCACAAACTGATATAAGTTGGAACAAAATACACAAAAAGATGAGTTTGGTGCATTGGAATTCACGAAAGCTGATGATAATTACTACTCTATTAGCAGAAGTAACAGAAGTTAATGACTCTCAACAGATATGCAGAACTTGTCAAGGAACCTTTTTTTTTTTTTTTTTTTTTTTTTAGAGAGAGCACACAAGCAGCGGGGAGGGGCAGAGGGAGAAAGAGAGAATCTTAAGAAGGCTCCATTCTCAGCCTGGAGCCCAGTGAGGGGCTTGATCCCCTGACCCTGGGATCACGACCTGAGGCGAAATCAAGAGTCAGAGACTCAACCAACTGAGCCACCCAGGTGCCTGTCAAGAAATCTTGTTGTTTCCTGTTTCTGGCTATTATGAGTAAAGCTTCTATGAACACTCTTGTCCAAGTCTTTGTGTTGACATGAATTTCAATTTCTCTAAACAATGCTTTCCTAATTTTGCAATATGTTGCTTTTTCTGGTGCTATGTGTATGCAACCATGATTTAATAATAAGAGGCAATTTTATAATAAAAATAAATCTCTGAGTTTAATTTGAGATAAAATTAATTTGGAGATGGAGAAATCCATTTTCATCATCTCTCCATTTCTATTAGAAAAATTACAACAGGGCCATCACACTGGCATGAAGCCTCAGAATCAAGAAGATGCTAGGAGTTGGTGAATACTGTGACAAACTGAAAAGTACATACATAACCTTGTTTTAAATGTGCAGCCACATTGAGGAGGGCACTCATTGGGTTGAGCACTGGGTGTTGTATGTAAGCAATGAACCATGGGAATCTACCCCAAAAACCAAGAGCACACTTTACACACTGTATGTTAGCCAATTTGACAATAAATTATACTAATAAATTATAAACATTTTTTAAAAGTTTAAAAAATAAAATAAAAAATAAATGTGCAGCTACTATTCTTCCTCAACCAATTCACTATGCGGTCCCAATGTTCCCCAATCTTCTAATTTTTCAAGGGCAGACAGACTTTTTGTGCATATATGCAACCTCCTAAATTTGAACGTTGACCAGCAGAAAGTAGCAAGCACTGGCGGTGGGCCTAATGCCGTCCAGTCTCAGGCTGTGCAGGATAAAACACAATGGCAGGCCAGATTTGGCCCCAAGACTCATTAATCTGTAGCTAAGATTTTGGTTCTCAGTCTGGCTTTGAGCAATATGAACTTTTAACTTTTTAAAAATACATGTCTATGGGATGCTTGGGTGGCTCAGTCGGCTGAGCATCTCACTTCAGCTCAGGTCATGATCTCACAGCTCGTGAGTTCAAGCCCTGCGTCAGGCTCTGTGCTGACAGCTCAGAGCCTGGAGCCTGCTTCAGATTCTGTGTCTCCCTCTCTCTCTGCCCCTAACCCACTCGCATTCTGTCTCTGTCTCTCTCAAAAATAAACATTAAAAAAAATTTTTTTTTTAAATACAACATGTCTGGGCCCTAGCTCAGATTCTGACTTAACTAGATCAGGAATGAGGCCCGGGCATCTGCATATGACTTTAAATTTCAAGTTAACAGTGTCTGGTCACATTTCTCAACTTCAGCACTGTGTTCAGAACACCCCACCACTTGCCCAAGCTAATTCTAACCCGATTCTGAGTTGAAATACTGATGTGCATCGTGGTGTAAATTATAATCAGTGATAAACACACAAACAATGAAACTGTCACAAGGCAGTTTTTCTAGTCTCTAATTAACCCAAATGGCATCAAATTTTGGCTCTTCTGTGTCTGAGGACATTATAACAGCTGACCTTTCTGGAGGAAACTTGGGTCTAAGTAAAAATGTTTGCATACAAACTGATGGGAACTTCTTATTCATGAACATGCTAACCACAGGATAAAAACGTCTCTGCAAATAAGGGAGACAAAAAGAAGCAGGAGAAGGCAGATCAAAGGAGCTGTTGTGTTTTTACAATTTGGCAGGTAACAGGTCTTATGAAATGAGCACAAATGCGTGAGCACAAAGACTCCTAACGTGGGACTCTTGCCTGTCAGGTGTATATGGGCTTAAAGTAACTAAGGGAGAAAGATGCCATGATAGGAACCTATCTCAAATTTTTTCCAGTGAGCTTCTGCAAGCCCGAGGCAAACGGGTCTTTATGAAAAACAGAGACATCCAGTAACAAGATCCTCCCATCATTTGCCTTTCAAGCCTCTGACCTGTAGTCATGGGGCAAACAAATGAAGAAAAATTGGAAATAACCATTAACTGGGGAAAAAAATTATAACAACATTGAGCGAGGATCAGAAGACTGCATAGCAGGTACCAGGCCTTGGCATGGTACTGGGCCAGGGCCAAAGAGAATGGCGACAGTGAACACAGATGCCATGGATAGAGACACATCCAGGTTTAAAATCGTCCTCACCGGTGCTCTCTGGAGTAGAGTGCATGACTGGCATGATTGGGAATGGCTTCATCACTGCCATCCATGGGGCCGAGTGGGCCAGAGGCAAAAGGCTCCCTGTGAGTGACTGTATCCTGTTGAAGCTGAGCTTCTCCAGGCTTTTGCTGCAGATCTGGATGATGCTGGAGAATATTTACAGCCTATTCTTCCTGGTCACTTATAACCAAAACACAGTGTTTATAACCTTCAAAGTCATCACCATGTTTCTGAACTATTCCAACCTCTGGCTTGCTGCCTGGCTCAACATCGTCTCTTGCCTTCGAATTGCAAACTTTGCTCACTGTTTGTTCTCCATGATGAAGAGGAAAATCAGAGAGCTGATGCCTCGGCTTCTGGGGCTGTCACTGTTCATCTCCTTACGCTTCAGCTTTCGCTTCTCTAAAGATATCTTCAATGTGTACATAAATAGTTCCGTTCCTATCCCCTCCTCCAACACCACTGAGAAGAAATACTTCTCTGAGACTAACATGGTCAACCTGGTTCTTCTCTATAACCTGGGGATCTTCATTCCTCTGATCATGCTCATCTTTGCAGCCACTCTGCTGATCATCTCTCTCAAGAGATACACCCTACACAAGAGATACACCCTACACATGCCACTGGCTTCAGGGACCCCAGCATGGAGGCTCACATGGGGGCGATCAAAGCTATCAGCTACTTTCTCATTTTCTATATTTTCAATGCAGTTGCTCTATTCATTTCCATGTCCAACATCTTTGACATCAACAGTTTCTGGAATATTTTGTGCAAAATCGTCATGGCTGCTTACCCAGCTGGCCACTCAGTGCTACTGATCTTGGGCAACCCTGGGCTGAGAAGAGCCTGGAAGAGGTTTCAGCACCGTGTTCATCTTCATCTATAAGAGCAGACCCTGTGATGGAATCCAGAGTGCCACAGGACCGGTTCAACCAGCTCTGCCTTTCCCCCACCTAAACCTCTCTCCTCACCCCTCTTTTCTGCTTAATCTTATTTCTCAGGTAACTGGGTTGTTCCATGAATGGGACACTGAGTTTTTAACTTGAGATTCTAAGCTGAAGTAGCTAAGCAACTCTAAGATGGATTGTGGAAGCTCCTTGATCTATGTTCATTCATCTCCCGCCCTGAGCCTTAAGTAAGGAGAGGATGGCTGGACCTCTCCATTTGCCGGGGATGATCTCAGTGTGTGCCTGTGGTCACCGGGCACCCTTTAATTCTCAAAGATATCTTGGTCTGGATGAAAACTTACATGGTCACCCTACTGAAGGCACCCTACTAACCCACAGTTAAGAAAAAGGAGGGCTAGTGACAAGCATTGTATGCAGTCCAACAGGCAGAAGGGAGGCTAGCATACCTACAGGGAAAAGGGACTAAGAGAAAGCCTGGCCAGAATTACCAGGTGCTGCAAAGGTTTCAAGGAAAATGGAGGCTGTGTATACTATTAGTGCAGTGACAGGTAGCATTCATATTACAGAAGTTTCCAGAGTAGGTGATGAAAACAGTGAGGGAGTTTGTAAAGACCAATAATTTCAGGAGGTTGTCTGGAGAAAAACATGAAATACAGGGCGGCAGATGGATAAGTGGATGGTCAATTGAATGCTTTATTTTTCCAAATGGCAGGGCGGTGTGGGGGGAAGAGTGGCATGTGCAGCCCCAGGAAGAAAACAGGAAGAGTCCAGAGCAAAGGAACATCTATGTTGCTGTGCTCCTGTGTTGGGGGCAATGCAAATGGCATCTGCCTCTGGCGATAGCAGTTCTAGGTTCCCTTGATGTGACCATGGTGCCAGCGCAGGTTACCTGGCAGGGGCTGTTTGACAAGAAAGAAAATGTCACAGTTCACTGCCACTCTTCACAATGATGGCATCAGCACCACCTCAAACAGCCTTGTACAAAATAAGACACCACTCCTAGACATCTTGGAACTAGAAAGTTAGGAACTTGGGGTTTTCTTGTATTTGGTGTTTTCAAAATCAGAATTACTGAGCAAAGTATGAAAAGAACGCCACTCACCACACCAAAGCTTCCAAATGAAAATATAAGGTTGGTAGCAAAGACTAAATGCTGAGCTTCTGGGCTCTCGAGCACATTTTTCAGAAAGAGCCCTTTATATCCGTGAACAGAAAAAAATCACACACACACACACACACAGAGGCATGTACACACTCTCACATACACCCCTTTACAGTTCCAACAGCATGGGATGTATTCAATTAGAAGGGAAACTATATTCATGGAAACACACATTTTTCATTGTTTTCCTAATTGATATTTACTTCTATGACTATTTGAGGTTGGTACAGTTGTTATGGTGGGGCAAATTAGATTTTGAAGTTTCATTCCAGTACCTAAAGAATAGAGAAATATACATTTTCCCAATAATACGTGCACACCCATCCAATGAAAAACAGAAAATTGATTTAGAGCCAGCATGTGATTAATATGAACCACACCAAGATAACAAACTATGTAATCCCTCTCTGTGCTTATTATGAAGAAATAACATGTCATTGTTTGTAAAAGCCAAAAGCAGCAGAGAGCTAACCAGAGCTTCAAGGATGATGACATTAATAGTGTGTGTTGCCTTACCTTCAACTAGGTAAAGTTCCCTCCAGTTCTCTCTCCCTCCCCTCCTTCTTTCTTTCCTTCCTTCCTTCCTTCCTTCCTTCCTTCCTTCCTTCCTTCCTTCCCTCCTTCCTTCTTTCTTTCCTTCCCTGCTTCCTCCTTCCTTCCCCCTTCTTTCCTTCCTTCTTTTCTTTCTTTCTGTACAACCCACCTAGATTTCTATAATGGGCACCCTACCTTCCAATTGGTTGGCTTTAGACAGAAATAAGAAGTCCTAAAGGATCTGCTTTGCAAACTCTACATGACACCCCTGTACCCTGAGAGAAGTCTGAAAGTTGGTGTGAAGGGTTTCTTTACTCACAAAGTCACTCTGGACATTCACCCACCACGTGGAGCAGCTAGGGGGACTTGGGTTGCCACGGGGACTCCAATGTGGAAGGCCCAGTACAAGGCGGGGTGTCTCAAACACAGCTGAGTCCTAGTGAAGGAAGACTAGAGTAGAAGCCAGGGTCAATCTAAGGGCTGGGATTTGTGGGCACCAGAGTGCCCCACAATCCAACACGATCTTCACCTTTTAATCTGCTAAATGCCACCATGGTTCCTGCTTTTCTGGGAGTGGACTCTGCAGGAATTCTCCTTTACTATTCTCTCAGACATCCTTTCCTTTGGGCTGCTAGGACAGAAACATCTATTGAATAAAGGGAAAGGAACTGTAAATTCAACCAACCAATGAGTCTTGAGTTGGAGGGGGAGAACAGAAACCAAGGGCAGAAAGCTGAAGCAATCATGGCAGGATGGACAGAAATGGACTCCTTAGAGGAGAGGTGAGAGGTATGGAAATTCCTTACATGCTCGGGAAGGTTGGTTTTCAGGAGAGAAAGGAGGAGTAAGCAAGCCAGGGCACCAGCCCTTAGTGTTAGAAGGCTGGGGGCGCTCCCTGGACCCCTTCGCTGCACTGGAGACAGGTTGCCTCAGAGAGCAAAGGTGACAGTCAGAAGGAAATGCTCATTTCCGTGTCCTTTTGGGGAAGGTAACATGCTACATGGCTAGAAAGTTGTTGATGGAAGCAGGACAGAAGCCTCTTAGAGCCTGGCATGTGGCCCAGGAGGTGAGGCCAGAGCAGAGAAGAGCAGCAAGCACAAGAGGTGTGGGGTGGGAGGCCAGGGCAGAAGGATTGGGAAAGGGAAGGTGTGAAGGTGCTGAGTGCTTGGCCAGGCTCATCTGGGGAAGCAATCTGCTTACCGCTCCTGCCTGGCCTTTGGGGGCAACAAAAGATCTTCTAAGAGCTTTCCTGAGGAATATTTCTGGGTGGGACTCTATACTGCACAGGTGCCCTGTGTCTGCAAAGCTAGCCTATCAACCAGCCTCACTGGGGAGGAAATGGATTTGGGGGGTGGGGGTAAAGTTTCTTGTTTCTCTCATTTGGTTTCCCTTAGTTTTTTAGCAAAGTGTCTTAAAAATGTTCTGTCCTCCCTCAGTTGTATCAGGATAAAATCAAAGAAAAGCCGCTCTGAAAACAGTTCAAAAAGAAAAGGAATCAACAATCCCCTGGGTTGGGTTGGGTTCGGATGTGGCAGCAGCGAAGGGAATCCAAGGAGAGAATTCCAAGGTGGAAGATTAACGGGAAAATGTCACGTCGGGTAGCTGCCTTGCCCCTCTGGCCACGCAGTTCCTGGAGTCCAAACGACTTCAGTTTGGGTCCTGGCTCTGCTACTTACTGGTTTTTGACGCAGGCATGTTATTGCAACTCTCTGAACCTTAGTTTCTGTACCTGTAAAATGGGAATAATGATAATAATACCTCCCTCCTGGGATTACCTATCTCATCCTAAGAAATAAGTGAGATAAAACTTATTTTTGGTTATCTCAACTTATTATTGGTTGAGAGTAAGCTCTCAACCAATGTTAGCTGTTAATATTCTTAAGAGAAGGGATGTGAGGCTGAGGGGCCAGGAGTCTAGAATGAGGATATACAGGGGCGCCTGGGTGGCTCAGTTGCTTAGGCATCTGACTCTTGATTTTGGCTCAGGTCATGATCTCATGGTCATTAGTTCCAGCCCCGACTCAGGCTGGGCTCCTCACTGAGCATGGAGCCTCTTAAGATTCTGTGATTCTCTTTCTCTCTCTCTCTCTCTCTCTCTCCCTCCCTCTCTCCCCCTCTGCCCCTCCCCCACTCTCTCTCCCAAAAAATTTAAAAAAAATTTTTTTTAATTGAAAAAAATTTAGAATGAGGATATTTAGAGCAGGCCAGATGTGAAAAGGCCGAGATTGGGCTGGACACACACAGAGGGGTGAGCCTGATCCACAGAACCAGGCTCGATTCATAACAGCTCATCATCTGAAGTGGTAGGTGGATGTGTGGGGCAGGGGTGCAGGGGTTGGGGAGGCATCCTGAAGTATTTGGCTCCCACACACCCTTCTGACAACATCAGAAAGACATCTACTATTCCAGGGTTTAAACCCTTGGCAATTTTGAAGGAAGGGGGGCACTATGTCACGGGTCAGCAAACTCTGTCAGGGGCCACACACAATAAATATTTTAAGCTTTGTGGGCCACATGCAGCCCCTGTCACATGAGCCATCTGAAACAACACATAAATGAATAGGAGTGGCTGTGCTAATAAAGTTTTCTTTACAGACACTGAAATGTCAATTTCATATAATTTTCACATGTCATAAAATATCTTTTGATTTTTTTTTCAACCATTTAAGCATGCAAAAAGCATTCTTAGCTTGTGGGCTCTACAAGACCAGGAGGTGGGTCACATTTGACCCCCAAGCCACAGTTTCTCCAACTCAAGGAGGCACCAAAACCCACCACAAACCCCAGTTACCTTTACTGTAAACCAGAGACGCATATCATGATAATTTTGCCATGTCGTGAACACAGCAACTTTCTGAATATTTCTGCCACTTTCAGTTTGTCCAGCTTGGGTCTACCCCTTGGTGATCCCTAAATCACAACTCTTTAGTTCTTTGTGAAAAACAATGAGGACCCTAGTCCCTCTCCTACCACTGCCACGCTGTTAAGGACAGACACAGGGCCCCAAATAAGTTTGTATCTAAAATTTTAAAAGATACCACCTTCAGGGGTGCCTGGGTGGCTCAGTTGGTTTTGGTTTCAGCTTGGATCATGATCTCATGGTTCATGGGTTTGAGCCCCCAGTCGGTCTCTGTGCTGACATTCAGGTGCCTGCCTGGGATTCTCTGTCTCCCTTTCTCTCTGCCCCTCTACTCATGCTCGCTCTCTCTCTCTCTGTCTCTCTCTCTCCCTCAATAAACATTTTTTTTAAAAAAAGACTCAAGACTTCACTAATATAGTAAGTGGATGGAATTTGAAGATAAAATATTATAAATAAATAAATAAATAAATAAATAAAACCACCCTGAATCTATTCAGTCAGTAACAAGAAGTAAAAATCATTAAACAGGTTCCTACAGGGTCCTCAGGAATGTTTTGAAAGCTATGTCTCTAGCTCTGAAATGATCATGCTCCTACAAACTCCCGCTGTGAGACTGGACTGGATGGTAGGCTGCAGTTCCCTGTGTGGTTCTGACCCATCAGGGCAATGTTTATATCTTTGTGTCTTTTTCAGCTGGTTTACTAAGACAATGATGGGAAACATCTAGAGTCAGTGTGGCACACGGGAAGAACCTAGACTTTGGTGTCAAAAAGTCTAGATTCGAGGGGCGCCTAGATGTGGGCATCCAACTCTTGAATTTGGCTCAGGTCATGATCCCAGGGTAGTGGGATCAACCCCTGCATCAGGCTCTGTGCTGAGTGTGGAGCCTACTTGGGATTCTCTCTCTCTCCCTCTCTGCCCCTCCCCCTGGCTCACTCGTGCTCACATTCTCTCTCTCTCCAGAATAAAGGGAAAAAAAATTTTTTTTAAACAGTTAGATTTGAGTGCCCATTCTAGGTGATCTTTAGAAAGTCACCAAACCTGTTTTGCCTTCAGTTTCCCCATCTGGAAAAACAGAGATGATCAGAATATCCATTTCACAGAGTTGTTTTGAGGTTCAAAGGAAATAATATATATGTGCATAATAAACTAGAAATCACCATAAAAAAGTGAGTGCATTTATTCATTCAACACACATGTACTGAGAGGACTGCTCATTAAATGAGACACAGAATTCAAAGGTTAACACAGCTAAACTTTCAGCCTCCAAGGGCTCAGAGGCTGGTAAAGAACAAGAGGTATAATTACAAGGTGGGAAACACTTCAGTGTAGGTCTTTGTACTATGGGGTCAGGGATGTACCTCACACCTCAAATGTTCACAATTAAAATTCCTCTCCAAAAAATAAAAAAATTAAATCCTGAAATTTCCTGCTTTATTTCCTTCTGTGACAGAGAAAGGAGAACTCAGGACAGCAGAGAAGCATGTTCCACTGACTATCCTTCGAAATCCTCATCACAGCCTGAAGATGCAAAAAAGAAAGGGGTCCCATCACACCCAGACTTCCCTACGGAAAGCTGCTGTTTGCATCTCCTGCCAAGAGCTCTTGGAGACTGAAAACAGATTTGTGATTTATTCAAACCAGATGCTGGTGGCCCTGAGTGCAGCTGGGACCAAGAATGACAGAAATGCTTAGCCGGGACAGGGTGGCAGTCTGACTCTCTGAAGACAGGAGACCTCAGAGGATCCTA
Source organism: Panthera pardus (assembly GCF_024362965.1). Taxonomy (NCBI): domain Eukaryota; kingdom Metazoa; phylum Chordata; class Mammalia; order Carnivora; family Felidae; genus Panthera; species Panthera pardus. The sequence goes on from NW_026527013.1 coordinate 156,396,957, forward strand.
ATCTGGTTTCCTGTTCATCTTACTTCTCAGTGGAATAGGACCTAATATTCACATTCTATTCATGAATGCACAGAGCAAAATTTGCTTGCCTTTGGACTCAAAGGCCAAGAAAAATACCTTGAACAAGTCAGTCTAGCCACTTGGAGGTTGTGGTTGTGTCTGTACAGGGCCTGCACCCACCCTCCATTTCCTCCTGGCCACGACCTGCTCTCCAAGGAACAATGGCAGATGTGCCTGGAGGACTCTATGGGGACAGAACGAGAGAAGCTAGGGTTTGTATCCTATGCTGAGGTTGGAAATAGGAGGAAACATGGCCTAACTCCTATCTCCACCCCCTCTCTCCCCACCAGCCACCCCCAATTGCCTGCCCTTACACTGGACGGATACCAGATTCCCCACCCCACCTGAGCAGGTCCTGATAGGCAGTGGCATCAGGAGTTAGGACTGGGGTAAGCATACATTTTCTCTGCACTCATGGAGTGTGTTCAGATAACAAAGGGAGTAGATTAAGCCAGAGGTAAGCTCTGGACATAAAATGATTGAAGTATGAGGAAGGAAAGGTCATGACACAAGAACAGACACTCAGATCAATGGAACAGAATAGAGAACCCAGAAATGGACCCACAAACGTATGGTCAACTAATCTTTGACAAAGCAGGAAAGAATATCCAATGGAATAAAGACAGTCTCTTCAGCAAGTGGTGCTGGGAAAACTGGACAATGACATGCAGAAGAATGAACCTGGACCACTTTCTTATACCATACACAAAAATAAACTCAAAATGGATGAAAGACCTAAATATAAGACAGGAAATCAAAATCCTCGAGGAGAAACTAGGCAAAAACCTCTTTGATCTTGGCCACAGCAACTTCTTACTCAACACATCTCCAGAGGCAAGGGAAGCAAAAGCAAAAATGAACTACTTAGACCTCATCAAAATAAAAATCTTCTGCACAGCGAAGGAAACAATCAGCAAAATAAAAGGCAACCGACAGAATGGGAGAAGATATTTGCAAATGACATCAGATAAACAGTTACTATCCAAAATCTATAAAGAACTTATCAAACTCAACACCCATAAAACAAATAATCCAGTGAAGAAATGGGCAAAAGACACTTCTCCAAAGAAGACATCCAGATGGGCAACCGACACATGAAAAATGCTCAACATCACTCATCATCAGGGAAATACAAACCAAAACCACAATGAGATACCACCTGACACCTGTCAGAATGGCTAACATTAACAACTCAGGCAACAACAGATGTTGGCGAGGATGCAGAGAAAGAGGATCTCTTTTGCATTGCTGGTGGGAATGCAAGCTGGTGCAGCCACTCGGGAAAACAGTATGGAGGTTCCTTAAAAAGTAAAAATAGAACTACCCTACAACCTAGCAATTGCACTACTAGGTATTTATCCAAGGGATACAGGTGTGCTGTTTCGAAGGGACACATGCACCCCCATGTTTACAGCAGCACTATCAACGATAGCCAAAGTATGGAAAGAGCCCAAATGTCCATCAATGGATGAATGGATAAAGATGTGGTATATATATACAATGGAGTATTACTCGGCAATCAAAATAATGAAATCTTGCCATTTGCAACTACGTGGATGGAACTGGAGGGTGTTATACTAAGTGAAATTAGTCAGTCAGAGAAAGACAAAAATCATATGACTCACTCATCTGAGGACTTTAAGACACAGACCAGATGAACATAAAAGAAGGGAAGAAAAATAATATAAAAACAGGGAGGGGGACAAAACATTAGAGACTCATAAATATGGAGAAAAAACTGAGAGTTACTGGAGGGGTTGTCGGAGGGGGGATGGGCTAAATGGGTAAGGGGCACTAAGGAATCTACTCCTGAAATCATTGTTGCACCAGATGCTAACTAATTTGGATGTAAATTTTAAAAAATGAAAAATAAAATTAAAACAATAAATAAATATATCCAATATAAAAAATAAAAGAGAAGAAATAGAAAAAAAAAAAAGGAAAGGCCATATGACTTTTCAGATCTCTAGCTGAGGTGTGTCTGAGAAGACAGGTCAATTCTCCAGTGAATCAGTGCCTACACAACTTTGGTGAATAAACCCTAAAGTTCAAACTGCAAACCCCACAGACTATACAGCCTGGGGGATCTCTCTACACTGCCAGATACAGCCTCCTGACAAAAAAAAAAAAAAAAAAAACAAACAAACAAACAAAAAAACCCGTCCACAATCATATTGAAAGACCCTAACTCATCTTTCTATTCCCCAAAACCCTTAGTGCCTGGGTGGCTTAGTCACTTAAGCATCTGACTCTTGGTTTTCACTCAGGTCATGATCTCACGGTTCATGAGATTGAGCCCCATGTCATGCTTTGCACTTACAGCGTAGAGCCTGTTTGGGATTCTCTCTCTTCTCTCTCTTCTCTCTCTCTCTCTCTCTCTCTCTCTCTCTCCCTGCCCCTTCCCTGCTCATGCTCTCTCTTGCTCTCTCTCTGTCTCTATTCCCCAAAACCCTTGGCCAAGGACCTCATTCATAGTGCAGCATAGCCAATGTCAAGTGGACTCAGTCAATTAACTAAGATTAGCAAGTAGGGTTAAAATTACTTGCTCTGGAGTATGTAAGTTTGCCACATGTTTATGTTTTATATTTATATTTTTAACAAATATTTGTTCAGCTTTCTGTGAAATTTATTTTAATATAGTAAAATATATATTACAAAAATTAAATACTGTGAGATTGCCTTAATCTTTTTATGAAAGAATCAGAGTATTAAATGATAAAATGCCTCTGCCTTTGCAGTTTACCTTTTCATGAGTTACTTAGCTAATCAATTTCTGAATCTGTATTCTAACATCTAAAAGTACTAGTGAGACTACATCTTTGGCACTGATTAGTTGTATGTGCTGTGAAGTGAGGTTTTGGTTTTGGTTTTTGGTTTTCAAAGGCTGGGTAACTGAAGAATATGTCTGGCAAATCCTGATCTAAAGAGGTCATCCTAGAACATCCGATTCTGTGGTCTGAGTCTCCTTCCTCTCGGCTCCTCCATGGCCTGGGGCAAGGCTGACTACCCCCTTTTTATAAACCCTCCATTCCGGCTTCTGTTATCTGTTCAGCTGCCTGTCTTTATCCTATTTCCTTATCCATCAAGCACCCTTTAAACAAAGAAGTCACACTCCGCCACCACCTTTGGGGCTTAAAACCCCAAATCCCAAATCTCAGAAAAACCTCAGTCCTGGGCAAACCAAGACAGTTTGTCACTTGAGCACCACCCAAATGACTGAGACTATATTCAGATTTTATTCATTATTGTCGTTCAACTACAGCTATGATGTTCGTTCGTCCCAATCCTTTATGAACAGACATACACAGACTTGAACTTCGAACACATACACACCCATGCCCAGGCACACATACCCCTGCTTAAAAGCCTCCAGTGGCTTCCATTACCTTTAGATTTTCAGATGGGCTTGCAAAGCCCTCCGTTCTGCGTGCATCTCAGACCTACCTCTTCTGACAGATTTTGATCCTTTATTTTATTCACTGTACTGAATACAATCATTTGAAAAGTCTGATGGCTTGGGTTTGGGTTTTTCTTCTTTAATTATGGAAAATTTCAAACATACAGAAAAATAGAGAAATAGAACAGTGATCCCTTATGTATTTTGGCCTCAACAAATAACATTCTGCCAGGACTGTCTACGGAAGGCTTTTGAGTAGGGTTATTGTATGATTCAAATACTTCTAGGAGCTTCAGCCTAAAAGGTTTTGTTCTAAAGTGGGTTCTAAAGTGGGAAGTCATGGCAACTTTGTGTCACTTCTCCTAAATACCATGGCCATTCTGTCTGTGATTTGATTCCCTTCAAATCGGCTTACATGTGTTTGTTCCCTGAACTTTCTAATTCTACTTTGCCCATTTGACAGTCCTTAAGTTAGTCTGACTGTATTTAGCTTAAGTTCCTCTAAAAATGGTTCTGCTGGTTCTTCCTGACTCATCTGTTTCTTTGGCCATTTTTTAAAGTAATTCCTATGACCAACATGGGGCTCAAACTCAGGACCCCCATATTAAGAGTCACGTGCTCTACCAACGGAGCCAGCCAGGTGCTCCTCTTTGGCCATTTTTAATGTGTGATTTGCAACAGAGACCCTGCCTTCCTTCCTCATAAAGTGGTTGAGCAACTCAACATTACTCTCCAATAGACCTTCACTTTAAAGAGTTCTATGCTAGTCATAAACTACCTGTTTCTATTTTAATACCAAGAAAATCAAGAAGAAAGGTCTTAAAACCTCTTTCTCTTTTTTCCCCCCAAAACTGGGTTTTTAATTACTTTTCAAATCTCTTGCCCAATTTCCCTAAAGAAAGCCTAGGGCTATGTCTCTGAATTTTCAGTCCTCCTCACCTAGGGTATGTTGGCAAACCAGTTCTCTGGGAAAAAGAGAGACAGAAAGAGAAGGAGGGAGACAGAGAGAGAAAGAGAGTAAAGCTTTGATATGTGGAGTATTCTCATTGTGAATTTTCATTGTGTAAATACTCCCACCATGATGTCACTAAATGGGAAGTTGGGAAGAAATGCACACCATCCATGCTTTCTATCTGGTGGCAGCCAACTCCAGCACACCACTCCCTCTTCCTCTTAAGCAAAAGAACAAAAAGACTGAGCATACCAATTCTGTAGCCACACAGTCTAGATTTCAACAGAGTACTAGCTCTGTGACCTTGGGCAAGTTGCTTAATTCCTCTGAGACTCAATTTCCTCATCTTTACGACACGGGTAATAAATACCTCTGTCTTGTGGGTTTTTCTGTGATGTGCAAAATTCTTACAACAGTGCCTAGCTTCCTGTTGGCATCATAATATTATTTCCTGCTATTACCCAGGACGTTAGATCAAATGGTGCTGTGTGGATTTATTGCCACTAGATGGCATCCTCCTCATTTCTGTAGCACAAACCCTTTCTACAAAGGTATTTGCAACTCCACATTCAACACTAACTGGATCAAATGAATTAACTGACACAACTTTTCCTCTCTCTCATATCCTGGCTTAAGCTTTATATTTTCCTTTGAAAATCCATTAGGGATCCAGCTATTGACCCTTGTCTGCAGCCACCTCGAAAGCTCGACGCAGAAGTTATTTTCAACCAAGAGGGTCTAATCTTATTTAGTAATTATAGGAATCAAAACAAAAGCTACAACTGTCCCTGTTACAGAAGGGGTCAGTTCCCTAATCTTTGCTTTCCTCATCTCTCTCCTCTCACTCAAAGGAAGGCAATATGGTTTTAAATGTGCCCTCCATTATCACATCATCTGTTTACTGCCCAGTCACTTTGAAAGGGGACACAAATCAGTAGAAAAATAGATCAGTTCTATAAGTATTTATTCAGCCACTGTATATGTAAGCTGCTGTGCCAGGTTGTAAGGATATAATGGTAAATAAGAATCACATAGAAGAACTTTGGAAAACAGTATGGAGGTTCCTCAAAAACCTAAAAATAGAACTACCCTATGACCCAGAAATTGCAATACTAGGCATTTATCCAAGGGATACAGGTGTGCTGTTTTGAAGGGACACATGCACCCCAATGCTTATAGCAGCACTATCAACAATAGCCAAAGTATGGAAAGAGCCCAAATGGCCATCAACGGATGAATGGATAAAGAAGATGTGGGATATATATATACAGTGGAGTATTACTCAGCAATCAAAAAGAATGAAATCTTGCCATTAGCAACTACGTGGATGGAACTGGAGGGTATTATGCTAAGTGAAATTAGAGAAAGACAAAAATCATATGACTTCACTCATATGAGGACTTTAAGAGACGAAACAGATGAACATAAGCGATGGGAAACAAAAATAATATAAAAACAGGGAGGGGGACAGAACAGAAGAGACTCATAAATATGGAGAACAAACAGAGGGTTACTGGAGGAGGTGTGGGAGGGGGGATGGGCTAAATGGGTAAGGGACACTAAGGAATCTACTCCTAAAATCATTGTTGCGCTATATGCTAACTAATTTGGATGTAAATTTAAAAATATAAAATTAAAAATCATGCTCTAAAAAAAAAAAAGAATCATATAGAAGGAACTTGCCTATCAGTAAATCTAGATCTTTCCAGAAATAAAATATTAATTTTTTTATCAACTCAAACAACTTATTTTAAAACTTATACAGATGAATAAAGGTCCTTGAATAACTAATCTCTTCCAGATATTAAGGCATGCTACTAAGTTATTGTTAAACTAATATAACAGGAAAATGAAGGGGCGCCTGGGTGGTTCAGTTAAGCATCTGACTTGGGCTCAGATCATGATCTCATGGTTCATCAGTTCAAGCCCCGCACCAGACTTTCTGCTATCAGCACAGAGCCTGCTTTCAGATCCTCTGTCTCCCTCTCTCTCTGCCACTCCCCGCCCCTCAAGAATAAATAGACATTAAAAAAATAGGAAAATGAACATAAAAATAGACTCATTTATACATAGGAACTTAAGATATGATAAAAAGTGAACCATATATGAGTGAGCAAAGGATAGAATATTTATTAAAAAATACTGGGCGGGGGGGGGGGGGGGGTTGGTGGGCACCTGGCTGGCTCAGTCAGCGGAGCATGCGACTCTTGATCTTAGGGTTGTGGGTTTAAGCCCCACATTGGGTGTAGAGATTACTTAACAAAATAAGATCTTTAAAAAAGTAAAAATAATAAAAAGTACTGGGAATGATGCTCACTGTTTGGAGAAAAATAAAGTTGAATCCTTTCCTCTTACTTTACACAAAGGTAAATCTAAACAGATAAAAGACCCAAATGTGAAAGGTAGTATTATAAAGTTAATAGAAGAAAATTTACAATTTTGTGACTAAAGAATAGAAAATGCCTTATTAAACAAGATCCCAAAAGCTCAAAATTGATTGCATTTCCATTCAGTGAAAGGTAGTGATGACAGTCAGGGAGAAGGCGTTTACAACATCCAAAAGCGACAGGAGACCACTAACAAGACCGTACAGGAAAACTAACACACACACACACACACACACACACACACACACACACACACACACAAACACACACACGCACACACATAAAATACAAATAGGTAGAGGAAACTCAAATGTCCAACAAAAGGTACTCATTCTCACTTGTAACCAGGAATATGCAAATTAAAACAACAATAAGGTATTATTTTACATTAGTCAGAATAACCCAAAATTACCAAGCGTTGGCAAGGATGTGAAGAAAGGGAAACCTTGGTGCTGCTGGCAGGCATGTGAAATTGCACCGCCATTTCAGAGACCAATCTGTCAGCATTGGTGAAATAAAATACTCACATGCACTTTGACTTAGAGATCCACTCCTGGGTACATCCCCAAGAGAAACTCTAGCACAGGTTCTTTAGGGGACTAGACAGGGTGTTCCTTAAAGCATTGCTTGTGGAGGTAGTGAGCTGAAGGCACCCAAACAAGAATGGGTCATAAGGTGTGGTGGGTGCCCAGTGCAAACTAGCACACAGCAGTCAGAAGCTGTGCACTAGAAGTACAAACAGCACACTGGATATTTTCAAGAGGAAATACAAGAAGCAGAGAAAACAAAACAAAACAAAAGAAATCGAAGCAGAATAAGACCCATAGCTGAGCCCCACTTATGTATATGAAAAGCACACATCAAACAGCACTGCACATCTGAGGAGTGATATTCACGTTCAGGGACATCATCCATCACAGCAGCACATGTACCTGGGAGAGCACATCGCACAGTAGTTAAGAGCATGGCTTCTAGCACCAGACCACTTGGGTTCAAATCCTGGCTCTGCTGCTTACTGGCTCTGTCACCTTGGGCAAGTCTCTTAACCTCTGTGTTTAGTTTCTTCACTTGAAAAATGGTAGATAATAATAGCAAGGACTCTACGGTGTGGTGAGGATTAGCAGAGTTAATAAAAGTACTTAAACAGTGCCTGTCAGTAAATGCTCCCTAACTGTTGTTGTTTGCTATCATTACCCATAATAATATGAGAGGGGGATTAAGAGTAGAAGAGAAAAATAAAATGAAAAAAAACAAGGGTGGAAACTTGTGTGTATGATAATAGTGAGCTATGGATTGAAGGGAATATTTAATTCAACTCTCTCTGCACCTGAGATTAACACACACACACACACACACACACACACACACACACACACACACATTTCCTCCCTGTACAAGCTTACAGAACAGTGGGAGATACTGAAAATTTCAATCTACTATGATAGGGGCCATGGTAAGAGAATGCACAGGGCAGCACAAGAACCCAGAAGAGAGACAGGTTAGCCTCCAGGTTCACAAAAGGATTCTGGAGGATAGGCATGTTGGGGGACAGGATGACTTAGAGTTTAAGATTTGGGATCTGAGTTAGGATCACAATTTGCCTTTCACTATTCTTTATGATTACTGGCAAGTTACATTCCCAGAGTAATCACTGTTAGAAAACACTCAGGTTCTAAGAATATACTACTAGAATTCAAAGACCCCAGCAGGACCTGGCATAATCTTAGCTATGATTAAGCCTCTCACAAGTAGTTCCTATCTCTTTAAGAACAATCCTGGAAAGTGCATATTGCCAATCATGTATAAGTTAATCTAAAGGCCTAAAGATGGCATCTCCTCAGTGGTTGTAGAGCAAGCTGTTGCCTTTTTTGTAATTCTCAGCAAAGGAAGGGTGCTAAAGGGGGTGATCACATCGAATCTTGGAAGCAGAAGGCGGGTGCTGACATGGCTGGCCTTTAAAATCAGGAGGTAATTACCAGTCAGAGCCAGAGGGTCTTTTGAGCAACTGGCCCATGCATGGCTACCAGCCCACAAGCTATTATTGGCATGTGCACTGCAGGGCACTGCTGCTGTGTTTAAAGGAAATCCACCAGGCACACACTGAATCAGTAGCTATAATGGTATTTTGTCCTAAGAAGGTGGTTCTTGGCCCAAGAAAGGGGATTTGCTCACTGGAGAGTTTATAAATCCCAATTGCAAAACACTCACTAGGTTTGTTCATTTTTCTCACAGAAGAAACACAAAAATAAAAATACTTGAGTGCTTGATATTTGCTTAGGGAATGACCTTGGAAGGAAAGAAGAAAAAGGACATCACAGACATGCCTTCAGGCAAAATTCCCATGGATAGAGCTGAAAACAACATGTTCTCCAGCAGTTCTGAAGCCAAAATCAGGTGAGGGAAAGCAGACAAACCTCATTCTTTGAAACGGAGAACAATTTCCAACCCAGAAAGTGGCCAACGAAGTTTAGTGCCAGGGTCACAGAGGCAACTCCAGACCACACAAGTTCAATTATCATTCCCACCACTTACAGGCTTTATGATTTTGTGCAAGTTTCTGAATCTCTCCATGCCTCAGTCTTCCCATCAGCAGAATGAGGACCAACGTGATAATAGTACCTACTGAACAGACACTTGGGAGTATAGTTTGTCAGTTTCTTAAAAAGTTAAACTTACCATTAGACGGAGAAATTCCACCCAAGAGAAATGAAAACATATGTCCACACCAAGACTTGTCTGCAAGTATTCACAGCAGAATTGTTCCTAATGGCCCACAACTAGAAATAACCCAAATGCCCATCAACTGGTGAATAGATAAACAAAATGTGGTACATCCATACACAAAATACTATCCAGCAATAGGAAGTAAAAAACTACGATCCAGCAAATACTATCCAGCAATACAAAATACTATCCAGCAATAGGAAGTAAAAAAGCCACCTGGGTGGCTCAGTTGGTTAAGCATCCAACTCTTCATTTTGGCTCAGGTCATGATCTTGAGATCCATGAGTTCAAGCCCCATGTCAGGCTCTGCACTGACGGTGCAGAACCTGCTTGGGATTCTCTTCCTCTCTTTGCCCTCTCAAAAATAAACAAATAAACTTTAAAAAATGAAAAAAAAAAAAGAAAAATTACTGATATATGTTACAACATGGATGAATGTCAAAAATATACAAAGTGAAAGAAGCCAGAAAAAACTATATATTATGTGATTCCATTTATATAAAATTTCCAGAAAAAGCAAATCTAAGAAGACAGAAAGTAGACCAGTGGATTCCTGAGATGAGGGCTGGGAGTGGCATTAATATTCCAAGACAGGATCATGGTGATGGTTGTGCAATTCTACACATTTAATAAAAATCACTGAATGGTATGCTTGTAACAGGTGAATTTTATATATGTAAACTATACCTCAACAAAGCTGCTAAAATAAAATAGCAACTACCTGGTAGGGTTGTCATGATGAGTTAGTTTTAATAAAGCACTTTATAACGGCATCTAACATGCAGTAAGTAATGTGAGTTCGATGTGTACTTCCTAAATAATAAAAATAATTATTTGTGGCTATGTGATTCATCACCTGAGTAAATTCCTGACAGTTCTTATATGTTTTCCCATACCTCAAGACGCACAACATCTGAGTACTTAAGCAATGGAATTACTGCTCTTCTATAAAATATGTTTTAAAAACTATACTAAGCTTGAGGTCATTCAAGTAGAGACTCTGAAACTTGTCACATGACCTGGCCTCTACCTGCCACCTTCCCAGGCCACACTGCCTTCTTCGCCTAAAAGAACTTTGCTCAGTTCCTCAAGACTCTGGACCACACTGCCTTTTTTTGTACCTGTTGCTGGCTCTGGGTGCAAATCTACCTGTGCTCCCTCTCAAGGGTCTAACTCCTACTTAACCCCTACCCACCTTTCAAGTCTTCATGCAAGGTCACTTTTTCTAGGCAGTTTTTTTGATTCTTCCTCATTGCCCCCAATGTACCCCACCCTAACACACACACACACACACACACACACACACACACACATACACACACTTTATTTTTTATATCATTTTTTGAAAAATATTTATTTTTGAGAGAGAGAGACAGAAGGGGAGGGGCAAGGAGAGAAGGGGACAGAGGTTTTGAAGCAGACTCTGTGCTGACAGCACAGAACCAGACACAGGGCTCAAACCCAGGAACTGCAAGATCATGACCTGAGCCAAAGTCGGACGCTCAACCCACTGAGCCACCCAGGCACCCCCACATACACTTGATGTTAGACCAATTTTATGCCTTTTGATTCCCACATCAACGGATGAATAATGCTTGTATCCATCCCCACAGTATGGATGGGCACTCCCAACAGTATGTGGGACGTAAGGGGCCTTCAATAAACACTAGTGCAATGATTCTCAGCCGGAGGGGATTCTGATCCCGCAGAAGACATCTAGAAATTCCATCACCTCAAATAGTCCTCTTGTACCAATTTTCAGTCACTCCCCCTCCCAGCCTCAGGAGAAACCACTGATCCACTTTCTGTTTTCTCTGAAAATTTCATACAAATGGAATCGTACAACGTGGAATTCTTGGCACCTTATTGATTTCATAGCTCTTTTTACACACGGATAATTAGCTTTTTGACTATGAAATGAACCCAGATATTTTTCCCAGTTATTTTTTGACGTAATGGAGTTTGCCAAACGGATTTTTAAAGTTATGTATTGAATGTTAAAATCTTTTAAGGTTTCTGCATTTAGTATCACAGCTAGCAAAGCGGTCTCTACTCCCAGATTTTTTTTTAAGGTTTTTCCATAAATTCCTCAGGTACTTTAGTGGTTTCTTTCTTTAACCTAAAATATTCTAGGGGTTCCTGGGTGGCTCAGTCAGTTAAACCTTCGACTTCAGTTCAGGTCATGATGTCGGGGTCCAGGGGTTCGAGCCCCGTGTGGGGCTCTGTGCTGACATCTCCAAGCATGGAGCCTGCTTTGGATTCTGGGTCTCCCTCTCTCTCTCTCTGCCCCTCCCTGGCTCGCACTCTTTCTCTCAAAAGTGAATAAATGTTAAAAAAAAAAAAAAAATTAAGAAATAGCCCTTAAAAAAAACAAAAACAACAAAAAAATACTCCATCAAGCTAGAGATGTTCCTTGTGTAAGGTGTGACATATAGGTCAAACTACGTTTTGCTTAAACCTCCCAGTTGTCCCAATACCACTTATTAAACAATCCATCTTTTACTTACTTGGAAAGGCAATTTGTCTAAAACATCTGTGGTTTCAAATACTTAACTCCAAATTACATGATTAAAGCTCTCGTGATGTTTTGAATGCAGACAATATTACTGATGAGGATTTGGTTTACATATACCAGCCCTTCTTCACCCCTCCAAAGTTTGATAATTACATCATATTTAGTTCCTTTACTAGTTATTTTTGCTACTTTAAATAATTGGCTTACATCACAATTTCTTGTTCCAATAACTCTAGTCAGTGCCTAGACACTCCCCTCAACAATATGAAATAATGGTGTAAAGAAGTGTAAATATTTTTGTTGTTCCCACTCTGTATTATCCACAGGGCCCAATATAATAATAATATTAATAATAACAGTGTATGGAGGAAGGATATAGAGACTCAGATTATGTTTTACCATGCTATGATTTGTAAAATAAATATCCATCAGTCCATATGATATAAACGAATGATTGAATAAATACATACACAAATACATAAATGGAACAATTCTCTTTTCAGAATTTCAATTAATAATTGTAGAAGAAACAAGGGAAATAGAAAATCACCATTAGAACACCACAGTAATAACTGCTGCAGGCAGAATCTACTGATGAATGATAAAACTGGTAGGTGAAAGTTTAAGGAGGAATAGGACATTTCATACCTTTAAAGTATCTCTCCCAAAACATGTCTTAAATACTATGGTGGTTTTAACATACATCCACAAATTATTTGATGTCCTTCACAACCAACCCCACCTCCAGACTGGGCTGCACTTAGTGACTCCCTTCTAAAGAATAGAGTAGGGAAAGGAAGAAACAATGATTTTTACAGTAGAGAAACTTGACAAGTTTTCTCCACCTTACCCAAATGGTCAAGGTTAACATGGGTAATAATAAGTCATGTTGGTATCAGGAACCCCCTGACACAATTCAAGGAAAAGGGCACTTCACCTCTGTGGCATACTTCCAAAAAAAGCAGAATTCCAGCCTAGTCATGAAAAATCATCAAACCGGAAATTGAGGGACATTGTACAAAATATGTGACTAATGGTCTCCAAAAGTGTTAAGGTCAAGAAACACAAGAAAAAAATCAAGAAACTTTCATAGATACGAGAGGAGACTAAAGAGACATGACAACTAAATGCTAGGTGGTACCCTGGAACGGATCCTGGAACAGAAAAAGGACATTAGTGGAAAACATGGTGAAATCCAAATGAAGCCCATTATCTAGTTAATAGTACTGTACCAATGTTAATTTCTTAGCTTTGATCATTATACTAAGGTTATATAAGTTGTCCACGTCAGGGAAAGCTGGATGAGGGGTATGCAGAAACTCTCCGTACTACTATCTTTACAATTCTTTTGTAAGCCTAAAATTATTCCTAAAAATTAAGGTTTTTTAAAATATGGGATATTATTTAAAATAAGATATTATCATGGAGCTAAATTTACTCTTGGATACTTTTAAATTAATATTAACTGAAGAAATGTGTAATTTTTCAGTTTCAGTGATTGCAAAGCAATTAGTTCAATTTTCAAGTAGGTGAAAATAACATTCTATCTCATTTCATTTCATACTTTCTACTCTAGGTAAATGTTTACACTGCCCTTGTATTCTGATGGCTTAGGGTTGCTTTTTCTCCTGAATATGCATGAGACGTAGAATCTTTATTGTTATGTGTTTTCCCATTCATAAAATCAGAAACATTAAGAATAATTTTAATAAAATTAAATGGAACTTTAAAAATTTGTTTCTTTGGGGGGCCTGGGTGGCTCAATCTGCTGAGCATCCCACTTTGGCTCAGGTCATGATCTCACCGCTGGGCTGGTGAGTCTGAGCCTCAGTTGGGCTCTGTGCTGTGACAGCTCAGAGTCTGGAGCCTGCTTCTGATTCCCTGTCTCCCTCTCTCTCTGCTCTTTTCCCACTTGCACTCTGTCTCTCTCTCAAAACTAAACATTAGAAGGAAAAAAAAAATATTTTAACTGTTTCTTTGCAGTCAATGTAATCCCAATATAAGACAATATGACATATTCAGGAATACAGATAGGACACACCATTCCCCATTATTCCTCTTATTATTGTTGCAGGGAGGCCTCCTTCTCTCCTGCACTCACTCTCAGAACATGCACTGATTGTCAAATATGTTCCAGGCTAAGCTCTGAGAAATGCAAAAGAAATGTATAATTTGGGCACTTCTTACTCGGCCCTGGTCCCAGGAACTTCCTGCAACTTCCAGGTAACACAAATAACTAACACGTATCAGCCCTTTTCTTCTCACAAGGCTGTGTGAGGTAGGGGTTATCATTATGCATCCCCATTTTTTTAAAAAAATTTTCATTTTATTTATTTGAGAGAGCACATGCGCAAGCTGGGGAGGGGCAGAGAGAGAGAGAGAGAGAGGGAGGGAGGGGGAGAGAGAGGGAGGGAGGGGGAGAGAGAGAGAGGGAGGGAGAGAGAGAGAGGGAGGGAGGGAGGGAGAGGGGGAGAGAGAGAGAGAGAGAGAGAGAGGGAGGGAGGGGGAGAGAGAGAGAGGGAGGCAGGGAGGGAGAGGGGGAGAGAGAGAGAGAGAGAGAGAGGGAGGGAGGGAGGGAGGGAGAGGGGGAGAGAGAGAGAGAGAGGGAGGGAGGGAGGGGGAGAGAGAGAGAGGGAGGCAGGGAGGGAGGGAGGGGGAGAGGGGGGGAGAGAGAGAGAGAGAGAGAGAGAGAGAGAGAGAGAGAGAGAATCTCAAGCAGGCTCTGTGCGTTCAGCGTGGAGCCCAAAGCGGGGCTTTATCTCACAAATTGTGAGATCATTACCTGAGCCGAAATCAAGTCTTGACTGACGGAGCCACCCAGATGCCCCAAGCAACCCCATTTTGGGGAGGGATGAGGAGGGGGTCCTCTGTGTGGCTCCCACAGGTAGGCTGACGGGCAAACGTGGAACTCTTGATTTCCGCTGGCGTCATAATCTCAGGATGGTGTAATCCAGCCCCGGCTTCTGGCTCTGTGCTGGGCCTGGAATTTACTTGAGATTTTCCCTTTCCCTCTGCCCCTCCCCCACGCTCGCAGGAGCTCTCTCTCAAAAAAAAAAAAAAAAGAAAGAAAGGAAAAAAAAGGGATGAAGAAGAAAGTGAGGTTCAGAGACGTCAAGTGGCCTGCCAAAGGAGCACAGCTAAACGAGAAACACAGTCCACATCTCAAACACCCGCCTGGGCCGTAGACTCAGGACCAGGCCAGAGACAGCCCCGCCCTCACGCACCAAGCGCTCCCCAGGGGGCGGTGCCCACCCGCTCCCGCCAGACGGCCCCGCCCACACGACCTTCGGCCAGACTTGGCCCAGGGCTGTCTTCCTCGCGCGGCTGCGCGGCGGCGGGCGGAGGGCGGAGGGCGGAGGGCGGGTCTCCCATAGCACGCCTGGAATCCTCTACGCGAGCTCGGCGCGCCAGAGAGGACCTCGGCTGCTGCAACATGACGCCCGCGCCGCGCACTCTGGAGCTCTTCTACGATGTGCTGTCCCCCTACTCCTGGTTGGGCTTCGAGGTGACTCTGGGAGCCCCCTCGGCCGGGGCTTGGAGGGCAAGGGCGGAGGCAAGGGCGGGAGCGGGGCGCGGGGACCGAAGTCTCGTGAAAGGCCTGGCGCTGCCGGACGGGGTTTAGGACACGCGATAGAGAGGTGAAGCGCTGAAGGTCACTTTGTGTTTTTAAACGGGATACGGTCGCTGGGTCCAGGTCGAGCCTTTATATTCTAAGGCAGTGGTTTCCCACGGCGGTTTGGAAGAAGACGGGTAACTCCAAAGTATCAAAGAGAATTCCATGGCACTGCCACCACTTTTGGGGGGCTGAGAGTGAAAAGTATGGAAGCCGTCCACAGAAAGATCCTGCGATCGATTTCTTGGGACGGAGCAAAGTTCATGGGATCGTTTCTAGCAATGAAATTTAGGGTATCCACAGAACCCCTACTCTGCGCTTAGCCATCTTCACTCTCTCCATCTGACACAGTGGCTCCCCATCTCTGTCTCTGCAGGTCCTGTGCCGATATAAGAAGCTCTGGAACATCAACCTGCAGTTGCGCCCGAGCCTCATTGCAGCGATCATGAAAGACAGCGGTGTGAAGGCGGTCGCCTTTGGGACCGCGATTTGAGGGAGGGATGGCTTCAATTGGGTCTTTACATTGGCACCTGTAGCTCGTAATCTGCCCTCTGGTCAAAACCCAGATAGCCGGCCCCCAAGCCTGGGACCCTCACGTGGTCTCTCACCAATGTCCCCAAATTGCCATTTGCAGGAAACCAGCCGCCAGCTCTGCTTCCCCGCAAAGCCCAATACCTGCAAAATGACATCAGGCTCCTGGGACAGCATATCCAGGTTCCCATCCAGCTCCCCAAGGATTTCTTCTCTGTGATCCTTGAAAAAGGTGAAGACAGTGGGATACAGAAGGGGTATCTAGTGAAAGGCAGCGCATTTGGAAACTAGTGGCAGGAAGTAAGGGCTGGCAACCACATGAAACTGAAACAAACCTGGGGGAAACGCAGGTCAGAGTTGAGTCAGCAGAAGCTTATGGGGACAGAAGGGGAGAAAGAGCAGGTCAAATTGGCTATGAGAAATTTGGGTGGGAGGCTGAGGGCAACTGAGCTCTGGGGATGTCAGAAGCATGAAAGAGCTGGTCCTTCATCAGAAACAAGCCAGGAGAGCCCACCTCTGAGTACCTCTGCCCTGCAGGAAGTTTATCAGCCATGCGATTCCTCACCGCTGTGAACCTGGAGCACCCAAAGATGCTGGAGAAAGTGTCCAGAGAACTATGGATGCGCGTCTGGTCACGAGTGAGGACAGAACTCTGGGAACCTGCTTGGGAGACCCTGGATGGTGTTCTGACCCTCCCCAGAACCATTTCCAGCATCCTGGTCCTGCCTTTCCCTCTTGTTCACTGGCCTACTTGTCCCCCATCTCCACCCTCTCCACCTCCTTCCTGCTGAGTGTTCTCTTCTTCTCAGGATGAAGACATCTCGGAGCCCAAGAGCATCCTGGCTGTGAGTATCCTGGCTTGTCCCCACTCCTCTCATAGCAAAGCTGAGAACAATTGGTGTTTAGGGGCAGAGAGGGCACAGATTTCATATTCAGTGCAAGAGGTCATAGTTATTAGGGGAGAAAGCAGGTCTGTGTTTGGGAAGCCAAATTACTGAAAGGTTGGAACTAGGAGGACACACAGAAGATTATCTCATGGTTGAAAGGGGAAGTGCAAACTTCTGCATGGGTAGAATTTATCTCATGAAGGAGTCAGTGGGAAAGAGCTGTTAAATGGTGGCATCCCCAGATGGGGAGGGATGAAGCATTGGCAATCTTGGCCCCAGAGACTCCAACACAGACCACACCAACACAGCCAGAGTAGAAAGCAGGAGACTTTACAGACAGACTTTAAAGAGACTAAAAGAGATAACCGGCTCAAGCCAGAATTATACAAAAGCCAGAGTGAAAACAAATAGAAATAGCTCAAAACATTGGAATGTGTGCCAGCCATCGATGAGGTATATAAAAACTTAAGTTTTTCATTGGAATTAAATCGGGAAATTCAAAATAATAATTTCCCTGCAGTTTACAAAATGATAGTCGAAGCATATTCAGATTTAATACATAAGATGGCAAATCACCAAAAGTACACATACAAAGAATGGCCAATATATTCCTCCACTGTTTTTATTCCTGCAGAGTATATGCCCAGGCTTGCCTTTCCACTTATGAACAATCCTTTCCCATGCCATCATAAACTCTTTGAAAGTACCATTCTTAGTTTCTACGTAGCATTGCATTTAGTGGGCAATTTTGTTTTTTTGTTTTTTAAGCATTTTGTTTACTTAACCATTCCCCTGTTGTTGAACATTTGGTCTGGGACACAATTCTCTCATGTAGACAAGTACGAGAAAGATAGTGTCACGTTAGAATACACTGCATAACTTTGTGTTTCCTCCTCCAGGTTGAGGAGGTCAAGCAGCAGTGGTTCTCATCCTCAGCTGTATATTTAAGTCCCCTAGAGCACCTGGACACTGCCTACCAAAAGTTCTGATGTAATTGTTCCAGGGGGTGATTTGTGAATGGGATTTTTTAAAAGCTCCCTCGGGAGATTCTAACGTGCAGCCAAAGTTAAGAACCCCTAATCCCAAACGATACCAACAAACCCCATACTGAAGCCTTTGTTATTGTTAGCCATGCAGGAAGCTGTATCCCTGTGCTCTGCTCAGAAGTCCTCCAGAAATTCCATGAGAATTTGTAGCCTAGCCCTTGAGTCAGAAGAGCACAAGATATTCAAGAATTCTGAGAAATAAGAAGGCAAGAGCCCAGACTTACTGTCAGGGGACCTGGATTCTAGCATTGGCTCTGCCACTAACAAGCTCTTTAATGCCAACCAAGTCATGGACTACCTCTGGATAACAGTCCCTTCACTGGTTTCTAAGATGCCCCCTGGCTTTAAATTTCTACAGCTATGACTCTGCCACCTGTTCTTTCCACCAGTCTCAAGATTTTGCCCCTCTTAGCAAAGCTAGACCTCCACTTGTGGGTGGACAAAGGCCTTACCATGAAGATGGGAGCAGAAAATAAAAAGACCAGAATTTTCTGGTCCCACTAATTCAGACACAGTTGTGTTCCCTACCACATGCCCTCAGGCTGCAGAGAAAGCTGGCATGTCTACAGAACAAGCCCAGGGACTTCTGGAAAAGATCTCAACACCAAAGGTGAAGAACGAGCTCAGGGATACCACCAACGCAGCCTGCAAATACGGGGTGAGCAACTCCTGATGTGGGTCCCCAGCCCCAGTGCTGGAGACAGGATGAGAATCTGCTGGGTCCCCATGCACCTGTCCCAGAAGTTGCTCCCAGCATGAGTCCTCCCAGCTCCCAGCTCCCAGTCAACCCTCATCCTCTCCCTTCCCAACCCATAGTCCATGGAGAAAAAGGGAGGGAGCTGGATGGCAAGAAGAAAGACAACATCTGAGAGTTAAAACCAGAAAACTCCTTAGAGCCAAGGAACTTCTTAGCAATCACATCTTTGGCTACTTTGCTTCTATGACCTCAGACAAGTATTGACTCTTAGCCTTTGACCCCAGCCTAATAAACACCTGCTCCATCACTGCTTTCTCCAGGCCTTTGGGCTGCCTGTCACCGTGGCCCATCTGGATGGCCAAACCCACATGCTGTTTGGCTCTGACCGGATGGAGTTGCTGGCACACCTGCTGGGTAAGTTACAGGTTCGTGGTGAGCTGCCCTTGACCCCAGCCCCACCCCATTATATCAGTGGACCAGAATGACAGATGCAGAGCAAAACATATTCTATGCATTTCCAACAATGAAGCCTCATACACAGGGGTCCTCAAAGTTGAATGGGGAGAGGCCACCTTCACCCCCACAGAAAAGAAGGAAGCCAAGCAGAGGTCTCCTTAGAAAACCCCTGAGGCTTGTGGGGCCAGCCTCTAACATATGTGATTTTCTCCATCTAGGAGAGAAATGGATGGGCCCTGTGCCTCCAGCCATAAATGCCAAAATTTAAGGATGGCCAAGGGAAGCAAAACTACTGGAGTAAAAAAGTAGATAATCTGCTTACGCTTCTTCCACTGTGTGACACTAGCATTCTGGTTTTCCTGTCTGACAGCGGTTCCTCTGTGGCCCTGGGGATGCCGGGGAGGGGGACTGCGTGTTACATCATCTACCTTAGTCTCATGACTGCTTTTACTTGCGTGCCTCACAAGTGCCTTTCAAGAGCCCCAAACTCTACTTTCTCTCAGAATAAACCTAACATCATCAGGCAGAATATTTCTGTGTCCTGTCTGGTGTTTGTGTGTTCTTCCTACTGTCATATTCTGTCCACTCTGAGTGTTTCTAAACAGCTTTTTCCGTACTGCCAGCCCCACTGCTGCCCTCAGGGCAGCTTGTGTGGAAGGAGCAGGAAACCATCCCTTTTCAGGGACCGAAAACTAAATAACCAGTTTGGTACCTACTGCCTTCTAACCAGTCATGGTGCCTGAGAGGGAGCCAGAGCATGGCTGAGCTTCTACCCAGATATTTGAACACCTCCAGCTACACTGACCAGCAGAACAAGGGCAAGGCAGCACAGGGAGACAGGCTGGAGTTGCCATGGCCTGGGCAAGGTGCTCATCCCACAGAGTTCCCTCACCCACAAAGCAGATTTCGAGAAAATCCCAGGGCCTCTCTCCCTGGAACCCCTGTTCCTTCCCATACAAACCTATAGTTTTCCCGCTCACTCAGTTATTTATCCAAAGGCCCGGCTCTGTTTGTGCCAGCTATGCAGTAATCAGAATACCTTGTGTTTCAACAATCTTTGGACTTCTTTGAGAATACTCTTTATTCAAAGCTGAAACCACACTTAGGCATCTGTTGGAAACCAGGTGTGGAGTTTTTGATGGCTCAAAGGTTGAGAGGCTTTAAGAGGGGATGCCTTGTTCCCTCCCTCTGGCTCTTTCTAATCTCCAAGCTCATTTGCCCCTTTTATTCCCCATCATTTTCTGTTTTCCTCCTCTCCCCTTTTCCATTATTCCAGCATACTCTTGGATTTCAAGTTATCCTTACTAGGCTTAGCTGCTAACTAACCAGAAGTACATCTCCAAGTACACACTCCATCTTTCAAAAGAGATATCATGACATGTACATCTAATATTAATTTAAAATACGGGGAAATGTCCAATAGTAAGAAACCTAAGAGCAAATTAAAATGTTACGTCTCATGTATTTATGTTATATATTCAAGTATATAGAAGTTCTCATCTATGCTGAGAGGACAGTAGCGGAGACAAAGTTTTATGAATAAAAGTGCTGATCTCAGCATTGTTTGTGATATCAAGTACCTTAAATATCTAACAATAGGCAGATGCTTGAATAAGTTATGGGACATCCAGGATGTAATGTTTCATAACTATCAAAAATTACACTTGTAAAGAATTTTAATGCTGGAAATTCTTGGGATATATTATTAATTGGAAAAAAAGATTAAACTACATGCTATGATCTCAATTACATGTTGACTTATAAAAAAATATTACAGAGGAAATCAATTTATTAATCCTGGAATAAAATATGCCAAGATGTTTCCATTTCATTTGTAGACTTTTTGAAATGATCATCTTTTCTGGCAAACAAAAATGTATATATTTAATGAAAAAATACAAGAACTTCTGGATTCACATTTGGCTACAATTGTGCATCCTTCCCATTGTTTTTGAAACATTATCAGTTGCTTAACTTAATCCCAAATTTTATCCCAGGCTAATGTGAACTAATCTCTTACTGTAGACGGGCAGGCATTTCCCAGGTCTGCCCAGTCTTCCTTCAAAGAGTCTAACATCCTATTTTCCTAATCCAATAGTAAATGTAATCTTCTCTGGAGGAATGAGACAATTTCTAGACTAAACCTTACAAACACGCTCTGGATTATAATGTCTGAACTTCTGCCAAATAGAATCCGAAACAAGTGTATTAGGGTTCTCCAGAGAAACAGAAACAGTACTACCCCTGAAATCATTGTTGCATTATATGCTAACTAACTTGGATGTAAATTTAAAAAAATAATAAAATTTTTAAAAACATAAAAAAAAAAAAAAAACAACACAGAAACAAGAGTGTATTTACCCATGTATATAAAAGAGATCTATTATCAGGGGTTGGCTTACATGACTGGAGGCTAAGAAGTTCCACGATCTGCCATCTGCAAGCTGGAGGCCTGGGAAAGCGGGCTGGTGGTGCAGTTCCAATCCAGAATCCAAAGCCTGAGAACCAGCAGCACCTGTGTCTGAGGGCAACAGAACATGCATGTCTCAGTTCAAACAGAAAGAACAAGTTTGCCTTTTGCTTTTTTGTGCCATTCAGGCCCTCAATAAACTGGATGATGCCCACCCACACTGGTGAGGGCCACCTTTACTCTTACTCAGTCTACCGATTCAAATGCTAATCTCTTCTAGAAGCACCCTCACAGGCACACCCAGAAGTATTGTTTTATCAGCTCTCCGGGCATCCCTTAGCTCAGTCAAGCTGACACATGAAATTAACCATCACAGTGAGAAAGGGGAAAGCCCCCAAATGCAGCTGTATTTTTAAAATAAAGGAACACTCTTCTAATCCAAAAAGCTTCATACTTAGTTCCTTCCTCTCCTCCCCTTCTGATCAATAGTTGTAGTGTAATATAAAATTCATAGTTATGTCAATACTTAGAATACTGAACCACTATCTTGCACTGGAGTTCAAATTCCAGGCTTACCAAAATAACATTATACTTCTAAAACAAACTTAGGTAGAACTTCTAGAATGGTATTTTTTGACAGACTCGAAACACAAGTGTTAACAAACAACAAAAAGTATCACATTCATGTGGTAAAACAAAAAAAAAACCAGCAAGCTATCAAGTGAAGAGTCTCCCCTTTTTCATTTCCATTTGTACTCTCTGGTTTTTTTGTGTGTACCCAGAAATGTTTGTATTTTTTAACACATGAATGTCAGCCATAAGTCAGTGATTCAATATACCCTTCATCCAGTTTCCCCAATGGTAACATCTTGCACAGCTATAGTATAGTGACACAAACAGAACATTGACATTGACGCGATCCATCAACCCTATTCAGATTTCATCGGTTTTTCGTGCACTCATTTGTGTATATTTAGTTCTGTATTATTTTATTGTGTACGTGACCACCATCACAAGATATGAAATATTTTGAGCATAAGGGATCCTCATGCTCCCCCTTTTATAGCTAGGGCCACCTGCCCTCCCCACTTCTCTAAGCCCTACCAATGACAAATCTGTTCTTCGTATAGTTTTGTCACTTCAAGAGTGCCATATAAATGGAATCAGATTGGCTTATTTTCACTCAGCATATTCCCTTCAGATCCACACAAGGTGTTGCGTGTCTCTGGTTCTTTTTATTGCTGAGTAGTAGTTCGGGTATGGATGTGCCAATTTGTTTAACCTGTTGAAGGACACTTAGGTTGTTTCCAGTTTGGGGCTATTACAAATAGACCTGGTATGAATATTCTTGTACAGGTTTTTGTGTGCACACAAATTTTTGTTTTTCTGGGGTAAATGCCCAGGAGTACAGTTGCTGAGTCATATAATAAGTGCATGTTTAGTTTTGTAAGAAACTGCTATACTTTTCCTAAGTGGCCATGCCACTAGAAATGCACGAGTGATCCAGTTTCTCTACATCCTCACCAGCATTTGGTGTTACTGCTATTTTTTATTTTAGCCATTCTGATAGATGTGTAGTGATAGCTCACTGTAATTTTAATCTGCATTTCCCTAAGGGCTCATGAACATCTTTTTGTGTACGCTTTGCCATCTGTACATCCTCTCCAGTGAAATTTCTGTTCGTGCCTTTTGCCCATTTTCTAACTGGATTGACTGTTTTTGAAATGTCAATATTGTTCTTAATAGTATATTTTAAAAGAATGTACATTTTAAGACAACTGAGAGAAAGTAACAGAGACTGGATATTAGATGATACTAAGGAATTAAGTGTGATAATGGCAGGGTGGCAGGCACAAGTAAGTTCTCATCAATTGGAATTGCATTCTGAAACATTTAGGGTAGAGGTGACGTGCTGCCTTTTAAAAAGTTGGGGAGGTGGGGCGCCTGGGTGGTTCAGCTGGTTGAGCATCCAGCTCTTGATTTCTGCTCAGGTCATGATCCCAGGGTTGTGGGATCAAGCCCCAGTGTTAGACTCAGTGCAAGTGTGGAGCCTGCTTAAGATTCTCCCTCTCTCCCTCCCTCCCTCCCTCTGTCTCTCTCTGTCCTTTTGCCCCTCCCCCCCCCCAAAATGAAAAAAGTGGGGGAGGTGGAAAAAATAGATGAGACGATTATTGGAGCTGAGTGATGGGTACATGAAGAGTTCATTATACTATTCTTTCCTCATTTATGTGTGTTGGGATTATTTCCATAATAATGTCTTGAAAGTGTACTGAGGGGCACCTGGCTGGCTCAGTCAGTGAAGCTTATGACTCTTGATCTCAGGGCCATCAGTTCAAGCCCCACATAGGGTGTAGAAATTACTTTAAAAAAGCGGGGGAGGTGCCTGGGTGGCTCAGTCAGTTAAGCATCCAATTCTTGGGTTTGGCTCAGGTCATGATCTCACGGTTCATGAGATTGAGCCCCACATCAGGCTCCATGCTGACAGCATAGGACAGCATGCTTGGGATTCTTCCTCTCTCCCTCTCTCTCTCTCTGCCCCTCCCCTGCTTGCAAGGTCTCTCTTTCTTTCTCTCTCTCTCTCAAAGTAAATAAATAAACTTAAAAAAATGTACTGAAATTTAAATTCTGTGATATTACACATTTTCACATATCCCCATAGTACTGTGCACACAAGGTCAGCCTCAAGGACTTGCATCCTGTGCACTCACACAGGGCCCCATGACTGGTTTGATGCTCTGCCAGCACTGTCTTGCAATCCTTCATAATTTGGAGCAAGCGGCCCTGCATTTCAGTTTGCACTGGACCCAACAAACTATGTACTGTATGTAGCTGTTCCTGTGAGCACATGATACATGCTGAGTAAATTCTTACCAAACAAATGGACCAAAGAAAAGAGGAGAAAGTGAGAGAAGGGAAAAAGAGATGGGAGGTGGCAAAAGAAGGAGATAACAAGGTCACAGAGGAGATGGGGGAAGTCTCGAAGTAGAAAAGGTGAACAGGGATTCCAGAAAATGATGCTGCCGGGTAAGTGCATGGAGAAAGTAGGAGTCCAACTGGAAGACAGGGACTTGGGGCCCATTATTTATCATTCTCCTTCTCAGAGGAAGCCTAGTCCTTCATTTGACTACGATTCCCAGGTATAAGCAGAAGTGAAAGCAGAAAGAAGTAGCCACTTGTACCCCAGGGAATTGGCGGCAGGGAAGCCAACTGGATGCTGTTCCTCACTCATCCCGTTACCTTAATCCCAGAGAGTTCCTTCAATGTGTTCACAAACGGGAAAACTGAAACCCCTGGCTTGGATCAGACTAATTCCCTCTTCCGCCAAGCCCATGTTCAAGGGTATGGCTGGCGCTAGCTGATGCCAGACCAAAAAAGACTGGAAAAGAGGGGGAGACAATTGAGGGAGGATCAAGGGATCCAAAGATCATGAATCACTAAATCAGTAAATATTTACTACCAACAAACGATACAAGCATTTATTGTCTACTCCACGCATAATGATGAGATGGACATAAAGAGAGTGTAGGGGCACCTGGGTGGCTCAGCGGTTAAGCATCAGACTCTTGATTTAGGCTCAGGTCATGATCTCACAGTTCTCAGGATCAATCCCAGAGTTGGGCTCTGCTCCGACAGTGTGGAGCCTCCTTGGGACTCTCTCCCTCTCTCTCTGCCCCTCCCCTGCTCACAAGTGCACACATGCGCGCGCACACACACTCTCTCTCTCTCTCTCTCTCTCTCTCAATAAACATTTTTTTTAAAAAGGAGTGTAAACAAACCCCCTTTATATCCGTGATGTATTCCTGATCCCCACCCTTGTCAGCACCAAGTTTCTGCTCTCAGCAGCACTTTGTACCTTGTCTCTTTGTATCCTACCCTACGGTTAGTCATGTACACGCCTTTCCCCTTAGGGACAGTAAGCTCTTTGAGAGTGATATTCCTGTCAGATCTACTGAATATGCCTTGGAGTGTCCTGTGTAGCAAGTGAACAGTAAAAATTTATTGAACCCAAGTTTGATAACTCACTGTTGATCAGGGTGTGGGCCAATAGGTAACCCTGCAATGTGAGTAGGAGTATGAATATTTGCAACTCCTTTCGAGAGCACATGGTGGTATTTATTAGAAACTTCACTTTCAGGATTTTTTCTGAATCACACATATGAATAAAAACACGTATAGGAATATGCGAGGGCAACTGGCTGGCTCAGTCTTGATAGAGCATGTGACTTGATCTCAGGTCTTGAGACACATTGCATGTGGAGCCTACTTAAAATAAAATTAAAAAAAAAAAAGAAATATATGAATTGCAAAATCCTGGAAACAAACCAGCTGGTTATCAGATAATTAAATGTTTATGGTTCAATAAATTGTTGTTCCATAAAACAGAAACCATTTTTAAGAATATAGTAGATGGGAAAAAAAAGCAAAACAGTGGTTGCCTATGGGGTTGACTGAAGGGGGCTTGCAGGGAACTTTGGATGATAGTAGTGTTTTGTATCTTGATTGGAATTTGGGTTCCACAAGTATAAGTCTTTATCAAAACTTATGGAATTGCCCACTGAAAATTTGTGCATTTTACTGTAGACCAATCTTATTTAAAAAGAAAACAAGTTAACTAATATTTAACTCTAGTTACTTTTATGCATGAAAAAAGGTTAAATAGCTTATCAAAGGTCACACAGTTAGTAATTGGTAGAAATGAGATTTGAAACCTGGTCTGGCCATCTCCAAAAATATGTGCTTAACCGCAACCACGATACCTTCTTGTCTTCTCTTATTTAGGGACATATTCATGTGGGACATTTTTGCCACTATCTACAGACATCTTTTATAAACACAATGTATTATTTGTACTGGGCAACAATTACACTCAACTTCTCAAATTTGAGAATCACTTTTGTGGCTTAGTGCTGAATATCTGAGCTAGAGGGACAGCCTGAACCTCATATTCACTCAGCACATTGCCAGTGAGCTTTGTGTGGTATTACAACTAGTTGCTGAGTGAAAACGTGTATTTATCCTTACATACTTGAGAATTTATGATTTATCGGAAGCATTTCCATTCAAGAAATATCAATGATGCTGATACAATTCACATTAAATCATTTATCCCCTTCCCTACACATTTGAAAGAGCGGTGGGTAAGGCAGCTAACACAGAGAAAAACACTTTCAACTGAGTTAGAAGGTCAAGATTCTGAGTTTGATTCTAACTAAATAAATCATGTACTTTCTCTGAGCTGGTTTCCTCCTCTGTAACATGAAAATGATAATCAGACTTACCTACATGACTGTTATTAAGGATCAAATGAGATCGGACCAAATTGTTTCTACACATACACATTCCCACCTACACCCTTTAAAAAAAAAAGTCACCCGCACATTGGGCTTCTAGAGCTATTCAGGTAAGAGCCTTATCTTTTGTAATCACTCTTAATTAGCTCCTAAAAGATAAACATATACTGCTACAGAGCCTGAAATCTTAATTTCCATTCTCGCCTTATATGTTGATAACCTTACTTAATCTTCTCATAATCTCTTTTGCTGCCTTTGCTGTCAGAAGGTCAGCCTTTTCTTAAGATGCCAAACAATGAGGAAAATAGCATCTAACCACTCCTCCATGGAAACCCCAGAGTAATGATCTCAGAATGTCATAAGTATGGGGGCGCCTGGTGTCTCAGTCAGTTAAGTGTCCAACTCTTGGTTTCGGCTCATGTCATGATCTCACAGTTCATGGGATTGAGCCCCATGTCAGGCTCCATGTCAGCATGGAGCTTGCTTGGGATTTTCTCTCTCCCTCTCTCTCTGCCCCTCCCCTGCTCACTTGTACACACTCTCTCTCTCAAAATAAACAAATAAACTTAAAAAAAAAAGAATATCATAAGTGTTTTGTTAAATTATCATTATTAAGGTGGCCAAAAAACAGTGTTTATAGTCAGATGACATGGCGGTTAAGAGCCAGGTTTCTGCACTGGGACTATGGGTTCAAATCTTGACCCCACCCTTGATTAGCTATATATTTTCCTCAAGTTTCTGACCTCACCTATAAAATGAATATAATAATTATAACTACCTCTTATTACACTATATTTTAAATTAATTTGTATAAAGCATCCAGCATAGTGAGTAGTACACAAAAAACACTCCACACATGTTGGCTATAAGTATAACACAGACCCACATTCAGAAACACCAAATCACAAGTATATGGAGACACAGAGAAGCACAGGGCGGGTAGACATCCATTATCATTCACAGGAAGTCTGTCAGTTATCTCTCCTTCTCCCTCCTTCCCTCACCTCCCACTTCTCTTCACCATCGTCCCCCAAAATGGCACAGTGGGCCAGCCTAGAGCGGTAATCCAACTGCTCACAAGATGATTTGCAGAGGCAGGCAAGTAGAAAACAAAATGACTAATAGTATCCTTAGCACTCATACTAAGTTGGTGAAGGAAAAGAGGAAAAGTAAAACCTTTGGAAAGAAGTTTGGCCATATGTATTCAAGGCAACAAAAGCTTTCTTTCACGTTGTCTTGATGACATTTCTTAGATTGAACCGGAGTAAATAATCCAAAAAGAAGGTAAAACTATATGTAAGAAGATGTTCATTGTAGCATTTTTTTTTTTTTTTTAATTCTGAGAGAGAGTACGCATGCACATGCAAGCAAGTAGGGGAGGGGCAGAAAGAGAGAATCCCAAGCAGGCTTCAAGCTGTCAGCACAGAGCCCAACGTGGGGCTCGAACTCACGAACGCTGAGATCATGACCTGAGCTGAAATCAAGAGTTAGACACTCAACTGACTAAACCAACCAGGAGCCCCATTGTAGCATCATTTTTAAAACAGATTTATAGAAGCATAATTCACCCTTTTGAAGTGTAAAATTCAGTGGGTCTTTTTTTAGTATATTCGCAGAGTTGTGCAAGCAACACTAATTTTAAAAGCTTTTCATTACCCTCAGAAGAAATCCGTTAGGAGTTACTCCCCATTCCTCTCTCTCTCAGCTCCTGGCAATCATTAATCTCCTTTCTGTCTCTTAAAGCAGTTGATGATCAACAACAACAACCAAAAAAAATAAATAAAAAATAAGAAAATAAACTCATTGTTACCAAGTAACATAACATAAAGGTATGCTAAGTTATGGTACATCCATTCAGTATTATGTGGCTGTTAAAAATTACCACAACAAAGACTGTACCAAAAGGTGAAGTATATACATGATATAATGTTTAGTATTTTTTAAAGATACAAAATTATGAATACACTCTAATTTCAACCAGTGTGTGGACAGACTAGAAGAAATGTGTAGAAATTTTAAATGGCCATGTTAGAATAATGAGATAGTGGGTGTTTTTTCTTTATAGTCTTTAAATATTTTTGCAAGATTTTATATTTAAGAAGTAGAATTTTTAGGAAATCTACTTAATGTAGATTAACGTAACAGAGAATACATTGAAAGGCCCAGCCAGCCAGCCAGCCAACAATCCAGCCTTTCTGACGTGGACCCGGTTTTTAACTAGCAAGCCTCTCTAGTGTAGGCTCCTTCTGGTAACCAAGAGCCTCATGCACAAAGATCTCATTCTCCCAACTGCAAAGCCTGTAAAAGCCTGAACTGTAGACATTCAGTCTCCCCCTTTGACTCTCTTGCCTCTCAGCCTACGCTCCCTGCCATGTCCCTGTCCAGGGACTCACTCCTTAACAAAGCCCTCTTACTTATCACACATACCAATGACTCTTGGCCAATTTCCTTCTATTAATATATTAACTGCAGATGCAAATCCTTCTGATCACATACTTTCCTTTTATGGGACCAACAGTATGGAAATTGGTGTAAACAAAACAACAACCAGCTCCCCCCCCCCCCCACTCTCCATTCCCACTTCCTGTAGAGACATAGCTCATTTAGACTAGCACAGCCTTCCCATTACATCTTCTCCCTCCCTCTATCTGTGGGAGAGTCATCATTGATAGCCCACCATTGTACACACCTGCACTCCACTCCAGCCCCTCGTCCTCATCTTCATCCTTCTTCCCTCCTCTCTCCCTCTCTCTCTCACTCTCACACACACATACATACACTTCATACATCCTCTGATGCAGCAGCCCTGGCTATGCCCCACAACTGTCCGTGGGATTAGATTTGTGCCCCACTATCTCCTACTTCTTTCAGTTTGTCCAAAGGCCCAGAACCCAGCCTCCTCTGTCCTGCTCTGTTTCTCAAGAAAAAAGTATGCCTCCATCCTCTCTACACCTCCCAACACCTGCCTCACCTTGACTTATTGTCAGGGTTCCCTTAAAAGACTGGGTCCTTGGGGCTCCTGGGTGGCTCAGTCAGTTAAGTGTCCAACTTTGGCTCAGGTCATGATCTCACTCACGGCTTGTGAGTTTGAACCATGCATTGGACTCTGTGCTGACAGCTCAGAGCCTGGAGCCTGCTTCAGATTCTGTGTCCCCCCCCTCTCTCTCCCCTTTCCCTGCTCATGCTCTGTCTCTGTCTCTCTCAAAAATAAATAAGCATTAACAAAAAAAAAAAAAGAGTGGGTCCTGGATCTCCAATGGGTGGTGAGGCCAGGCAAAATGGTAGCCTTCTAATGAGAGCATTCGACTTTGTTTAGTGAGCACCTAACATGTGTCAGAAACCAATGTCAGTTGCAGGGATTCAGAAAGTATTGAAACTAATCACTCACTTTGAAAAGCTCACAGTGGGAGCACCTGGGTGGCTCAGTTGGTTAAGCGTCAGACCCTTGGTTTTGCCTCAGGTGATGATCTTGAAGTTTCGTGAGTTCAAGCCTAGCCTTGGGCTCTACGCTGACAGCCTGCTTGGGATTCTCTCTCTCTCCCTCTCTCTCCTCCCCTACTTGTGCTGTCTCTGCCTCTCTCAAAATAAATAAATAAACTTAAAAATTTTTAAAGAAAAGCTTACAGTGGAAGAAAGGTATGTAAACAGAAAATTACTAAATAAACAGCTAAAGGCTTAAACGGGGTAGGAAGGAATGCTCTAGATACACTGTGGAGGCAGCCTCCACAGTAGGCATCACCCTGGATGTGGCTTTTGAAGAATCAAGAGTCAAGTGGGCCAAGAAGCATACACCAAAATGTCTTACAGGCCTGCAGAAAACAAGTTCACAGAAACGGTACTTTGGCAGCAGCTGAAGCAGGACACGCCATCCCATGCCCACAGCAAACCATGCAAAGCACTATGTGATCTAGAGAGATTAAATAAATTGTGGCCTCCGCTCCTAGGCATTAAATACATTACCTAAATATAAGACAAACTATTCAGAATACAGTGTGCTTTGAGCAGAGGTGGAAACTGAATATAACTCTGGTCCTAAGTACAAAGATCACTGAGGTGGGGGTGGGGGTGACAGGAGCACTCTCATTAAGGCACGGGTACGGGGTGGGTGGAGTAAAAACCAAAAAAGAAAAAAAAAAAAAATCAAGGTGGGGCAATAGCAGGTCAAGTGGAAGCAGAAAGAGGAGGAAGCCTACGCCAGGAACGGAGGGATTGGAACAGAAAAGTGGGTGGAGCCAGTGGGCTCCACCCCCGCCTCCTCCGGCTTGGCTACAACCTACTTTCTGCGGAGTCGTTCCAGACAGGTGAGAGAGGAACTTCTAAGACCGGTGAGAAGGGTAGGGGGGGGGTTGGGTTCAAGAAGGGGGATTGGAGTTAGGGTTAAAGAAGGGGGTCTGGGCCCTACCTAGAGTCTTTGGCTTCTTGATAGCAGAGTTCAGGGAATTCCTGATGGGTTGGTTTTGGGGTGCTGCTAACCAGGTGTTGCTGCTTCTCCCCACCAGCCTCCCAGTCCTTGTGGTAACTTCAGACAGGAAGTTTGAAATCTGAGCTTACGGAGTTAAGGCCCATAGAGGATGGGGTACCCTGGCAGGTGCGGAGTATAGAGAGATCAGGAGTTATCTGGGCCTCCAGTTATCCGGGCTCCATCTGGGCCTCCAATAGATGGAGGCCTTTGTAAGAGGCCCTCTCATATAGTTGTGTCCCTGTGGCTTTGTCGGGTCCATGTACATTTTCTCTATCCAACCAGAGCACGGGCTGAGTAGAGGAAATGGGAAGATGGAGTCAGACAGGGTAATGGTGCTCCTTCCCAACTTCTCTCCCCAACAGGGTCTAAGTGGGGAGACAGGGAGGTAGGGTGGAGGTCCAGTGCAGAGCAATTATAGAGAAAAGGCAGGGTTTGCCTCATTACCTGGATTCCACAGATGCTGGTGAGCACCAAAGCCCCAGGCAGGGCCAGCCAGGACTGGGTCTTGGATGGTGTAGAAAGATAGAGCTGGAAGAGACACTGCAAGGAAGAAGGAAGAAGGAAGGAAGGCAGGGCCATTACACAGTAAGTTGCATGAAAGATCCTGGGTTTATTTCCTGGCTACTCCACACGCATTGATACCCTGGCACTCTGATTGATCCTAGAGAGAATTACAAAGCTGAAGGGAACCCTGAAGGTCATATATTTTGGCCACTTATTTGATTGGAGACTGAAGAACCTGAGACCCAAAGTTGTCTGATATGGTTACTGCGGAATCTGACCTGGCCGGGACGCCAGTTGCTAGTTTAGACACAATACCTGTGTGTCTTTTTGCAGGAGCCTGGGGAGGGGCCATGGTGCCAAGACAGTTTTGGGGGAGACTGGAGAAGCCGCTTCTCTTCCTGTGCTGCGCCTCCTTCCTCCTGGGGCTGGCTTTGCTGGGCATACAGCCAGACATCGCCCCTGTTGCTTATTTCTTTCTCACCTTGGGTGGCTTCTTCTTGTTTGCCTGCCTCCTGGCCTGTATTCTGGAATGGGGGTTCCGATCAATGCAGACCGAGAATTCGGGGGCCTCAAGCAATGCACGGTGAGTTAAGGGGCGGGCAGAATTCTAGGAATACACGATGGCCCCTTTTTCCTGGTGTCCCTCTAGTCTCTCAGGCATATAGCTCTGCTTCCCTGTTACTAGTATCAATGAGGGGGTGGGGGGTGGGGTTAGTGGAAGGTTCTTTTGCCAATAGAAGACAGTAAAGCGGAAAAGGACTCCACACAGGAGGCCGCCAGTGATTTTATTTCTCCTCCCTCAGCGACAACGAAGCCTTTGAGGTGCCAACCTATGAAGAGGCTGTGGTATTGGAATCACAGTGCCGCCCCCAAGAGCTGGGTCAACCACCCCCCTACAGCAGTGTTGTAATCCCCCCAGTACTTGAGGAAGGACAGCCTGGCCATCCAGAAGGGCCCGAAAGAGCTAGACTGGAAAGGCGAGTGGGCTCAGAGGGATCTATGACCTCAGGAAACCCTGGAAGAGCTCCAATCAGCCTTCGGCTTCGGGGACCCCGAGCTGTGTCCACTGCTCCTGATCTGCAGATCTTGGGGATGCCCCCCAAACTGGAGCCTCTTACCCCACCCCCTGACTATGATGTCAGCTTTGGTCAACCTGATGATGTTTTCTTTGAAAACAACCGGACACCCCCCTAAAAGACTATGCCAGGATATATCCTCTCTGCGCCAGACTCATTCATTCATTTGACCAACATTTCCCAGTGCCTGCCACGTATCAGGAACTCTGTTTCCACGTGGGGAACTTAACACAGAGGGGAGTCAGGCTATCCTAAGCCTCTCCCAGCTGAGATGTACATAGCACTGTTGGAGTCTTCGAGTAACATTCAGTGACCTACCCCATATCCGATATTTCCAGAGTTAGACGAGTATGAGAGGAGTGACCCAGAGAATCTGAAGAAGGAAGAAAAGAAACATCTGAGCGACAGCTATGTTGCTTCTGTTCTGGGTGCTTCATCTCTGTTAGCACAAGAAGACTTTCCCAGCCTTGTGAGGTATTACTGCCCTCATTTGAAAAATAAGGATCCCAAGGGTCAGAGGAGTTTGATAATTTGCACAGGGGCACACTGCTAGTAAATAGCATAAAAATGTTTACTCTTCTGATCCCAAAGCCTACTGTATTTTCAATACAAGGTCATCCACAAATCTCTCAATCTCTATCTTGAGCAACTGCTGGAGACAGGTGGGAGCCTTCCTAGGGACAGAGCGGTGGACCAGTTGTGTCTGCGGGCAGTGTGGACTGATTGTGACCAGGAGTGTGCCCTCTCTCCTAGATGAGCAAAGCTAATCAAAGCCGTGATAGCCCCTGCTCCAGGTAAGGGGCAATTTCTGCCCTGGGGCTAAAGAGCAGTCTCCAGGGCAGGGTCCCCACCCCATTGGGAAACTGGAGTAAACTGCCCCGGGGGAGGGACTTCCGATTTTAAGACGAGTGGACAAGGATCAGAAAGGATGACAGGGGCTTGCCAGGAGTGGCGGAGTACCTGAGGGTCACTCTTGAATCACCTGCTATGAAGCGCTGGAGCCACATGCACGGTGTCTAACCGCTTAAGCCTCACCCCTGCACTCGGACCGCAGCATTTTACCCCCACCCCCACCCCCGGGTCCTGCTCGCTAAGATCCCAACAGAACACTAGATTTTCTGGAATCGTGCTTCGGCTGTAATGTAGGTTTTAGCCACTGGGAGCTGCTCGGCCATCGCTGACCCACCTTCCTCAGGGGTGCGCTCCCCACTCAGGCTTTCATCCACTGTGTGGTATCTGTGTAACGCCTAGTGCCCTCTATCTCCTCCTTATCCTGGCCCCAACAGTTCAACTTCAATAAAGCATAAAGTCCGGCCAAACCCGTCTCAGTAACGTTGCAATAGGCGGGTGAGACAGGGTGGGAGGCGCCGGAGAGGCATCCGCGATTTCCGCGGGAACCGACGACCAATCGGATTCCCGCGTAGGACGGGGTGTTTCCTCGCCTTCCCCCGCCCCTTCCCTTTCCGCCAAGAGCGCTCTCTCACCCCATTGGACGGCGTTTCTAGCGCGAGGGCTCTGTGCCTGCGCGCGCACTGGCGACGGCAGAGGCGGGGCAGCTCTCGCGTGGGGGTGGAGCTAGAAGAAGCAGCGCGCAGGCGCAATGTGCGCCGGCGGACGGGGGGAGGGATGCTGAGGGCGTGAGGGTTTTCCGTTTGTTTGGATTGTGGGCGGTACGCGCACAGCCCGGGAAAAGCGGTAAATGGCGGCGCCGAGCGCGGCCTCCCGGCCCTGTCTGCACCGAAAGGAGGTAATGGCCGCTGACAGAGGGCGCAGGTGAGTGAGGGAGGGTCGCACAGGTCCTTAGTTGGGCCCAGGGAAGGGAATACGGATCATGGCCCTGGCGCCTCTGGAAGCAGCCGTGTCCACCCGTGCAGCCAAGGGTGGGAGGCCAGGCGAGTCCCCGAGGGGCGCGCGAGCGTTGGGCTTCCTCTCGGCCCTGTCCCTCTTCTGACTGCCCCAGCCTGCTTTGACCAACCCCAGGGGTCTCTGGACATGAGGAGCTCTCCGGTACTGCCGAATCTCGGCTTCTCTTAAAGATTCTCCATCCTTTCTGTCCCTCTACTCCTGTATGAGGAACTTTGCCCCCTTAAAAGCGGATGACATCTGCAGACCTCGCAGTCCTCCCTGATGTACATTTGATTTGGATTGACTGTATCATGACACGTATTGCTTTGGGTACAGTGATCAGGTTTTCAAAGCAGTCGACACGGGCTTTAAGGGTTGAGTACTTTGAAAGGACGAGGTGGTTCCGAGACTCCCAGTGTGTCTCCGCCTCTGCCCCAGTTATATCATTTCATGGCAGGGATCACCCTGGATAACATTTTAATGCCTCGTGGTCCAGACCCAGAAGATTAACTTCGGGCTTTGGAGCCAGAACCTGCAGAAAAACATAGAATCCAGACTTAGGAATTCCTTTTGTGTCCTTTTCTCCTTTTCCTCCTCCCTTTCCATCTGTGGCCTGGAGTTCTAGATGATTATGATTACTTTGGGAAAGTCCACAATTGAGACTTTGGCCTAAAGTGGAATGCAGAAAGCAGCAGGTGTGTGGAGAATGGATAATGCTTCTGATTAAACCTAATGAGTTACTGATTGACAATTTAAGTCTAGAACTTCAAAAGAGTTAAGAATTGTGAGTCAGTTAGTGAATTGTGAGTATGGGTGAGATTGAATAGGGAGAGGCTCTTTGAGGGGGTTCCTAATGGAATGTCAACATTCAAGGGCAGGCTACACATCTTGTGAAGGAACAGGAACAGTTGGCGGAGGGAGGGACTGGAGAGAAAGTATCAGGGAAACCAAGGGAGGAGAAAGTTTGAAATGCTGCTGGTAAACTAAGGGAAGAAACTTGAGGAAACCTGCTTCACCAGTGATAGGTATCTTAAGGAAATACCCAGCATCTCCAGCTGTGATGTTGTCTTGCAGTTGGCCTGATAACATTTATTTTTACCAGAGTTTCATATATGCCATCATTGTTACTGGCTTGGTGTTTTCTAAGGTGATTCTTTTATATATATATATATATTTTAGATGTCTATTTATTCACTCATTAATTAATTTATTATTTAAGAGAGAGCAAGCACGAGCAGGGGAGAGGGGCAGAGGGAGAGAGAGCATCTCAAGCAGGCTCCACGCTCAGCACAAAGCCCCGTGCAGGGCTTGATCCCATGACCCTGGGATCATGACCCAACCCGAAATCAAGAGTCAGACACTCAACTGAGTCACTCAGTCACCCTAAAGATTTTTTTATTTTAATTTTTTTAAAGTTTATTTATTTCAAGAGAGAGAGCACAGGAAGGGCAGAGAGAGAATCCCAAGCAGGCTCCACACTGCCGGCTGAGCTGGACACGGGGCTCAATTCCACAGCTGACTCTGAGATCATGACCTGGGCCAATATCAAGAGTCAGACACTTAACCAACTGAGCCATCCAGGTGCCCCACTTTTTTTTTTTTTTTTTTTTTTTTTTTTTTAAACTAATCTCTGCACCCAACATGGGGCTCAAACTCACAAACCCGGGATCAAGAGTTGCTCACTCTGCCGACTGAGCCAGCCAGGCGCCCCTAAGGTGATTTCTTAAATAAGGTTTTTGATTTCTCCAGATCTATTGTAGCAGGTTTCTACTGAAGGTTTGGGGTCATGGGAGTATTTCTAATAAACAGAAACCCGAAGCTTAAATGGAGTTTCAAACATCACTGTCCCAAACCCTAAACTTAACCGAAGTTGGCTGCTTCCAATCTTGGGAATGTTTTGCTGACCACTTCCTCTGCCTTAAGGTCCACATGCCATCCTCCTCTTGGGTCTCTCAGCTCTTCCAGGACTCTGCTTTTCCTTCCTCTATGTATCTCTAACCTGGAGTTAAGCCAAGTGCATCCTATAAATGCATGGTATTTAACTGATTGATTCTAAGATGCAAATTCCTCATCCCCCCTCCCCCACATTTTAATATCTTTGAATCAGTGTGCATCTTTAAATAGGCTTTAAAGTTATAAACTGAAGCTGTTACCTCATCCCTTTCCCGCCGTCAGACCCTTACTGTTGTCATCTTCTTGGGAACTAAGCAGGCTGGTGAGCTCTGGGTTTATGTAAACTAGGCACAGAGATGATATATATTGGAAATGGGAATTTTAAAATTCATAAACAGAGCTGGTCTCTTTCCAAACCAATAGCAAAACCAAGAATCCTTGAAATAGACATCTCTATTAAATTACCAAAAGAATTTAGCCTTTATGTTTTAACTCTTGATCTCAAGTTATGTTGATTCTGTTTGTCGTCTGTATTTACTGTGACTTTCTGTCATACCTTCTACTTACCCAGTTCTTATTTCTAGCATCATTTTGTCACAGGAACTTAAGTTTTAAAAACCATAGGTATAAGTGGGATAGAGAGTACGTGTGTGTGTGTGTACACCTATCTCATTTATTTTGTGTTAAAGCCAGCGATTGGCTTGAACTTTTGCCATTGTATTAAATTATTTTATTCCTCACCCGGGATCATTTTAAACATATCATTTATAGCAGCCTAGATAAATAATGTAAAAGGTTTTCTGGAATAATCTTTTAATTTTTTTTTTTTTATTTTTTTAATGTCTTTATTTTTGAGAGAGAGGGACAGAGCACGAGTGGGGGAGGGGCAGAGAGAGAGACAGACAGACACACAGAGTGGGGAAGCAGGCTCCAGGCTCAAAGCTGTCAGCCCAGAACCCGATGCGGGGCTCCAACCCACAAACCGCGAGATCATGACCTGAGCCACCAAAGTCGGACACTTAACCAGCTGAGCCACCCAGGCCCCCTGGAATAATCTCTTAATTGAAATTGGTGTGTCAGAGGAATATTTCTTCTCATAAATATATTTGTGCTTCTGTGTGTATCATTTTTTCAAGATAGGTATTTTCCTCCCCTAGACAGACTAATTCATCTCAGAGGATGGTCTCAGTTGAACATACTCCATAAAAAATTATACGTTATTTCTTTATGACCAGTGTGTTACTGCTGAATACTGCTTTGATTTTAACCAGATTCAATAAAATATGCTTAATATTGGTTATTGCAGTCCCATCCTTTGTGTTCTGTCTACCCACAACTGTTCCACTCTACTCTTCTGTGCCAAATCTTGTACCTGACAGCCTTTCCCTCTGCCTTAAATCTGTAGGATACTGGGAGTGTGTGGCATGCATCCTGATCATCAGGAAGCACTAAAAAAGAACCGAGTGGTACTGGCCAAACAACTTTTGCTGAGTGAACTGTTAGAACACCTCCTAGAGAAGGACATCATCACCTTGGAAATGAGGGAGCACATTCAGGTATTTGGAAGCGAAAGAGAAACACCAAATAAATAAATTGGTCGTGGGAGTATGACAAAGGATGTAGAGCCTTACTAAGGAAATGAAAATGCCCTTCTACCCTAAAGCCTTAAACAGAAAAGACATATAATTTAAAAATAATAGGAAAGACTTCCCCCCATACATGTATTTTTCCTGTAAAAGGATTCTTGAGATTACTAGGAAGGTCATCTGGAGAGAGAAGATTATAGCTGGATAAGTAAATATGATTTCATGTTGTTTTTTTTTTTTAAATCTTAGGCCAAAGTGGGCAGTTTCAGCCAAAATGTGGAACTTCTCAACTTGCTGCCCAAGAGGGGTCCCCAGGCTTTTAATGCCTTCTGTGTGGCCCTGAGGGAGACCAAGCAGGGTCATCTGGAGGATCTGTTGCTCACTACCCTCTCTGATCTTCAGCATGCAATCCCACCGGTATGGAGCCCTAGACATGTGGTGTGTTGAGAAGGATTCGTTTGGTGGGAAAGGAATTTTTGAGATGGGGCTGGGGAGACTAGATGATGGTTCTATTCAGACAGGATCATCTCCTTAAGACCTGGTATGATGGGTCCTGGTTTCTTACAGTTGAGCTGTGACAACGACTGGAGTCTCCCCTTCCCGATGTGTGAGTCCTGTCCCCCTCACAAGCAACTCCGCCTGTCTCCAGGTGAGAATCGATGGCATAACACGTCCCACAGATTGACTTGTTTCTTGACTGGTATCTGACTTTGCCCTAGCACGATTCCTATTTATATTCATACTGGGAACAGTTTCCTCGGTGAATTTGTTAGGGACTAGCAGGAAAATTTAGATGGGGTATTGGTTGGGCCTGCTTCCTTCCATCACAGATGATTTTTCCACAGTATTTAGCCCTTAGCTCAGGTATAGGTAGGAAATTCCTACCCGAGTGGCCTGGCTCCTTAAAGCCGCTACTTTAGAATGAGCAAAGACTACATTTTGGGCCACTAGCCTGCTGACTGAGTAGCCTATTGATTAGAACAAGGCTTTTATCAGATACCCCATTCAGTACGGTATGTGGGAGGGTAATCCAGCAGTGAGCAAAAGCACATAGGGTCTCTGCCCTCCTGGATTTGACAGTTTTGGGGAGTGAGCAGAACCACTAATTATTAAAACCCCAGTTCAACAGGGTGCCTTAAGTTACAATGAAGTACTAGGATTGACACAGATTGTATACTAGTGT
This sequence comes from Panthera pardus, assembly GCF_024362965.1. Taxonomy (NCBI): domain Eukaryota; kingdom Metazoa; phylum Chordata; class Mammalia; order Carnivora; family Felidae; genus Panthera; species Panthera pardus. The sequence goes on from NW_026527013.1 coordinate 156,436,472, forward strand.
TTTTGGCTCTCTGTGCCACAGATGCTGTGGAACACTCCCTAGACAATGGAGATGGTCCTCCCTGCCTTCACGTGAAGCCTTGCACTCCCGAATTTTATCAAACACACTACCAGCTGGTGAGTCATGCAGAATGCAAGAGGAAGAGTTGGGAAATGGGAGACCCTTCCTGGGCATCTGAACTTAGATTGCGTATATATCTCCTTCCTGCTTTATTAGTCAGAAAGGCATTACTGATTGGTTATCTTCTCGGAGCATTTCTCTGTATTGATCTGGTGGGGTTAACAAAAATAGGATGGCTTTGTTTTCTTGAAATGTGTCGGATTTTTTAGTTGGGGAGACATAGTTTGTGTCCATAAGAAGCTCTAATTGGCCTCCCCCACACCCCCATCCCACCCCAGGCCTATAGGTTGCAGTCTCGGCCTCGTGGCCTGGCACTGGTGCTGAGCAATGTACACTTCACTGGAGAGAAAGACCTGGAATTTCGCTCTGGAGGGGATGTGGACCACAGCACTCTGGTCACCCTTTTCAAGCTCTTAGGCTACAAAGTCCATGTTCTACTTGACCAGACTGCACAGGTACATCTAATGTGTACATTGGAGGGCTGGGCAACACTTTGGGGCCAGGAACATTCACTGCTCTTCTACCTGCTGGATAGATGTTACTCAGGTGTTACTCAAATTATGGTGGGTTTTTTGTTGTTGTTGTTGTTGTTGTTGTTTTTTAATGTATATTTTTGAGAGAGAGGGAGACGCAGAATCCAAAGCAGGCTCCAGGCTCTGAGCTGTCAGCACAGAACCCAGTGCAGGTCTCAAACTCACGAGCCGTGAGATCGTGACCTGAGCCAAAGTCGGACACTTAACTGAGCCACCCAGGTGCCCCTCAAGTTCTATTTTCCTTTGTACCTTTTTACTCATTCTGTTCTGTGTCTTGCCTTGCAAGCTAGTTAAAAAAAAAAAAAAAAAAAAAAAAAAAAAGAATTCAGGCCAGCCAGCAGCTCCAGTGTTAAGCTTAGGGTCACTGTGTTCTCCTGAGCAACACCAGTCCCAGTTTGGGTTCTTACTCTTCCATGTTCAGAAACTTGGTTCGCAGTCACTCAGGATGTGAGGAGACACTGAGATTCTCCCAGCCAATCAGGAAAGATACTTCTAAGCCATGATGACACAGGACATTTACTTCTTGGTTGATATTGTTGCTTACAAGTCCAGTTATTGTTGAAAAGATTACTTTGGCAGATAAAATTCTTGCAAGTGAAAGTTTGCTAGAACTGTCCTTGGCAGTTTCCATGAATTAACATGGAAAAATTCCTTACCCTTACCAGTTGTGTGACCACAAGACAGATCTTAGAGTAGATTACTTCCGGACTAGATTCCTACAAATCGCAAGCATTTTCATTGTGTGCTATTCCCTGTTTCCCTGTTAACCCCAATTACTGAGCCGTACTGCTGACTTAGTTACCTTTAGGTTTTTCTCTTCTGGAATTGATGATAGCCTATTGGTAAATAGATATTAATTTTCATTTTTTTTCCCATTTCCATCCTTTTGCTCTTTTTAAGTTTTTATTTTAATTCCAGTTAGTTAACATACAGTGTTATGTTAGTTGCATGTATACAATATAGTAATTCAATACTTCATACATCACCCTGTGCTCATCATGACAAGTGCACTCCTTAATCCCCATCACCTATTTAACCCATCTCTCCACCCCTAATTCTTCATTTTGATTCCAGAATAATAGTACTTTCTCAAATTTGCTTTTGGTAACATCAGTGGTAAAATCACAGTTTCTAGGAAATTCACTTTGACTTGTTGAGATAGGAAATCTTTGTTTTGTCTTCAGCATTGTCTGTGGTCTTCATTTCTGTTTCTCAGCTATCTTCAATGAGAATGATTGTATACATGCTGTACTTTTGGTAAGGCCAATTTCAACAGTAGATACCTTAGTGTTGTTATTTACCTGCTCTTTTCACCACCTTTGCAATAATAGCCCATACAGAGAAGTAAACCCATCCATGCTTCAAAGCCATGGCTGGAACAGCTTCTGTAGTAATCAAGTGATATTCAAGTAGGTTATATGCTCGGGGCACCTAGCTGGCTCAGTCAGTAGAGGCTGTGACTCTTGATCAAGTGGGTTATATGCTTTCCTAAGAGGTCTACTGAGCGTGAAGGGAATGAGGGTAGGACATCAGCTGTAATTCCTACCAAGAGACCACTTAGAAGGCCACTTAACAAAATGAATGTTTATTTATGTTTCTCTAGAGCTTTTTGTCTAGCCTTTTTTTTTTCTTTTTTAAATATTCTGAGAGAGAGCACATGCACATGTAAGGGAGGAGCAGAGGGGAGAGAAAGAATCCCAAGCAGGCTCCATGCTGTTCAGCACAGAGCCCAAGGAGGGGTTCGAACTCATGAACCATGAGATCATGACCTGAGCCAAAATCAAGGGTCAGATGCTTAACCGACTGAGCCATCCAGGTGCCCCTCTAGCCATTCCTTTTACTAGGAAGTTATTATGTCATAGTTTTCCAAATTGTATGCAGTTGATAAGGGATTTTATATGCTTGATAATTAAAAATACAGTGCTGGGGTGCCTGGGTGACTCAGTTAAGCATCTGACTTTGGCTCAGGCCATGATCTCATGGTTTGTGAGTTCGAGCCCCACGTCAGGCTCTGCTGTCAGCACTGAGCCCACTTCTGATCCTCTGTCTCCCCCTGTCTCTACCCCTCCCCAGCTTGTTCTTTGTCTCTCAAAATAAAAATAAATAAATAAATAAATAAATACAGTCCTGAGTCACCAAGTCAGCTATATACTACTGTTTTTCAGAGGCATTCAGCAGATTTGGTGTACCCATGAACCCACTTCACAAATACCATTCCCATTTATGCTAAAACTGATGTAGATTCAAGTACCTATTAGATTCTAATTCTCTGGTTACATTGTCCTAGGGGCTCCTGGCTGGCTCAGTTGGGAAAGCATATGATTCTTGATCTTGGTGTTGTAAGTTCAAGCCCCATGTTGGGCATAGAACTTACTTTAAAAATTAATCAGAGGCACGTGGGTGGCTCAGTTGGTTAAGCATCCTACTCTTGATCTCAGTTCGTGTCTTGATCACAGGGTTGTGAGTTCAAGCCCCACGGTGGGCTCCACACTGGCCATGGAGCCGACTTTTAAAAAAATAAAAATAAATAAATATTAATTTTGAACACTTTACAATAGCTGAGGCGGAACTATGTTTGCTTCTATAAATTTACTAGAAATTTTTTTTAATGTGATTCTTGAGTTCACAGGACCTCAGATGAGGTAGTCTTGACATCAGCAAAAAAAGAAGTACTTCCCTTATATTCTTAAGGACCAAGCAAGAGTAGACAAGTCTTCTACAGTAGTTAAGATAAAGAAACCATCCCCTCAGTAGATGTGGTCAGAAAGATAAATGGATTGTGTGAGACTTGAGCTGGCCTTGAAAGATAGAAGCCCCTGAAGCACAGAGGAGTGGGGGAGGGGTCCTAGGCAGGGAGAATAGCCTATAGATAGAAATGTGTCTGTGATGTTAGGGAAATAATGGGTAAAGCAAATGTGCCATGGCAAAAAAGTGCCAAAAATAAGATTGGAGATAAAGGGACTAGAATCCCAGGCCCTTGAACTTCCTTGTTTTACAAAACCGTTAGTAATTTTTTTAACAGAAAGGTGATACATTCACAGTGATGATTCGGGCTACCATTGGGAAGAGTGAAGTAGAGACCAGTGGCAGGGAATCCAGTTTGGAGTTAATATACTGGGAGTACAAGATGTTGGGATCCTGGACAGAATAGTAGACCAAGAGGGAAAGAATGTGTGTGGAAAATAGCGTAATGGCATGACTGTACTGTTAGTGCTCGGTGGTTAAATGACTGCATATAGAAAAAGATAGAAAAATTAAGTAAGGATTTGAGGGTCTCAGAGAAATCAAGACCAAACATTTGGGCATTACCTGTGCAGGAGAAATACTTTAAGTGATAAGAATATGAAATCTTTGAGAAGGAGGTTAGAGTCAGAAGACCAAAAGGCATAGAACTAAACCTTGGGGGATAGCCCTCCTTGTAGCCTGGTCCTTAGCTCTGGAGACTCAGAAACAGGAGGACGTTGCACAGTCAAGTTTCCAACAGTGGCCAATCAATCAAACTCTCAGTACAGCTAAAACCAGTTAGTTACAGTGGTTGTGATAATTTGGTTCTTTGGGCATCTGCACAGAATATTTTATTCCTGGTAGGACTTCTCAAGAGACTCAACTCTTTTCTCATGTAATTATTTGGCAAGCAAAGAGAACCAAAAAAAATTAAGATCTTTTTTTCTCCCTATTATACCTTTTTGACTTTAGAAATAATTGCATTTAAAAATTTGAAATAGTATAGTCTTAGAGAATCCTCTCCACTACATGGTGCTGGACAGTACACTGGTATTCTCACTGCTCGTGGAGGTTTTCAGTTTTCCTCCTGGTCATCAAAGTCTTCTGTCACTGCACCTCCCATGAGGCTACTAGTTCTAGAATTAGTTATCATATATTAGGAAATGAGATACATTTTATTTTTATTTATTTTTTTAATTTTTTTTTAATGTTTATTTATTTCTGAGACAGAGAGAGACAGAGCATGAATGGGGGAAGGGCAGAAAGAGAGGGAGACACAGAATCAGAAGCAGGTTCCAGACTCTGAACTGTCAGCACAGAGTCTGACGCGGGGCTCGAACTCACAAACTGTGAGATCATGACCTGAGCCAAAGTCGGTTGTTCAACCGACTGAGCCACCCAGGCACCCCAAGGAAATGAGATACATTTTAAAGTGGCAGATTTCCTTTTCCCACGTGGTATTTATTTTTTAAAAATTTTTTGTAACGTTTTATTTATTTTTAAGACAGAGACAGAGCATGAGTGGGTATGGGGCAGAGAGAGAGGGAGACAGAATCTGAAGCAGACTCCAGGCTCTGAGCTGTCAGCACAGAGCCCAACACGGGGCTCGAACTCACGAGTTGTGAGATCATGACCTGAGCCGAAGTCAGACGCTCAACCGACTGAGTCACCCAGGTACCCCACCCCCCGCTATGTGGTATTGATTTTTAACTTACATTTGGGTCACAGACTGCTTTGAAAATGTAAGGACATGCTATGGCTCATTCCTGGAAAATGCAGCTAGCCGTAAAGTTTTGCATATCATTTCTGAGGGTTTATAGGTTATTCTCTTGTGTCCCCCAACCTCTGGTTAAGAACTCTGCTATTTTTAGAAGTACTGTAATTTTATCAGGAATAAATCTAGAGATCCTATTTTAAGCTTTGCTGCTTTCAGAAAATTTTACCCAAATGATATAACCCCCATTTATCCATTTAGTACTATTAAATTCAATTACTAAGTGTGTGTTTTTACTTTGGGCTCTGTTGTCCACTATTTACTGACCTAATAGTCTCACTTAAGTTCAAAATGCTCTTGAGTAGGTGCCAAACATACATTTTTACAGCCTTCTTCCAGCAAAATGAACTTCAACTACTCTATGTTACAATTCTATTATGGTCGACTCAAGAAAAACATTCATACTCATGTATTCTCTTAAGATTATATATTCTAGAAATAAATGAATTTTGGATATCTTTTTATTACCGTAAGATTTCCAATATTATGATTGGCTTCTCTTTGCCCAGAAAATGAACATACTTTTCAATAAAGCCAAGTTCTTCATATCCAGTTTAAGTTGCAGCCTTTCAAGGCTTTTGTATAATTGTCTCCATTATCTGCAAACGGAAGTATTCTGAACAAATAGATTAGTAGTTCTCAAACTTTAGCATGTCAGAATCACCTGGAGTTTGCTAGGACCCAAGACTTTGCCTTTCTTACAACTTTCCAGAACTTGTAAGAAATATATTATACAAGTGTGCTTTTTATTGGGGGCTGTACATGGTAACTAATGTGCCTAGATAGCATATTCATTTTCATTATATTAAAATTCATAGTCAAAATGAACTTGCTTTCTCCCTGCTCATCTCAAATAGGAGGGACCATTCAGACTTCTCTAGTTGTAGAGGGAGACCTAGATTTAATAGTTTAAATTGGATTATTAAACTATTTTGTATAGCTTGCCATTGGATGGGCCAAGTGTTTAAAGAGTGATACTCACATGTGGCAACCTGGTACATGACAAATAAGGTTCTTAAGTTGGACTACAAGGTTGACCAGTAGTAGGTTTCTTTGAGAAAATGACATCGCTACTCTTTGTAAGATATGCACATTATAATAATGGCAGATCTTTGCAGTAGGTGCCAGTTGTAATTCTAAATCCTTTCTATGCAGTATCTCATTTAATCTTTATACAAACTTGGAAAAAATTTACTCTTAATTACCCTCTTACAAAATGAGTATTAGAGCTTTGAGGGGCGAAATAATTGATTCTAATTTATGAACTCAGGGATCAAAGCTAGGTCTGTCTGATCCTGTAGCCCATGTATGTAGCCATGGCCCTGTGCTTAATTATCTTTACAGCACACTCTTCCCTGAAGTGAGCATTTTGTACAGATATCGTCATTGTTTCTGGGAACTTAAAATCTCAGACAGAAAATCGCATAAAAGTGCTAGTATTCTTTATTGTCATGATCCCATTAGCCCTTAGTGAGAACAGCTTATTTCCTTATGGCTGGGTAAATATTTGATTCACTCATAACTCACCTGGTGGTCCTCCTTGTGTCATTTTTATACAAGGGCATTTGCTAGAAGATTTGGTTGATGACTGGGGAGTGGATAAAGTTAACTATCTCATGATTAGCTTCATTAGTAACTTGCTTTAGTCCAGGAGTTCTTAACGTATCTCAGTGAGTCTGAATTTTGTGAAATTATATTCAGAATTGTGTGTCTGAAGTCATGCATTTTTGTGATGAGTCCATAGCTTTTTTTTAGCCTCTCATAGGGTCTCTGACATCTGTTATCGTTGGCCACATAATATATAGAACGCATCAGGTCTTCTAATAGCTCAGGGGTTCAGACACCAAAGAAAGATGACATTGGCGCAGACTACAGTGAACGACACTAACCAAAAGGTACTTTTCCTGCAGGAAATGCAAGAGAAACTTCAGAATTTTGCCCAGTTACCTGCCCACCGTGTCACTGACTCCTGCATAGTAGCGCTCCTCTCTCATGGCGTGGAGGGAGGCATCTACGGTGTGGATGGCAAACTGCTTCAGGTGTGTGTCATCTCGTGTCCGACAGCTGTCCGAGCTCGGTGACTTCCCCTCCTGCCTACCCATCTCTCCTGTAATGGCTGCTATGGCCAATACAGGACTCAGGAGGCCCTGCGGGCTACTTAACCTCCCTTCTCTTTCTTTCCTTTCTGGCAGCTTCAAGAGGTTTTTCGGCTCTTTGACAACGCTAGTTGCCCAAACCTACAGAACAAGCCGAAAATGTTCTTCATCCAGGCCTGCCGTGGAGGTGAGTGCTCTAGCAGACCAGCACCCGGGTGGTGGCTCCTGGGCAGCCTCCCACCAGCTCTCACTTTCCTGTTTGCTCCTCTCAGGTGCTATCGGATCCCTTGGGCACCTCCTTCTGTTCACTGCTGCCACCGCCTCTCTTGCTCTGTAAGTGTCTCCCGATGCATGGGGTGTGCTGGGACTTGGGCAGCCCATGGCTCTCAGGTTGGTCAGCTCTCTGTGCACCACCATACCCTCTTCTCAAGACTCTTTCTCAGTGCCTTGCCTTCCTTCGTGAGAACTCTGTCACCTCTGCACTATTAACTCTGCTGCGCTTTCTTTTGTTACTCACTGCAGTTGAGGCACTTCTGTCTGTCTCTTCTGTCTCTCTTCCACTTCCTCTTTTCCTTCCTGCATCCCTCTTCCCCTCTCGTCTTTTCACCTGCGCTCCATCGTTGCCTCTTCGTCATCCTTGTACCAGGCAGGGTTGCAGTGCAGAAGCCCCAGGTCGGGCTTTGTCTCTTACTTGTCCCTGAGACACTTCTGTCCCTCTTCTTTCTCGCCTGCAGCCAGGACTCCAGGACTAGGCTCCGAAGACATGCGGGCATACTCTTCATCCTGGAGGGCAACTCTAACTTTGGAGTCACATTTTGACTTTACCACTGACCAGTTCTGTCAAGTTAGAGAGGTTACTTGATGTCTCTCCACCTTAGTTTCCTGCATACAAAATGTAGATAATGATCAGACCTACTTCGTAAGGTTGTTGTGATCATTGAACAGAATCATACACTTGAAGGGCTTACTTAGCACAGGACCTGGCTCATAGTAAATCCACAGAAAATGCCAGCCATGACCATTATTACATGGTTAGTGCCCTCAAGGGGCTTATAGTTTGGCTTAAAGGTCACTTTGTCCTAACATACAAATAATTTTTTTTATCTGTTGTGTATTCAACAGATGTAAATGGTTAATACTGTTAATAATGTCATAATATCACCAAAGGAGATAATTTTATTAAGGTTCTACAACGTGACTACACTAGGCACTGTCACAAAGGCAAAAGAAAATGTGTGGGCTCTCTAACTGCTCCTCTTTAAAAAAAAAAGAAGAAAAAATGTGGTGTCTCTCTAAATAGCCTACCGATGACTAGAAAGAGAAAGCAAATGTACGTGAAGTAGCTTGAGAATAATTCAGAGGCCTCAAGCAAGGGTGAAATTAGTGAGATGCAAACCATATGTGTGAAGGAGTAAGCAGTAGGGAATAGATCGTTTTAAGTTGGCTTAGTTTGAACACATTTGGTAGAGACTTAATTTAGTAAGGCTTAATTTGGACCCAAAATGATAAAATCTGCATAGGTGTGGAGTAGTAAATAGGGGCTTCCAGACGAAACAGGAATACAAGACCACAAGCACACCAGGACTAAAAGGACAGCCCCCACTCTTCCCCAGATGTTGTGCTGGGCTGGAAGTCTGCCCGGATCTGATTTAGAGACTGGGTATCTATGTGGGTGTGTAGTAAGATAAGGTAGGCCGCTGATGATAAATCTTTAGTCAAACAGATTTTGGACTTCAACAGATCGTTGTGTGGAGCTGTTGGTAGCTTAAATAATGTGATGAATTCTTTTCCAGGACGATTACCGTGCTAGGGAACTGCACTGAGGAAAGAGTACGTGAGGACAGGAACTTAGTGTCTGTTCAGCTGGATGCCCAGCCCCAGAGCACTGCCTGATAGATGGTAGTACTTAATAAATATTGAATGAAGGGATGAAAATTAATCTCCTTAAAAAAATAGCAATAATACAGAAAACAGATGGGATATTGTGTTATTGGAAGAAGCAATAACACTTATTGATTAATAGATCTGAGACACCAAGGGAGGAAAGAAGCTTCTTTTTTCTTGAGGGAACACAGTTAGCTTGGCCTATTTCCTTTAGGAGGTATTACTGGCAAACTGAAATGAAGACACTCGTGATCATTTTCTCCTCCTATATTCAGAGATCTGTGTACAGGATCAGAGCTGGATAGGGAGAAATTGCTCTTTCCTAGGGTAATCCAAACCTTCTCTCTCAGAGTAAATCCTTCAAGAGATGACCTTTGAAGATTTGAGCTCACCTGTCTTCTCCTGTACTTAGTTCGTGTAATTGATGTCTGTGAAATTACTCTCCCTTCCCCGGTTGACCGGCTCCCAAAGTGGAATGTGAGCTCCGTAAGGGCAGGAGACTCTCCTTCACTACATCCCTAGGGCTTAATGCAAAGCAGTACCTGGCACATGGCAGTTGTTCGATAACTGTTTGTTGGATCAGTGAATTTTGGTCATTTCACCATAGTTCTTCAAGCTTCACTTGCCTTTTAGCCTCTTGAGTGTTGCATGGAACAGAAAGTACTGGAAAGGAGCATACTCTCTTAGCTTAAGTGTGTTGAGCTGGGTGTCCTCGCTCTCTGTCTCTACTACTGACCTCACCCCACCCTCCTCCAAAATAAAAGTGCAACATCCAAATAAGACTATGTCTGGGCACAGATGAGGCCTGCATCAGGAGGTTGGATATACTCAGGGTATGTTGAGGAACTGCTAAAATTGAATAATGGTGTTCTTTTTCAATTATCTAGAAGAAAATAGTCAAATTACCGCAATTTTAAGTTTTTCCTCTTATAAATTTCTCTCAGATCTTCGATGCCTGCTACAATTTGGCTTATGAAATTAAAAATACCAAAATACCTTGGAAACTGAGCATGTTCAGTTTCATAACATAGATTTGAGGTGGTTTTTACATAGCCTACATGTAATCATATTGATTTATTAACTTGTTTTTTTGACACAAAGCTGCATTATCAATATTTGTGTTTTGCAATAAAAAGCACTGTGACTGGCAGGTACATTGCTAATTGAACAAGTAAATCATGGGCATATGATTTTTAGTTCTGTTTACAAGGAGTATTTGATCAGCGCTCTGTGACTTACACAGCACGGATGGAGCTCAGACCCTGGACCTTGCACATGTGCAGGTGCTTGAGCGTGGTGCCGGGCCTCTGGGTGCTCCCCCGAGGAATGGACGCGTGCTGGGGCAGGGATGGGAGTAATGGTTTTGTTGTTTTGTTTTTTAATTTCAGCAGCCAGAAGTCGGAGGCAACAGCTGGAAATGGCTCTTCCCAGTCAAGGCCATAGGGAACTCTGGCTTGCCTGTGGCAGGCCCCAGAGCAATGGGAGGAAATAACATTTGTCCATCCTGTCTGCCGTTGCTACAGATGAAACAGATCGTGGGGTTGACCAGCAAGACGGAAAGAACAGCGCGGGGTCCTCTGAGTGCGAGGAGAGCGATGACAGCAAGGAGTTGCTGAAGACCCGACTGCCCACGCGCTCGGACATGATCTGCGGCTATGCCTGCCTCAGAGGTATCCTGAGCCCCCAGCCGCAGTCCAAGGCTGCACCCTCTTAGACGTGCTCTTTCGCATGCTGGGCTCTCTGACTGGGGAGGGTACAGGGTACCACGGAAGTCTACTTTGGGACACCCAGCTGCGTGAGGTATCCCGCGACCTCCACAGTGTGGTTAATACCATCCCGGTTGCAGGCACCGCTGCCATGCGGAACACCAAGCGGGGCTCCTGGTACATTGAGGCCCTCACTCAAGTGTTCTCTGAGAGGGCTTGTGACACGCACGTGGCCGACATGCTTGTTACGGTGAGTAGCCTCTGTGCGGTGTTCCGCCTTCCTCCTCGTCCTCCCTTGCACCATCCTTCATAGCCTCCCTACCCTTCTTCTTGTGCCCGGACTGTGCAAACCCCAGATTCTCAGACTCTGGACTACTGGTTCCTGTCTTTCCAGGTGAACGCACTTATCAAGGAGCGTGAAGGCTATGCCCCCGGCACAGAGTTCCACCGGTGCAAGGAGATGTCTGAGTACTGTAGCACCCTGTGCCGGCACCTCTACCTGTTCCCGGGACACCCTCCCACGTGAGGTCGTCCTTGTCGGCCCGGAGGCACGGAGGCCACCGGGCCTTTTCTCTTCGGACACACGGTTTCTGTTCCCCCTCAGGGATTGGGAATATCCCAGGCTTGTGGCACACCACGCCCCTCATCGGCTCCTCCCTGTCTTCTAGCACCAGGGACCATAGGCCAGCGGTCTTGCTGAAGCTCCCTTCCTGTAGAGCGGGCTCTGGCTGGCCTGGCTGCCCGGAGTGTCTGGCTACTGTAGAGGCGCCTGGCGGATGATGTTGTGAACACAGGGTCTTGATGGGGAGAGGGCACGTGGGTTGCCTCGCTGCTGGTGTTTGGTTCCCGCCCTCAGGGCTTTTACAGACAGCACTTTGGTAATTGCTTTTATAAGTTGTTTTTATTAGTTAAGATGTTTCAGAGGCCATCTCCTGTCTTGTCTTTCTTTCATATCCCAACCCCGTTTCTCTCCGCCTGAGAGTTTGGAAGGTGTCCTGATTCAACAGAGGCATTTTTCATTTAGCCTCAAGAGGGCAGGCGGGACTAAACGCACACTGTGCCACTGCGTGTGTGATTGTGACCTGTGCGCCCCTTGCGGCACCACGGGGCCACCCAGTGGAAGGCCCGTGTTCTCCACTGTTGGCTCCTTGAGGCTCAAGGAACCCAGCCTCTTGGCAGAGGCTACAGCTTGGATGCCGTGTACCTAGAACTCGTTGATCTTTGCCCAGGGAGATTCCAAAGATCTTTTAATCGGTTATTCTCTCTCTCTCAGCTTTTTTACTGAAATGAGCCTCGGGGAGAGTGTTAGCAGAGGCAGATAAGAGTGGTATGCTTCCTCATACTCCATAACCTGTCCCCTTATCAACTTTTTCTTCCTCTGAAATGTCCCTTTTAAAAAGCGTCCTAGTTGTTATCTCCCTACTTCCTGTTTCTCCCCTTTTCTCCTCTCTTCCTTTCATGGCTGCCACCAAATCTGTCTAAAATACTACTTAATTGGATCATTTGGCTCCTCAAAGATGTCATGTAGTAGTTTGTTCCTGCTTTCTGTTTCAGTATCAAATCCCCTTTTGATTTTATATGGCCTGTTTCCCCTTGCCATATGTCTCCATTTTAGAGAGACTGTTGTTACATGTGTTGTTTATCATGTGTGCCATATGAAGCTTCCCTGTTCTTCAAGGCCTCTTCTTGTACTTCCATTCTTGCCCCCTCCAATCTAATCTCTATATGGCAGATTTTGGTTTGGGGTCTTGATAAATCTGATCAGGTCACTCTCCTGCTCGAATTTCTGTTACACCTCAAGTAATGTCCAAACTCCTAACCTTGGTCTGCAGGGCTCCTACTCCCCCACCCCCCCGCTTGGACCTCACAAAATGCTGATTTCCCTCTAAGTGACAGCCCAGCCCCTTCCTCAGTTTCTCAAACATTCTGAGCTCTTTCCCTGCCCTGGACCATCGCAGACACTCTTCTGGGGTCTCCTGAGCTCCACTCCTCTCAAGTCGTGGCCTAAATGCCACCTTCCCAAGACCTTTCTATCTCTAAATAATCTTCCATGTTTCCTTATTACTGTATCCTGTTAATCCCCTCATTGCACTTAGCACAATTTATAATTACGTGTTTGCTTGCTTCACTTCATTTCTGTCTCCCCAACTAGGTCATAAGCTCCCTGAGGGTGGAAACCTTGTCTCTTTTGTTCTCCAGTATGTACCCAGTGCCTGGCACAGGATAGGTCTTCAATAAATGTTTTGGGACAAAATTTCCCTTTAAAATATACACAAGTTTAGTATTTATACTCTAGATTTTTCCATGTGTTTTGTTCACTGATACTGTTGGCTCTTGAAGACAGATGCCCTCTATCTCCTGTGGTACCTGGCATAGTGCCCAGCCTGTAGTAGTTCAGGTGCTCAATAAATACCTGTTTGGTGAGCCAGGTGGTTTGGAGACTTGTTGCGGAGTTCTACCCTTGGGTCGAAATACGGAAGTATTCGGGTGATAGAACCTTTCCACTTCCCACTGCCGGGATTTTATATGCCTTCAGGTGCCAAATAAACGCTCATATTTATTACTGATGTATGCCCGACATCTCTGTTTCCACAGATAATCTTCTAAAGCCCACGTATTCTCATTTCCTTAGCCCCTTACAGCATTCCTCACCACCTTACGAGCTGGACACAGAGCCGAGCACCTTTTGTTACTCTGCTGCATGATCTTTATTACATACGCAGATGTGGGCCCATCTGAGTTGTCTTGGCCACAGGCAACTGCCCAAAATGTAGTGGCACTGGGATTTCTTATTGTCAGATGAGACCAAAGAGTCATTAAGCAAGCATTGTTGCTTCTGGATTATGTAGATTATGGGATGAAAGCTGGAGAAAGAGATTGGACTGGAATAGGAGGATGGTCACGATTATAGAATTTACATGGTCCCAAGTTGGATTTAAGGCTTTGTAGCACGGACACGGATTTTAAGAGAATTCAGGGCAGCATGAAGGAGATCTAAGCACTGGGCTCTGTAGGTTAGAAAATTCTTGGGGCGCAGTGTATCTAAAGTGTGTGCCTGGAGAGGCAAGTGTGCGAGTGCATATGGGCCCAGTGAGAGATGAGAGATTCTGCAGGAGCCTCGTGGTGGGAGGCATCAGTGGGACCTGGGGGGAAGTGGTGAGGGATATGGAGGGGAAAGAGCAAAAAGAGTTGAGCTGAAGCACCTCACCAGGGGGAGGGCGGGAGTTGGCTGAACAACAGGGAAGGGCATGAAAAGCCTGCTGACCCTGGTTGGCTGCACCCCAAGGGAAAAGGGGCCGTTCTCAAGAGAGGAAGGGATACAAAGTTTCAGAGAGGCTAGGAAATTACTGGAACAGTGGGAGTAAGCAAAGTACCCATTTTCAGCAGGGGAGAGCTTCTTTGTGGGGGTGCTACATTTGGGAATTACAGCGCAGTAGCGAGGTTTCTGACCTGGATTGCATGTCCTTCCCGCCCCGCCCTTGAATGAGTATCAGGTTGAATTTCACAGCTCCCCTCCCTTCCCCCCTGCTTACCTCTGCCAGGGATTCTCTGCTAAAATTATCCCCTCCCTGAGCTGGGGGCTGCCCTTCTCTGCAGCTCTCCTCCATCCAGCTTCCTCTTAAGGGGGAAGAGGAAATTGGGCCATGAGAGCAGAGTCGTGATATTAGGGGAGGGCAGGGCAGGCGCCTGGACCGAAGAGGGAGACAGGAGCACGTGCACCTTCACAGGCCACCCTCCCCGCGGGCGCATGAGCTGGTCATTTTCCACTTGTTTTCTCAGATGGGGAAAATGAGGCTCAGACTTCAAATAACACAAAAAAGGGAAGAAACGTAGCTTGAAGGCCATGAAGTCTACAATTAAATAGATTTTGAATGCTGGCTCAGCCTTTTGAGGTATTGGAGACCTTGGCTAAGGTACCTAGCCTCCTGGAACCTCGGTTTCCCTTAGCTGAAAATGAAAAGTGTTCTCCCTTAAAAGGTCCCCATGAGGATTAAGTATGATGTGTGGTGACACAGTATTAATGCATTACAAATACTTGAGAATTGTGAACTCTGGCAGAATGAGCTTCAGTTCAATAATATGCATTCATATTCAGTGCTTGCTATGAGGGCAAACACTGGAAGTTTTTTGCATGCATTCTCTTATTACCATAACCCTCTAAGTTACTGCCTTTCTAAAGAAACTGAGGTCAGGATGTGAAACAAAATGTTAGCTTTAATGTATGCTCTTAACTAACAGTATGACTTCTGTGACTTCCTAGCATGAGATTTTTTTTTTCCTCTTCACTTTTTTGGGTTATAGATTTTTCCCACTGGGCTGGGAAAATAAGCCTGAGACCAGAGACTATCCCATCTTTGCACTATTTTAGGTAGAGAATAGAGAACAAGTGTATCATGTTTGAGAAACCAGAAGAGAAAGAGACCTCTCCAGTGCTATCAGGAAGGCCTCATGCAGGCCTTGGAAGGGACCAAGTATTTGTAAAGATCTGGGGGGGCGGGATCCAGTGGGGAGTAGAGAAGCTACTACTACCAGCGAGTACAATTAGAAGGTGTGTGCGGCTTGGGGGGTGGTGGACGCAGAGTTAACAGTTGCCTAGGTGAAACAAAAGCATGTGGTCATGGGTTTGATGCTAGACTAGATGTGCAGAGGGAAAGTGATGTCTGGAGGCCGTTAAAGACAATGTAATGGTGCATTGTCCAGTGGGCTGGGGGGCTGGATTTGAAGAGGTCTGAAAACAAGGGTGTAACCCAGAGAGAAAGTTCATGCTTCAGTTGATGGGAAGCTGTTGGGCGAGGGGGCGGGCAGTGGCTCATTCACACCCACCTGTACTCCAACACACACTTTCCCCTGCACATGTGTCCCATATGGTCATTTTTGGCAACCTCCCTTCAAATAGCAATTCCATAAGCCTATAGGTTTTACTTTTTAGTATCGTAGACCCCAAGAAAATCTCTTCAAGGGGCACCTGGGTGGCTCAGTTGGTTAAGCGTCCGACTTCAGCTCGGGTCATGATATCCCGGTTCGTGGGTTTGAGCCCTGCATCAGGCTCTACACTGATGGTGCAGAGCCTGTGTGGGATTCTCTCTGTCCGTCTCTCTGCCCCTCCTCCACTCACTGTCTCTTTCTCAAAAAACAAAAAAATAAGCTTAAAAAAATATATTCAAAACCCCAGAATAATTCATTCCTTACACAGTATACATACCTTCTAGAATGTGTGCATGCTTATAAATTTGTTTCCAGATTGTGGAGCTTTTCACAGAACTCCCCAGAAACCCATCTTCTAAATAAGAACCCAAGCATTGTACCTATGGGTAGGGGGTGGTCATAGTTTACATGTTCTTTTCTCCGTTTTAAAGACTTTAGTTAAGTATTCTCTACAGTCAGCATGGGGCTTGAACTTACAGCCCCAAATCAAGAGGTGCACACTCCCCCAACCAAGCCATCCAGGCGCCCTGACATTTTATTTTCTTGTTCTCTTAAAGATGGTAACCCATGAGATATTAACAATTTCCGATGTCAGACTCAAGTTACTCACAAATCCCTGCCCTCAGCGTTAGCAGCAGTAGGTTGCCTTGACTCTCCCAGTTTCAGAATCTGGTTTTTCTACTTCACAAGATGGTGTTTCTACTTGGCTTGGTGGAGTGTGGATTTTCCCAGTCCCACTGATCTCTCTGCCTTCAAATCCTGGAATCTATAACCAGGTCCTGATTTTCTAAGGAAGCATGAAGAAACAGTAATTGTGTTAGATACTTGTTTCTCAGGATTATTGAGTGTCTATAGAAACTGGCTACATTCAGGAGAGCCCTTCTCAAACGTGACAACGTTTTCTGTTTCTAAAGTTCCCGCCTCCCCCAAAGAACCTACTTTGACTTTGGCACTCTATTCTTTCATCTTACACCAAATCATTAGATCTCTTTCCTTACGTTCTGCCTGCAGAGAAGGCATCTGTCAGCCTTCAGGCCCTCACACCAGCACACATTTGTAATCATTGGCGGTGGATTATAAGCCTTCGAGCTCATAGGGTTGGTGTTAGAAAACGTGCTTTTAATGGCATCCACCTCCCCTGCTTTGGACAGTGCCATTTAGCCGAGGTCAAGGTTTAATTGCAGAGCAAGTGATTGGTGTCAGTACCCTGCAGTCCCTGAACTTGGAATACCCTGGGGCGGACCCCACTTGGTGACAAATTCTAAACTATGCGTTGGCTCATGTTTGTAACTTTTCTTCTATAGTGAGGAGTTCACAGGGGAAGGAATGTCCTAGGAAACTTGGCTTAAAAAAAAAAAAAAAAAAAGACACCAGATAGGGTAGTTGGGCCTTGGCCAAAACTTATTGACCCGAAAAAGGAGGAGTAGCAGAGAACTTCCCCGTCATCCTTTTTGTTTGTTGGGCTCATGATGAGAGACACTCCCTTCCCCCCCCACCCACCCCATGCCCCTGACCCACTTCTCCTTCTCCCGTGTTATCTAACCTGCCCTGACAGACCTAGGCAGGTGCTCCATAGTCTACATGGAGGCTCCGTCCCTCCCCGAGAGTCCAGGCTTCTGGTGTGACTGACATATCTGTCTGGGAAGTGGGAGAAAGGCCAGAACCCAAGGCTGTTACCCCTGCTTCCCACACCCAGTGGGTAATAAGAGTGGCGTCACGGGGATGACACCAAAGCATTATTAGTGGCCTCTGGCAGATAGAAATAGCAAAGCTGGAGGGGCAACCTGAAAACTGGCCGGGATGGGAGAGTTGGCCCCACAGATGAAGACTCAATCTTGGGAAGATACTGAGCTGGGAGCAACTGGACAGGGAAAGATGGCAGAGAGGCACCAGTTACTCTCTCACGTGAGTTATCCTCCGGATCCCTCCATCCAGCACCCACCCCTCACCTTTCCTCGGGGAAGCGAGGGCAGGACACCCTAAGGGTGCAGGTCCGGTGCCCCCGGGAACACACAGGTCTGAGTGTGCAGAGCCCCTCTCCATGCTGGTCTGGGCGATGTTTATAAGGGGGCCCAGTGGCTTGGGGCTGGAAGCCTCCTTGTGACTATGGAGGGGATAGGGCTGCTGGCCCCCGCCGAGGGAATTCCCTGCGGGCTGTCCCTCAGGTTCTTGTCCCAACCCCTCCCCCGCACCCCTCTCACACCTGCTTCGACCCCAAGCAGATCAGATGTGGCAATGGGGGGGGTCATGTGACGGAGAGATGGCTATAAATAGCTGGGGGTGGGCATGCTGCCCCAGACGCCTTGGGGACAGGCAAGAGGACGGGCTTAAGGAGCTGTACTGGGGGAGGCCCCGGGGCGAGCAGGCCAAGGCCTGGCCCGGGGAAGGAACATGGAGCGGTCGGAGTCCCAGCGGCGTGGGGGGGAGCAAAGCTGGTGGGGTAGTGCCCCCCAGTACCAGTATATGCCTTTTGAGCACTGCACCAGCTACGGACTACCCTCCGAAAATGGGGCCCTTCAGCACAGGCTCCGGAGGGACGCAGGCCCCCGTCCCAACACCCGCCCCACACAGGTAAAGTCCAAGGGGGAGGGGGTGGTGGAATCCGGGGGACAGTTGTGTGACGGCTGGGGGTGGGGGAATGAGGAATCAGGTGAAAGCGGGAGAAGTGTTGCGTTAACTTTAAAAAGTACATGGTGATGTGTTCAAAATACGAAAATCCTTCAAAGGGCTGAGCTCAGCTAAGCGTGCATTTATAGAGATCCCATCCCCTTTTTTTATATAACCCTGACTAACAGGACACCCGAATCCTAGGGGGGAAAGGCATAGCCACACAGGCTTGACTAGCCCGTGCTTACATAACCTGCCCAGAGTGGTTGGCGTGGGAGCCCACACCTCTGTGTGAAGCTGCCTCTTACTCCCTCACCCCCACGCAGACACCACCAGCTCTCTCCCTGCTGACCCTCTGCAGTGCGCGCACAAATAAACGCTTCTGCACAAGGCAGAAGAAAGGTGCTGGGGTAAGTGGAGAAAACGAACTGGATTGCAGATCAGTGATCAAAGGTACACCAGGGTCAAAATGAGCAGAAGAACCGCAGCCTAACTTTTGGGTGGGAAGGTGGATCAGGTAGGAGCCCATCAGGTTGCAGGTGCCCCGCCCCGGGGAGGTAGAGGTGTGCGTGCCTAGTGAGCTCACTGCGGGCGTCTGGATGGGTGGGCTGTGGACATCTAGCACGGAAAAGGGGACTGACGGCACAACTATGAAGGAAAGCTTGCGAGGTTGCCGCAGATAAACAGGCAGGTGATCCGTGAGGAAGTGTGTGTGCACGTGTTTTAGCTAAAGATGGCGGGGAGGGGTGGGTGATGAGGGGATGCAGACAGGGCAGGGAACCAAGGGGTGGCTGTGCAGGTGATGTCAGCACTGGGGGACGAGAGGATCCACGCAGCAGTTGGCATCATCCCGGAGATGGAGATGGTTACTAAGGGCACCCCTGGGGAATCAGTGGGGGCGGGGACACAAAGTCAGGAGAGATGGGAATGGTGAGTGTGGGGAGAGGGGCTTCCCGGAGAAGGTGGGGCCTGGCCTGGCCTTGCAACACCAGACGGGATTGGACAGAAAGGCCCCTCCTCAGGGCCCTGCTCCTCTCACCGGTCACCACATGCCACCACATGCCTCCGTGGGCGAGTGAAATGCCGTCAAGGTGCGGCGACAAAGTAGCAGGAAGCTTCCTGATGGAGAAGAATGGTAAATTAATTTCAGAAGTAGAGCTGGCCTGAAAGTAAAGAAGAGAGGTTTGGACTAAAGTTTTTCTTTGTTTCATTTTTATTATGGAAAATTCCAAACTTAAAAAATAGACCCGTGTAATGAACCCCCAAATGCCCCTTACCCAGCTTTCAACAATCACCGATATTGTGTCTACACTGCTTCACCTCTCCTTCCCATTCCCAGCCTCACCCCTACACACCCGTGAATCCCAGCATCCCCCTCACACTTGAGCTGTCCCTCCCTTCCCCGAGCTCTGCTCTGATGCGGTGCCTCGCCCTGAACCACCCGGCACAGATTTGGCTCTCTCAGGTGTTTCCCAGCCAGGGTTTGGTCTGGAGCACTCCCTTCCTCACCTCCACACCCCCTTCCTTGCCTCCACCAGCCTGAGGCCCCAGACAGCTGAAACAGCAGGTGGAGGGACATGCACTGAGCCACAGGGGGAGTGTCTGCTCTCTGGGGCCAGGTAGCGCAGGGAGGGACACACTGTCTCGCTCAGTCAACCCATCTCATCCCAGAAGACAGAACAGCCATGAGCTGGGCAAAGAGTGTGCTCCTGTCCAGAACTGGGGCGTAAACTCTGCTGCTCATATTGTGAAATCAGATCTCTCCCACCCAGGCTCTCCCAGAACTGGCAACACGACCTGGCCTGACCCTGGCCCCAGAGGACGGAGCTAGTGAAGGGGGGGAGGACAGACCAAAAGCAGTGAGAGCCCTTGCTCCCCTTGCCCCAAACACACGTGTTCTCCATGGGGATGAGAGCAGAGGGCTCCCAGATCTGAGGGGCGCCGCTCTGTCCTCTCCCCGTAGTGTGAGCGTCTAGTAATCCTGCCATGGGAAGTCCCTTACCAGGTCTGCTTCCTGTTTGTGCACATGAGCACAGGGAGGTGAGGCGGGTGGGCTTCCTCTGAACTTGAGAGAGCATCTGAGGGGCCTCAAGAGAGGCCAGACACACCAAGGCAAAGAGAAACCAAGAGTCCCCTGCTAGTCTGTCCTTGCTGGTCCACGTCAGGATTCCTAGGAGGGACGCCAGGCAGAGAAGGGGGTTCTGGGATAGTAGGGAGAGGCTGACACACAGTAAGCTGGGTCACACATAAAACACCTGATTGACACGGATGCCCCGTCTTAGCAGAGTTCCTGTGTCTCCACTTTAGAGTAGAAGCTGGCCTCCTTGCCATCCATCAAGATGAGGACAGAGATGGGGTGAGGATGGGTACAGGGGTAAAGGCGTCCAGAGTGGGAGCGTGTAGATGGAGCACCGAGGGCAGGGACCACCACAAAGTGACCCTACGTGAGGCTCTCAACGCCCAGGAATTTAAAAAGCTGTTTGTTTCCCCTGTGGGTCTGGGTGCTTCCCTCCGTCTATTCCTTCGGACTCCAACAAAACAGACGTTTCCCATTCCCCCCATGTCCAGATTTATGGCCATCACAAACAGCAGCCCCCGCACAAGGAGCAGGGCATGGGGATGCCCCCGAAGACGGGCTCCAGTGACAGCCTGGACAGCAAGGATGAGGATCACTCTTCTAAATGTCAAGGTGACGGGGACTAAGGAATAAAGGGATCTGGAATGGAAGGAGGCGCAGGGATTAGGAGAACTGGGACATCCCCACCGCCTGTAGCTCACTCTCTGCCCTCCCCTCACCCACACCCAAGTCCCCCTCCAAGCAGTAGGGAAAGGCATCTCTCTCTGCCTCCTCTCACCCTGCCTGGCTCCCTCTTCTCCCTCCCAGCCACCCCCAGGAAAGGAGAGTTAGAAAGAACTCAGGTATCCCATGGGCAAACCCAGTGAATGAGGTGCAGAGATAGACAAGACCCCAGGGGCCCAGCTCCTCCGCTCCTGTCCTCAATCACAGCCCAGAGCAGTGACCGGTTAGCCGCTCTTTTTGTCTTTCCCTCTTCCCAGACTGTATGCGCCGCCTGGGACACATGGTAAGAAGGAAATTAGGAGAAGACTGGATCTTTCTGGTGCTCCTGGGACTGCTTATGGCTCTGGTTAGCTGGAGCATGGATTATGTCAGTGCCAAAAGCCTTCAGGGTAGGTTTAACCTGGTCCTTTACCCTCAGCCTCTCTTCGCACAGCGGTTCCTAGAGTTTCTAGAGTTCCTGCCTAGGATAAGCTGGGCGTGTTTGGGGGAGAGGGGGGCGCTGCACAGAGGAGGTCTGGCCCAGGAGAAGACCAGACCCGGACCCAGATCCACTTCTGCCCCTTCAGCTGCTGCCATACAACCTGTGGGTGCCCCTCTAATAGGGTGACCAGCTCATCCCCATTTCCCCAGGGCTTTTCTGGTTTGGGCACTGACCACCCTGAGTCCCAGGCACCCTCCCCCCACCCCAGGTTCTGGGCAAACTGGGGCAGCCTGCAGTCCCAGCACTCAGAAGTGGGGTTCGCAGATTCTACCTCCTACAAGTGGTGGGAACTTGGACAGGTCACGGCACCTCCCACAACTCGGGCTCCCTTGTGTCCAGTGAGAACAATACCGTGTGGTGAGGTCAGACGGGATGGCCAGGCCGTGAGGACGCTCCTTGCACACTGTGATGTGCTGCACCGTGGGGGTGCGGTGACATCCCGCCACTCTGGGACTGAGCTCAGGCACGTGTCTCTGCAGCCTACAAGTGGACCTATTACCAGATGCAGCCCAGCCTGCCTCTGCAGTACCTGGTCTGGGTCACCTTCCCGCTAACTCTCATCCTCTTCAGCGCCCTCTTTTGCCACCTCATCTCTCCCCAGGCCGTTGGTGAGAACCTCCCCCCTCCATCCGCTCACCACCCTACCCCTGTCGTGTCATCAGTGTTATCTCTTTAGCCTGTAGACCCTTCCAGTGCCCTTCCTCCCTCGCTCAGCCCCTCAACCCGACTGACGGCCCTTTCCCCTGTCTTGCCATCGTCTCCCCACCCACGCCCATCACCACGTCCACCTGTCTGGATGTTTGTCTCCCTTTTAACCTCTAGCTGGAAGCGGCACATAATCACTCTTTGAACCTTTTAGGCTCCGGGATCCCTGAGATGAAGACAATACTCCGTGGGGTCATCCTGAAGGAATATCTCACCGTCAAGGCCTTTGTGGCCAAGGTTGTGGCCCTGACTGCAGGGCTGGGCAGTGGCATTCCTGTGGGGAAGGAGGTAAGTCCGCTGGTGCTCCGGCAGAGGGCAGCACTGAGCCCGGAGGGAGCTCTGGGAGCCTGAGACCAGGGGCGCTGGGAGAGCCCGCGCCAGGGTACGTTAGGGAGGGGAAATACTAGGGAAGGTCCTAGTCCTGGAGTAGAATAACAGAAGTCTGAGCCGGTAGGGCCTTAGAGCAGTCTCCCAGACTGGGCCCTGTTGACATTTTGGGTCGGGTAATTCTTGGTTCTGGGGGGCTGCCCTGTGCATTGTGGAAGGTTTAGCAGATCCCTGGCTTCTACCTCCTAGATGTTGGTAGCGCCCCCTAGTTTCGAGAATCAGAATGCCTCCAGATACTGGCAAATTTCCCTGGGGGGTGGGGAGAGGGATCTCGCCGGGTGGAGGACCACTGCCTTGGAGGCACTTCGGACCAGTTTCCTTGTTTTAATATTACGGAAGCTGAACCCCAGAGAGAGGCTGTGTTTTTTCAAGGTTATACTCACGTGCATTCTTGCCCGGCCACAATCGGGAATCCACACGGCAGCCAGAGTCTTTTCAAAATGGAATCAGTACTGGCAGAACCTCTGCTTAAGAACTTCTAATGGCTTTCCAGTCTTCTAAAAATCAAGTACAAACGTCTCTCTGGGGCCTAGGAGACCTGTGCTGATCTGGCTTCTTTCTGTCTGGTCTTCTGCTCTCCCAAGCTTCCCTTGTTCACTGCGTTTGGGTGACAGGGTCTTCCTGTCCCTCAATCGCACAAGCTGTTCCCGTCCCAGGACCCAGCGTGGAGCGTTCTTCCTCCTGACACCCACGTGGCTCACTGCCTCATTTCAGTGGAGACACTACTCAATTGTGGCCGTCCCCGAGTGCCTTCTCTAAACCCACATCACACCCTAGTCTGTCTGCCTCTCTCTATCCCCTCACCCTTTCTCATTTTCCCCACCTGTAGCCTGATTGAAATGCTGGTCCATCTCCCCCCCCCCCCCCCCTCACCCCCCACCCCCTTCCCCTCTGGAATGAAGTTCAGGAGGGCAGATCCTCTGTCGTGGTCACTGCCGCATTTGTGGCACCCAGCTCAGTGCCTGGAGCCATAAAGCTTGTCCAGTGAAGGACGCACAGCCTCCTGTCTGGACCCCTGCTGCTGACCCCTCACCTCCCTCTCTCTCCCAGGGCCCATTTGTGCACATAGCCAGCATCTGTGCTGCTGTCCTCAGCAAGTTCATGTCAATGTTCTGCGGGGTATATGAGGTAAGGTTGAGAAAGAAAATGAGGGATGGGCTGTGTGTGCTTAGGGCGTCGGGAGGGCTGCCTTTGCTCTGGGCTGGCCATGATGCTGAAATGGGGCGTCGCGCTAACCCACGCTCCTTTATTCTACACACACACCGCGCCCCGGCCCCGCCCCCCTCCCCCCCCCCCCCCCCCCCCCCCGCCACGTACCCCAGCCTTTTCCCGGCCGCCCTTCTCGATCTGCTCCCCGGCTCCTCCAGGCCTGCAGGCCCACCAGCTCCCATGCTGCCCCTCGTCAGTGCCCCCCCCCCACGCCCCCACGCCCCCCCCCCCCTTGCCCCATCCAAGCTCCGCCCTTGCCTCCTGTACCCACCCTGTCCCTCTGTTTTCCTGGTCCTCCCCACCCCATCTCTCACAAGCACTGCTGCTGGCCCTAGCCCTCCACCCTCCTCGTCCTGCGTGCTTCTCTGTTGCAGACCGTGTCTGGGCGGCTTGATCTCCTGGTGCCGGCCTGTGCGGTGGGCGTGGGATGCTGCTTTGCAGCCCCTATCGGAGGCAAGTCCCACTTCCTCCCTACCCCGGAGCACGACCTGGAAGGGGGTTTGAGTGGCTGCCTAAGCTTTGGGGTGGAGAGGGTGCTAGCTGAAGGGACTGGTGGGTGGGCATTCAAGGAGTGACCCCGGATCGCAGCCCCTGGGTTCCAGGCACCTACGCTTTTCCACCAAAGGGCTATGTGTTCTTTCGCGGCTGGCGGCTGTTTTATGCAGGCTTTTATTGGTACGGTCTGTCTGAAGTCCTCTGTTTCTCTTCCTATTGACACTTCTTGCCCGGGTTGTCCCCATCTCCAGCCCCTCTCTGATGATCATTTATTGGCTTACCTGCCTTGCATATATTTACCTTTTATTTCTAAGTTTGGCTTGCCCTATGAGGTCACTTCCTGTTTGCCAAACTAACTGAGTATCTCTTGACCTGGGAATCACTGGGGAGATGGGACCACTGTGAGTCTCTGTGACTTAAGCCTCTCTTTCTGCCTTATTCCCCACCCTTGCCTGTTCTCCGTTCCTCTCTGCTCCCCTTCCCTGCCCCACCCCCCATCTCTCTGTCTGTCTGTCTCTCTCCCCTAGTAGCAGCCATACTATTACACTGACATGCTGACTGTGGGCTGTGCTGTGGGAGTTGGCTGTTGTTTTGGGACACCACTCGGAGGCAAGTGATTTACCCCCTCCTACATCAGTCCACTGCCTGGCCCTGCTCCCCAAGTGCGATACTGCCAGTTAAAACCAAAGTATGACAAGAACAGCAAACTTTAGTGAGCATTTACCATGTGCAGGTGATGTTCTAAGCACCTTACTCCTGCTAAAAACTGTATGAGACCGACAGCACAGAGGAGGGGGAGGAGAAAACTGATCACAGAGAGGGTAAGTGACTTGAGCAAGGCCAGCCCATTAGCAAGAGGTAGAGCGGGGAATGAAAACCAAGGCAGTCCCCCCAGTCCCCCTACTTGTAACCAATAAAGCCTGTCAAAATTGTTGGACACCTTTGCCCTCCACTTATTACGTCCTCTAACAGGGGACCTTATGTAGTGTGTTCTCCACGGGAGAGCTTCCATTGTGCGTGTTATCAAGGACACGGGGGTCTAGGGGTGTGGTTATTCAGACTAATGGTCAGCTTTAACGAGGGCTGCGGACAGGAATTAAAAGCACCTTTGCTCCCTGACAGCAACATAAACCTGAGATTAGTTCTCCCCGCACATGAAAGGCAAAGGGCAGCTTTTCAGACTGTTTTCTTTGTCCTGGGTCACTAACAAGTGGGCTCGGACAGAGAAAGCAGCCATGTTTACTTAGTGGTGAGTCCGTTGTAACAAGATTAACACAGGAGGGACTACATGGATCATTCATTCATTGGATTCATTGGTGATAAAAAGGGCACCGAGTTGACACTGGGGAAACAAAATTGCCAGAAAAGCATATGCTCCTTAAACGTTAGAGGTAGCTTTTCAATTATGAAAATGTAATCAGTCCCTTCATAGAGGAGTGCGCAGGTAACTCCCACGTCTCAGCTCAGGAATGACTTACGAGTAAGCGTTCAGAGGGAGCAGAAAGTGTGTCATACCCGTTTGTCCTGATGCTGTGCCCAGCGTAAGATCAGCTAGCATCCTGTCTGTACTTCTGGTGTCAGCTCTTGTCATTAAAGTCACCAGTCTCCACGAGTGAGGGGTGTATTTGAGTTTCTGTACACACTTCAGTGCGTTTGAATTTCTGTACACGTTAGACATTCACACTTAACATTTGTACCCACTTTCACCTTTACTTTCTCTTTTTGCCTTACAAATCCAGAAGGTCTGAAAAGCATTTTCAGACAGGTGGGCTTTTTAATTTTTTTTTTTTTTAATCAGCCAGATTATTTTAAAATGAAGAGAATGTGTATTTTTTGCATAAAACTGGAATGTCGAGGATGAACGAGGAAGGTTTCTCTTGGTCCAGTGTAGAATATAGGGAAGGTGGTAAGGGAGCGACAGGTAAAACATGGCTCTTGACCCGAGAAAAGGTTCAGTACTGAAAAATTAAGATGCAATTTTCAGGGGGCGCCTGGGTGGCTCAGTCAGTTGAGCATCCGGCTCTTGATTTCAGCTCAGGTCATGATCCCAGGGTCTTGGAATCAAGCCCAGCATTGGGTTCTGTGCTGAGCATGGAACCTGATTGAGATCCTCTCTCCCTTTCTCTGCCCCTCCCCCACTTGCGCACGAATGCACACACTCTTTCTCAAATTTTTTAAAAATTAAAAAAATAAATACCCTGGAAGGTAGGCTTATTTGATTATTTTTCTTTTTTTAAGAACATAGAGTAATTCTGAAAGAAAACATTAATAAAACGATAATTTATTCATTATATAGCCAACTCTTAATTCCTTACACTGATGAAAGAAATCTGCTTCAACAACCTGCTAAAACGACAAACATCTTTTTGCTTCTACCGTGTGCCCTCTGTGCTGTGTGCCCTCTGGGTGTGCTGGATCCCATACTCCCAGGGGCTCACAGCTGACGGGGTGGATGGGCAGATAAACCCATCATCATAGCCCACCCAAAGAAGTGTCTTGATGACAGTTTGGGCAAAGTGCAAGGAAGACAATGAGGACAGGGTACTTTGGACAGAAGAGACAGCATTGCAAAGTCAAGATCTGGGGGCTGTAATCACAGTAGATGAGAGCATTGTTAAGAGAAACAGGAACAGGAAGTGAGTCTGCACAGGGAAACCATGAAGGAAGGAAATCATGAATCGTGAAGGTCCAAATGTGTTTTACAGAACATGGTTCTCCATGGCATTAATAGAGGTAACATGTGAAAAGTGTTCCAAGGTCAAATAAGTTGGAAAAACACTGTGTTAAACAGCTAGTTCTTTAAACTGGAAGAGTTATCGGAATGTTGGATATGCTGGCATGCTTTGTGAATATGCAAAATGTGGCTCCAGTATAGCATTTCCCACAGAATCCCTTCTGCAAGGAACTTCTCATAAGACTCAAAGGACCTCACAGATCGGGCTTTTGGAAATGCTGTCACGGGGGAAGGGGAGCCATGGAAGAATTCTGTACAAGGAAGGGAGTGACACACGACAAGCCCGGCATATCCATCCAGTCCCTCCAGCAGATGCGTGCAGAGTTGGACCAGCCTGTGGATTAACAGGATTAAGTCTAAGATTAAGAAGAAGGCTATTGTCAAAGCCCTGATGCCAGATGATGAGAGACTGGACAGAGGAAGAAGAGAGAAGAGGATGATACATATGGATGATAGAAAGTAAAATCGATGTGTCCTGGAGGTTGATTTTATGTGAGGCTATAAAGGATGAGACAGAAAGAGGAATCTGGGCCAACTCCCAAAGTTTATTCCAAGGAAAATTGGGTGGACAGCGGTGCTGGTCAGCAAGACAAGGAATATGGGACGTGAAACGGCTCTGGAGGAGTTGATCCATTTTACTTTACATCTATTGAGTTTGAAGATCCAGTGGCATAGCCGAGTGATACCGACCAGACAGCTGGACTGTTGAGTCTGAAGTCCAGGAACTGAGCTGAACACATGGCTTTGCTAACAAGTAGCCTGTCGGTGGCAGTTGAAGCCATGAAATCAAGAAAGTGTGTCTGTGAGTAGCAAGAGCAGGAGACCAAGGTCAAGGCCCTGGCTTGGGCAGGGGCAAAGGAGCCAGAGGGGGAGAACAGGGAACATCCAGGGGGGCAGAAGAGAGCTGTACCACGGAACAAAAACCAGAGAGTTTCCAGAAGCTGTTTGTGTTTTTAATGCTTTGTTTGCTCTTAGCGGCACATTTTCTGCTTGGCTCAGACTAATAGTAAAATCAGTTCTCATTCCTGAGTATAGAGTGACAGACTGCTGGAGAAAGCATTCCCAGAACCACATCATAGGAAAGAAAATCTAGCCCAGGGTTTCAAAATATGGTCGTAAAATATTCATAAGTTGGATAGCTTACACCCCAACAAATCAAAGCTGACTTTGTTTTATTACTGGTAAAGAAAAGGAGAGAGACTTCCTCCACCTGCTCCCCACACTGTGTCAAATCCTCCTTTCAGCCCGAGGAGACAGCAGCCTTACCGGCCGTGATTTGAGGAGCAGGGGCAGAAAGGGTGGCTGGCAGCTCCAGCTGCCCCAAATTCCCCCTTCCCTCGCTCCGCTCTCTGAAATTTCACCCGTTCTGTTCTCTCTTGTTCTCTCTCCTCCCCTTCCTCTCCCGTTCACCCATAGAACAGACAGAAAGCCCC
This sequence comes from Panthera pardus, assembly GCF_024362965.1. Lineage (NCBI taxonomy): Eukaryota > Metazoa > Chordata > Mammalia > Carnivora > Felidae > Panthera > Panthera pardus. The sequence goes on from NW_026527013.1 coordinate 156,465,086, forward strand.
GACGATGTGTCAGGCATTGTATTAGGTGGTGGTTTCCAAGGAACTTTTGATCCTAGGGGGAACTCAGAGATGGAAACACATAACAAGTGCTCAAACAGTCCAAAATTCTGAGACAGTCAGCTGTTTCCACCTGACGAGGGGCACCTGGAATGCCTTCCCAGAGAAGGTGACTTTTGAGCTGACCCCTAGGGACCCTCACCCAAAATGCTGCAGCTACTCTGTGAGGGAGTAACCGGCAGGCCACTATCCTCTTGGCGCAAGTAACTTACTCAACTATTGACTGTCACCTGTGAAACAGAGCGGGGCAGTCCCGGAGGAGTCCAGAGTTGTGACTTTGCATGTAGAACAGGGAGAAAAACATTGACTCGGACGGAAGCTGCTACCTGAGGGGTCTCAGGCCAGCAACCGTTCACCGTGGGGGGAAAGGAGGAGACGCACCTTATCTGGTTCCTGGTTGCTCTTGGGCCCAGGCCCCTCCTCCACTCATCTAGTTACATGCTGCATTTTTCTGGTTTCTCTTCCTCATTTTCCATAAAGATGAGGCTTAGCTAGCTACTTCTTCTTGCCATCAATTTTTATCCTGCATCTAATCAAAGTCCACTCCCGTATTCTTAATACGTTCAAAGGTTATTTTCCTTGCTGTCTCTTGAATCTCGCTTTTAGGCCCTCATTAGCGTTCCTCACTTTGTCCCTCCCTCTGCTTGCTATCGGTCTGTGTATCGACCTCCTCATTTTCCACTCCAGCATCTGCTTAGAAACAGTGCTATATAGGCCTTTTAATTAGCTTTCCTTCTGCCCCACTCACCTTTCTGAAACAAAATTGTTTTTGACTCCTAGCCTCTTGGTTTTTCCCCTTGTTTTTGTTATTTTATGTCAAGTTTTTAATGTTAACTTTTTTTTTAATTTGAGAGAGAGCACGCACAGGGGAGAGGGGGAGAGGGAGAGAGAGAGAGAGAGAGAGAGAGAGAGAGAATATTAAGCTGGCTCTGCACTCAACGTGCATGCACAGGGCTCAATCTCATGACCCAGGATCATGGCCTGAGCCAGAATCAAGAGTCAGACACTCAGCCGACTGAGCTGCCCAGGCGCCCCTAATATTAATTTTTAAACACTTTGATGAATCCTCTTCTTTTCTTGGAATATTGATTATTGTCAGCTCTCATGAAGGCTTCTCATGTTCATTTTTCTTATTTGTTCCTTATAAAGTTGCCTCAAGGTATGTGGTACCTGGGAGGAGGGGGTAGAGATTGGAGGGAATGTGAAGGAGAGTTCCCATGGGTCCTGAGCTCTGCCTCACAGCTCTGCTGAGCACCTGCTCTGGAAATGTTTTCTCCCATAACTTCCCTGCAGAAACTTTGCAACAACCCTTAAGTCCCTGTGGCTGACAATCGTGAATCCCACCCAACCCTACTTTCTAAGGGAGAGAGAGGGTGGGACCACCTGACCCCCTCGGTCTGTGGGTTGAGGACCACACTCCCCATCCCCCACCCCGAGCTCCTCTCTGTATCTTACTGGACCACATCCCCGGCCTGCAAACAACCGCCAGCGTGGGCAGGTGTATGTTTTAGAGCGTGAGGTTCCAGGAGACCATTACTTCCCACTGCTGCTTCCCCTCGTGATTCAGGTTTCAGCAAAAGCACCTCGGGGCCACAGGGTGGGGGCTGGGGGAGAGCCTCTTACTCTGTCTGGCCCTGACCACCCCCACGCCCCTGCAGGAGTGCTGTTCAGCATCGAGGTCACCTCTACCTACTTTGCCGTGCGGAACTACTGGCGAGGATTCTTTGCGGCCACGTTCAGTGCCTTTGTTTTCCGCGTGCTGGCCGTGTGGAACAAGGATGCCGGTAACAGGGAAAGAGGGAGGCTGGTAATGGGGCGTGTAGGGAAGCTCCTTAGGGCGGTTTAGAAAAGGAATGGATGGCATTATTTCGGAAGTGGGCCCAAGGATATAGAGCAAAGATATAGGTCCTGGATCACGGAGTAGAAGGGCAGTGTTCGGCCATAAAAACTGGAAATTCAGTGGAAGAGGTGACATTGGCCTCGGAGGAAGGAAGGAATTGACCCTCGGCTGATGACCCTGGCTTCCCCTCGGGTCTCTGTGGCGCTCCCACCATGCCTTTCCATCCCGTAGTCACCATCACCGCCCTCTTCAGAACCAATTTCCGAATGGATTTCCCCTTTGACCTGCAGGAACTCCCAGCCTTTGCCATCATCGGGTCAGTGGAGTGCCCTGGGAGTGGTTAGCTGGGGGTGGGGGCAGGGCAGGGTGCGGCTTTGGGCTGGGAGGGCCTCAAGCTGAAAGCCTGGGGGCAGGCGTGGGTGAGTGTGAGTTGCTGGGGGAGGGTGGGCGCCTGGTATTTGTTTCCCTGCCACAGCCAGGTCTGGGATGAGGGTTCCATTGCTGTACGACTTGCGCCCTCAGGATTTGCTGTGGGTTCCTGGGAGCTGTATTTGTGTATCTGCACCGCCAAGTCATGCTTGGTGTCCGAAGGCACAAGGCCCTCAGCCGGTTTCTGGCGAAGCAGTGAGTCACTGCCCTTCTGTGTCCTACCCATTTACTTTCTGCTTTCTCCACGAGCCCCTCCCTTTTAATCTTTCTCAAAGGCTGTAAATGCCAATACATGACTTGCGATAAAATATAGGAGCCCTGATATTCCACATAGAGAGAGAACACGGTGTGGTTTGCCCGTTAAAGATTGCTTTTTGGTGGCAAGAACATTCTGTGTTTCAAGAGCTGAGGATGGGATGCCTGGGTGGCTCAGTGGACTGAGCATCTGACTCTTGGTTTCAGCTCAGGTCATGATCTCACAGTTCGTGGGCTCTCTCTCCTCTCTCTCTCTCTCCCTCCCCCCACCCCACCCCTCTCCCTCACTCACTTTCTCTCTCTCCTAAAAAAATAAAATAAAAACAAAGAGCTAAGTCTGCAGTGGGCTACTAGGACCCAGCTAGCCAGCTCAATGTGACATCCACTGTGGCTAACTTGGAGGGGCTTAAATCTGTGTCTTTTTCAGTCGCCTGCTGTATCCCGGAATCGTCACCTTTGTCATCGCTTCATTCACTTTTCCACCAGGAATGGGTCAATTCATGGCTGGAGAGGTCAGCTCCAAAGAGTCTGGGGAGGGAGGTGGGCATCAGGTCACTGAGCTGGGACTAAGCCAGGGCAGGGCCACAGCACAGACATCCCTCCAGCTTCTGAGCACAAGTACTTTTACCCAAGTGTAGAATCTCTCCCCAAGAACAGACAAGAGAGACCCTTGAAAAATGAGACGAGAGAATCCACTTGTATATTTGTTTTTTGGGAGAGAGAGAGGGAGGGGCAGAGAGAAGGAGAGATAGAATCCCAAGCAGGCTCCACGCTGACAGCAGAAAGCCCGATGCAGGGCTCGAACTCATGAACCATGAGATCATAACCTGAGCTGAAGTCGGATGCTTAAACGACTGAGCTACCCGGGAAACCCCAGGAGAATCAGTTCTGTACAAAGTGCTAGCACCAAACTTCCTTGGAGACCTGCCCCCTTTTGCTTCTTCCTCTCACAGCTGATGCCTCGTGAAGCCATCAGTACCCTCTTTGACAACAACACGTGGGTAAAGCATGTGGGTGACCCTGCAAGCCTGGGCCAGTCGGCTGTGTGGATCCATCCACAAGTCAACGTCGTCATCATCATCCTCCTCTTCTTTATCATGAAGGTACCCCTTCCTGCACTCCTGACCCCCTAAGCTTCTGTCTGTTTTCAACCTGGAACCCATGGTTTGCATAGGGTAGAAAGAGTAAACTTCATGTGGACCTAAAAACAAGTAGCTGGAAACCATAGCACAGGTAAGCTGCCCATCTATAGGAGTGAGCCAGTGTCTATTCATGTCAACTTAGTGATGTTGCCATCATTACCATAAGCCTGCTAAAAGTTCCATTTGCTAAGTGCTTAAGATGTCACAGCAGCCTGGTAAACAAGGACAAGACGGGGTTGAGCAGTATAGATGACTGTGGGAACACCTAAGATAAGCTAACCAAATCCCACCACATATTAGATAATTGTATACTTCATTCTCCATGTGTCTGATTATCCATTTTGGATGATTTGCATATCCATTTTCCCCCTGTCTAGTGGGTAATCTCTTTTCTAGAATTGCAAAAGAGATAAAATATTTAAATCAATTTTATTAGTGACTGTATGTAATTTTTATACATGGTATTGTTCCCTAGTTAGGTAGCAAGGCCATGAGGATTTTACCACTCTCAAGCCTTTTTCTCCTACTTTCAGTTAGGAAACCACAACTGGTCTCTTACATCCGTTCTCTTCCATGTCTGCCCATCAAGGACCATGTATTCCTAAGCTTCTCAGTCACCGCCTTATACAAAGATATTTTTATTTCCACCCCTAGTTGTGACATCTCTTCTGGCTGCTGCTTGCCTTTCTTTTTTCTCTTTTGATGATTGCCTTATTACTGACGGTGCGTGTTGCCTGTATGTTCCAAGATTTCCTCTGTATATTAGGGTTCTCAAGTAAAAGACTGTCCACACTGAACCTTCATGCTTTTGAATACCTTGCTATTAACTTATTCGTGATAATTTTTGTGAATCTATATTTTCGCAGGATATGAGTCACTAAGTTATATATGCTTATGGTTGAAAAAAATGTCTTTGTTTTTTGCTGCTCCTTTAATGTACTTGCCAAGGATCCCATGATTAAAGATACCAGGTGCTTGACGCACCAGGTTCCAAGTCTGTGACTTACATTCTCAGGATTTGCTCTGGGTTTCTGGAAGCTGTATCTGTGCATGTTCTTTCCCATTCCACTCCATGTGGGTTCAGTGGGTCAACAGCTTCCATATTTTGCACACCTACTTTATTAATTAGGTCTGTTGTTGTTCCTTCAAAAGATTTGATATTTTTATTGTAAAAGTAGTCTCGCTGTCTTGTTAGGGATTTGACTTTTGGACTTCCAGTACAGCATTCATCTTCTCTCACTTATAAATCCCAGCTTCCTGTAAGTAACCGAGGCCAAGTTTTGATAGCATCTCAGAATTTATTGTTCAAGGAAAATAATATAGACTGAGCTGTATGGTAACTTTGGGATCATATATACTTTTTTAAAAATTTTATTCAAATCCAAGTTAGTTAAAGTAGTGTAATAATGGTTCCAGGAGTAGAATTTAGTATAACACCCAGTACTCATCCCAACAAGGGCCCTCCTTAATACCCATCACCCATTTAGTGCATCCCCCCACCCAAGCCCCGCCTCCCATCAACCCTCAATTCGTTTTTTGTACTTAGAAGTTTCTTATGGTTTGCCTCCCTCTCTGTTGTTGTTTTTTTTTTTAATTTTTTTTAATGTTTATTCATTTTTGACAGAGAGAGGGAGACAGAACGTGAGTGGGGGAGGGGCAGAGAGAGAGAGAGGGAGATCCAGAATCCGAAGCAGGCTCCAGGCCCCAAGCTATCAGCATAGAACCCGACGCGGGGCTCAAACCCATGAACTGTGAGATCATGACCTGAGCCGAATTTAGACGCTTAACCGACTGAGCCACCCAGGCACCCCTCTCTGTTTTCATCTTATTTTTCTTTCCCTTTCCTCTATGTTCATCTGTTCTGTTTCTTAAATTGCACATATGAGTGAAATCATATGATATTTATCTTTCTCTGACTTATTTCGCTTAGCATAATTCATTCTAATTCTATCAATGTTGCTGCAAATTGCAAGATTTCATTCTTTTTGATAGCCAAGTACTATTCCATTGTGTATATATACCACATCTTTTTTATCCATTCTTCAGTCGATGGACATTTAGGCTGTTTCTATAATTTGGCTGTTGTTGATAGGATCATATATACTTTTAAAATGTCAAGGTTTTGGGGCGCCTGGGTGACTCAGTCAGTTGAGCATTTGACTCTTGATTTCAGCTCAGGTCATGAGCTCATGGTCATGGGATTGAGCCCCACGTCAGGCTCTGTGCTAGCTGTGGAGCCTGTCTAGGATTCTCTCTCTCCCTCTGCCCCTCTCCCTTGCTTGCATGCACCCTCTCTCTCTCTAAAATTAAAAAAAAAAACAAAAACAAAAAAAACCAACTTTTTTTTTTTAACAGGAGAACAAATCTACATCTTTATTTATTTACTTTTCAGTTAGTTTAAATCCTTGAGGGGTACAACGTCACACAGATTCTGTGGCCAATGGCTTTAGTAGGAAGGTTGCTTTGGAATTTGGCACGAACCATGCCACTGTTTCCTGGAGCATGAGTTACTTTTCCTGAGTATTCTGGTTTTGTTCGGTTTGCCACCAGGAGTCACTGTGTTGTTCTTTGCCTTGTACACAGAAGCACATCTCTTGCCTAGATAGAATTCAGTTTCATCTCGAGCATAAACACCTTCAATTTTAAGAAGAGCTGTGTGTTCCCTCTGGTTCTGGAGACCCCGCTTATAGCCAGCAAAAATGGCTTTGGACTACAGCCTTCCAGACATACTTGTCATTTTCAGGAGTCCTGTTCCCAGCAGGCCTCCACAGGTTCCAAGATAGTAGAAGGAGCAAAAAAATAATAATAATAAAAAAATAAAAAAATAATTAAAAGAAAATGTCAAGCTTTTGAAAAGTTTTGAAGAAACAAAATACTGTATATTTTTCAACATTTCCCCTACACCTCACTTCACCTCATCTCAGATTCCCAAGTATATATCTGGATTCAACTTCACAGATTAAAGTTTATTCTAAGAAGCCTAATTGGATTATATAGCAGGACTCAACTGTATGTCACTATTATTAATTTCTCACTGAATTACATCCTTGATAATGTGTATATCATAAGCGTGTCAGGGGGAGAAACTCATATACTTCCTGGGCTATGTTTCAAGCCCCACAGTATGTAGCAGGCCTGTGCTATTCTATAATATTTATACACATAAAACCACTCACTGCTATAAATCTGATATTGTCTGATTGATTATCATTGCTTCCAGCATTTTCACTGTTCTGCTATTGGACACATACACATCCCTTTATTCTGAAGTGTAGGTAATGGTCTCTCTGTCTTAAAAATAAATTTAAAAAAAATTTTTTAAAAAGGGTGCCTGAGTGGCTCAGTTGGTTGAGTGTCCAACTTCAGCTCAGGTCATGATCTCACAGTTCGTGAGGTCGAGCCTCACGTAGGGTGTGCTGACAGCTCAGAGCCTGGAGCCTGCTTCGGATTCTGTGTCTCACTCTCTCTCTCTGCCCCATCCCCACTCATGCTCTGTCTCTCTCTGTCTTAAAAAAAACATTTGGGGCGCCTGGGTGGCTCAGTCGGTTGGGCGTCCGACTTCGGCTCAGGTCATGATCTTGCGGTCCGTAAGTTCGAGCCCCGCGTCGGGCTCTGGGCTGATGGCTCAGAGCCTGGATCCTGCTTCAGATTCTGTGTCTCCCTCTCTCTCTGCCCCTCCCCCGTTCATGCTCTGTCTCTCTCTGTCTCAAAAATAAATAAACATTAAAAATTTAAAAAAAAAAATTTAAAGTGTAGGTAGGAGGTTACCTATACACACACACATATATATATACACATACATACATACATACATACATACACAGGCAGTATCCATACAGGTAGATAAGGTTCTCAGCTAATGGTGAAAGGAACTTCTGTATTCCTCAGTCTTAAGACATAGAAAGTATCACCATGCTGTAAGTCACCAGCTCCCACAATGGGTATGAATATTACAACTTCTCAGTTTCCCTTTTTAAGAGTCCAACATCATTACCTGGTATCACTGTTCAGCATAGCCCAGGGTTCAGTAGAATTCTTCATAGCACTCCTTCTTGTGGAGGGTCTAAATAAAGTGACATCTGTCATAACGGGTGTCTAGTTTCCCAGTTCTCTAGAACGGGGTGTTTAAATTCTTGGGAGTTATTTGTGTTCCACATTACTTACATTGCTTCTGGATCCTTCCTTTCATGTGCTAATAGCTCAGAAAGTTTGCTAACCTCATATGTCATTCTTTGTGCTACAGGGCTTGATCACTTCCATGTCCTCTGATCCTCATCTGTTCTTACACATATCTTGGGGGATAATCCAAACTTTGTCCTCTGAATTCAGCCCTATTATCCACGTATTATCTGTATTACTGGAGCGTTCAGGTAAACCCAAGCCAACAAAATTCTATATGGCTTTCATGTGCTTATTCCAAAAAGATGGCACAGAATAGTTCAAAGGGTCTCCAATTGTCATATGTCAGAATCACTTATGAAGGTTAAACTAGAAGGGTCTAGAACTCCATGTCCAGACAGACTGACATGGTGTCTGGTCATCTGCAGTTTCAACCAGTTTACCAGCGAGCATTTCTGTTGGGTGTTGCAGCAAATATTAGCTCTGAGAAGCCTTTTCTGTTTTGTATGGACACTATTTGCACAGACACTTGCATGGACCAAGCAAACTCTCTTCTTTCTTTCCTTCCTCCCTCCTTCCCTCCCTCCCTAGTGACCTACCTACATCTGACTTGCATTTATGAGCACCATGCCAGTGCTGAGAGCAGGCAGAGAAGAGGCATGCGGTTGCTTTCTACTCAAGGAGTTCTTAGTTTATATCTCTTCACTTGACTTTGCAGTTCTCAACTGTTTTACCCACTCATATTCTGACCTGAAGAAGTATGTATCCATTTTGCATCAACTCAGAGCTTCTGGAAAGAAACCTTCCCAGAGTTTTTGTCATGGCTCTTGACACCAGCCCTGTCGCAATGGAATCTTTTTTTTTTTTTTAATTTTTATTTATTTTCAGAGAGAGAGAGACAGAGAATGAACGAGGGATGGGCAGAGAGAGAGGGAGATAGAGAATCCCAGGCAGGCTCTGTGCTGTCAGACACAGGGCTCGAACTCACAGGCCGTGAGATCACGACCTAAACTTAACCGACTGAGTCACCCAGGCACTCCTCAAGGGAATCTTTCTAAGGTTCAGAATATTAAGAAATTTATTTCTTACCAGCTTACAGTAAATTTGCATAGGTTTTTAATTGTAAATGTTTCATCCTGTCAATTTGTTTGGACTTAGCTGCTACCATCTTTCACCAAATTAGTTTGAGATCCTTTTGTAAGATTAGCTGACGTATTTTGGAAGTGATACGTAAACCTAATTCACATGCTATGTCTCACATTTTTATTTCTTTCACAGATATTTCAAAAGCTCAACCAATACTCTTTTCTCCACTCTTATTTCTCAATTCTTCTGCATTCCTTGCCACAGAATGTACCTATTGCTTTTGCTAAAATTGTTCCAATTTCTGTTGGAATACTTCCCGACAGAGTTGGCCTTGGAGATTGGCTAGGTTTCTCAGTGTGCCCTTCCAGGATGGCCAGGACAGATCTGATGTGTTTTGAATCTCTGCTTAAGGTGATTTGATGTTAGGAAATGGCTCTGGCAAGACAGGCTTCACTCCAGACTCCCTTGTGAGGTTTACCATATAAACAGCTTTGTAAATGACCACCTCAAAGCTACATTAGTCATGTAGTAAGTCACTAAGACTTCAAGGTGTCTGCCACTTAAAAATGGGCTCTTTTTCAGAAACATAATCTGACTGGGAAAAGATATCTTCCAGCTTCAAGACTTTTAGGCTGTTCAGCTGAGGTTACCTTTTCAGGCTAAGAGGGTACAGTATAGGCCAGGAGCCTTCTGGAGCAGGGACAGGAGTCTTCAGGGGCTCCACTCTTCCTTCTAGATTGCCTAAAGGCAAACACAGTCACTCCCAAGTCAGAACGATTTGAGTTAACGATCAGGAGGAACTTTCTTATAATGTTGTCTTTGGTTGTCTCTTAGACTGAGCACTCCACGTTTTTTTTGGTTCTGGAGGAAGGGTGCAGACAAAATGGCTTCCAAAAGGATTTGCTATCCCAGGGTTTCTGTGACTCTCGAAGCAAGAAGGAGGGTTGGAAGTGGGGAGAGGGTGGAGTGTATGCATGTGTATTGGGCAGGGTTGAGAGGGTGTCCTGATGCCTCTTTTTACCCCAGTTTTGGATGTCCATCGTGGCCACCACTATGCCCATACCCTGTGGAGGCTTCATGCCTGTGTTTGTGCTAGGTAAGTTCTGGTGGGAAGCCTGGGATCTTACTGAGAGCTGCAATCTAGGGTACTGGGAAATCAAGGAAAGGTCTGGATGCTTGGGGCTTATGTTTGGTCTTAGTGCCCAAGCAGGGATTGGCTCTGAAAATATAGAGGATCTGGAACTTGGATCTTTCAATACCTTCGTTCCTTTTGTCTTTCCTCTAGGAGCTGCATTTGGAAGACTGGTGGGAGAGATCATGGCCATGCTATTCCCTGACGGTATCCTATTCGATGACATCATCTACAAGATCCTACCCGGCGGCTATGCAGTAATTGGTGAGACACATTCTACCCTCCGGAACCCCTAATAGCCACACTCAAACTCTCCCATGACATCTTTATTCCAGGCTCCACAATGAGGTTTTAATTTTATGCTATTTGATTCAACTTTTGTTCAAATAATCAGCCCTTGGCTCTGACTCTCATTAGCTCTTATTGAACATCTTTGAGCCTTAGTTTCTTTATGTAGAAAAGGGATTATTATGGGGATTAAACAAGATAAGAAGGAAAGCACCTAGGATCGTGTCTGAATGTTTGGTGAGGGTTTTTCTTTGCTTCCAAAGAATCAGAGAAACAGCAGTGCAGGTCACTTGCTTGGATACTCCCAACCTGCAGATGTACCAATATTGACGGGACTTAAGAGTACATGACTAAGACCTAAGAAACATGGGCTCTGTGCTCATCCCTGCCACTTGTCACCTGCATGACTATAGAGCAAGTTAGCTACCTTTCTGCACCCCACTTTCTTTTCCCTCACGTGACTTCTGAGATATCTCACGGTCCTAACATTCTGATAATCTGTGATAATCCAACTGAAACCATCCAACTGAAACCATGTCTAACACAGAAGCCAGTGTAATCCTCAAAATTAGTATGCCTCCTCCCTCCTATGTTCTTCACCAAAATCCCATAACATCTAAGGCCATGCCTCCCTTAAATATAGAAGCCTTAACCGGCTTTACATTGCATATGGCGACCTTACTCCCCAATCACAGTCCTTTACAAAAGCCTCTTTCATCAGTAAGAGTCATCTGCTCTTATTCCCCATCAAGTAAGCTGTACACCCAACATGGGGCTTGAACTCACCACCCCGAGATCAAGAATTGCACGCTCTACTGACTGTGCCCCTCTCTTTTGTAAATTTTTCTTGTTCTCTTTCCATGTATACCTTCTAGCAACTATTTCTGTTGATGGGAAAACATAACTAAAAACAAATAAGACAGATTCTGTTTTCAAAGCGTTCACAGAATCATAACATTGTAGGTCTGCAAGGGCCTTACAACTTATTCAATACCTCATTTACCTCAGAGATAAGAATATGGGATTCCAGCAGCATCAAGTTCTGTTCTCACAGTTGAGAAACTGTAGAACCAGGATCTGACACAGGTGTCATGTTCCAAGTCCACAGCCTGAATCCTGGGTTTGACCCTCTTCATTCATAAATTGTTGACATCAAAACCTGAGGCCCAAAGTAAAATGCTATCACTGGGTTTTAAAATGCTCAGTTAAGAACAGTCCAAACTTCTGGGGCGCCTGGGTGGCTCAGTCGGTAGAGCATGTGACTCTTGATCTCAGGGTTGTGAGTTCAAGCTCCACACTGGGTGTAGAGACTACTTCAAAACAAAACAAAACAAAACAAAACAAAACAGAATGATCCAAACTTTCTAAAGCAAGGAATAGATAGGACATCACTGTCTTCATTTTATAAGTGAAAATCCGGGCACACACAATGATTTTGCAAATTGCCAAAGGACATCGAGTAAGATTAATGGTTTTCTAATACTTGAGCATTCTCACCACTACTCTTGACAGATGATTATGTCAGGAGTGTTGGTACTGACTGGGGTCATGTCTCCCCATTCTACATCACTCCCATGGCATCCTCATGTGCCCTCCATGCCAGGAATGGCAACCCTAACCCACCGCTTCCTGTGTGTCATTCTAGGGGCAGCAGCGCTGACTGGCGCAGTGTCCCATACGGTCTCCACAGCTGTGATTTGCTTCGAGTTAACGGGTCAGATCGCCCACATCCTCCCCATGATGGTGGCTGTCATCTTGGCCAACATGGTGGCTCAGAGCCTGCAGCCCTCCCTCTATGACAGCATCATCCAGGTCAAGAAGCTACCCTACTTGCCTGACCTTGGTTGGAACCAGCTCAGGTCAGGGGCACCAGCTGGAATTAGTTCAGACTTGATGGGGTGGGGGTGGGAGGTTCTGAGGTTGAGACCAAGGTTAGGGTCAACATTTGGAAACACTGCTTTTTACTTACTTTTATGTTCCCATGTACTTGATGAATATTATGAGTGATGGAATGCCTGGGATGGCAAAGGAACAAGTGTATGGTGGGGCTAACCCCCATGCTTTCTTCCTCCGTAGCAAATTTACAATCTTTGTTGAGGACATCATGGTGCGTGATGTGAAGTTTGTTTCAGCTGCCTGCACGTATGGGGAATTGCAAACCCTGCTCCAGACCACCACAGTCAAGACTTTACCACTGGTTGATTCGAAAGGTCAGTGGGAAGGAAGGAAACAGACTTCTGAGCTAGCGACCTGAACAAGGGCTCCACAGAGGTGGAAGAGACACTGTAGTGTGGGCTTGTCATTAGGGACCATGCATTTGTGCCACAGCATACCCAGCCTGTGTTCCTTAAGGAACACGATCATCTTTGAGAAGGAAAAATACAGTCCTAACACAAGCGCAAGAAGATAGTTAAAAATCCAATCAGAGAACTATAGCTGATTCTCATTAGTCATTGTAGTTATGTTCTCTAAAGTTGCCATGAACACTGAATTAGGGATATGATACTGAACCATTGCCCTGGAGGAAATACAGGGTTAGGTTCCTCTGGTCACATTTTCTTCGACTAATCAATGCATAAACTTGTTTTATGTGTGTTTCTCTTTAAAGACAGCTTATTTCATGTATATAGTGTTGATTCACTAACTAGAATTCATGGCCGACAGGGCTATAACTCAGGCCTGAACGAAGCTTGCCTAGCACACGGATGTTCTCCATAAGGCCCATCACAGCCTTCTTGCTTGGGGAGGGGGAGGGGTGGGGTGGGGTTTAAGCAGCAAAACCACCAACACAGAACCAACAAAAATGTGAAAATGTGGCATTAAACAGACCATGGAAAGAATGCTCGTTTACAATATGGGAGCTGAAACAAGAAGCAGAGCATCTCTTTTGCAGCTTAGCTGGGAACACGCGCACAGGGAGGCCCCCGGTCATTCGCCGCTCTGTACAGGTCTGTGAATGACGGCGAGGGCACCTTGAGCACTGATCTGGGGGTTACAAATACGCCCCCGTATTTGAGACAGGAGACAAATTTGCAAACAAGGAATCCATGAACACTGAGGCTTAGCCCCTTACGTGGTTCTCTTTGCTACTTCACTAAACGGTAGCTGTTCTTTAGTGCCCGACGTGAGGGGCAGAGGAAACCGTTCTGTATGAAGGAGTGAATGGTTTATCCTTTTTAATGTTTGTTTATTTATTTTGGGGGTGGGGGCAAAGAGAGACAGGGAGAGAGAATCCCAAGTACTCTCTGCACAGTCAGTGCAGAGCCCCGCTCAGGGTTTGATTTCACGAACCGTGAGATCATGACCTGACCCAAAATCAAGAGTCCACACTTGGGGCATCTGGGTGGCTCAGTCGGTTAAACGTCCAACTTTGTCTCAGGTCATGATCTCACAGTTAATGAGTTCAAGCCCCATGTCGGGCTCTTTGCTGACAGCTCAGACCCTGGAGGCTGCTTCGGATTCTGTGTCTCCCTCTCTCTCTCCCTCTGCCCCTCCTCTGCTTGTGCTCTCCCTCTCTCTCCCTCTCTCTCTCCCTCTCTCAAATAAATGAACGTTAAAAAAAAAGTCGACACTTAACCGACTGAGCCACCCAGGCGCTCCGAGGAGTGAATGGTTTAAAGCAGTGATTTCACACACTACTTTATTTCATCATCCTTTGGCATTTAATCCTGCTGTGTATTATTTCTTGTGTAGTTTATATATCTATGTCTCACTAGATTGGGAATTCTTTGAGGGCAGGCACTGTAACTTCTATCCCCTTCAGGCTGTCTCCCTGTAGGTATTTACTAGATATTAAATCAATACTCGCCTAGTGCTTGAATTAGTGTAATTAAGAAGAATCATGTACGGCCATTTGGAGCCATTAAATTTGTTAGTTCCTGATTTCAGATAATCAGAGTATCCAAATTGTTCAGGTTAGACTCATTTTAATATTTTCCCCAAATCCCAAATACTTTTTAAGTCGCCTCTAAAGCAGTGGCTTTTCATTGGAGTCTGGGTACAGCCAATGAGATACAAGGTTTTCATAATAATGACAAAGACTTAATGGTAAGATTTATCTAATAACACTGCTGCAATTTTATGGGCTTACAACTTAATGAAAAGGTTCATTATGGTAGCAGAAATTTCCGTATATGAAACACCTTCCCAGGAAAAGTAGGCGTTTTGTTTATATCCTAGAAGGACCCAGAGTCTTTAAGTGATTAAGCATCAGATATCCTTGTACACTTCTTTCAAAGTATATTCACATCTCAGCCTATATAAGTGGATTTTAAAGAGTTTTGGTGGTTTTTTTTTTTTTTTTGAGACAGGGTTGATTAGCTATTTTGATGCCAAGTTCACCTATTTACAAACAGCCTGTATAAGGAAGGGCTGCATTCAAATAAGTACAAATTAGCACTAAGTAGGATAGTATCAATTGGGTCTCTAAGTGCTGAATGAGTGAAATAAAAGGGATTGGGTGAGGTCAGTCCTGGCAGATGTTTGAAATGAGTTTTCAGAAAGAGAGGGTAAAAGTTGGGAAATGAAGCAGGGGTGCTGGGCTTCTGTCCCGGACTGGATCCTGCGGAGCCGGGAGTGGAAAGAGCGGGCCCTCAGGCTGTGCTCCGCTCTCCCCCAGATTCAATGATCCTGCTGGGCTCCGTGGAGCGGTCAGAGCTGCAATCCCTCCTGCAGCGCCACCTGTGCCCTGAGCGGAGGCTGCGGGCAGCCCAGGACATGGCCAGGAAGCTGTCTGAGCTGCCTTATGATGGAAAGGCGCGGCCTGCTGGCAGGGGGCACCAAGGCATCCCATCCGAGGGCCGGAGGGAGTCCTTTGCCTTTGTGGATGAGGATGAAGAGGAGGACCTCTCTGGGAAGCCCGAGGTGACCAGGGAGGGGTGGGGCTGGGGGAGCTGGATAGATTGGGGCAGAGGACAGAGAGGACATGCTGATCACTGAGAAGGTCAAAGAGACCAGTGTCCCTGGGGGCCAGGGGCTGAAGGAGATAAGGTTGCAGGTGATGGTACCAATGAGAACCCAAAGAGACACAGGAATTCTGAAAGGGGAGAAAGAATAGAGGTCGAGAGATTTCCCAGGACACCAGCTGATAAGGGGAGGAAAGTGCTAGGCAGCCTCTTCCCCAGGACTGAGAACTTTTACTGTTCCTTACAGCTGCCTCCTCTCCCCGCTCCTCGCTCCTTTCCTGCTGCTCCATTGTCCCCAGAAGAGCCCAATGGGCCCCTGCCCAGCCACAAACAGCAGCCAGAAGCCCCGGAGCCCGCAGGTGAAGATTCTCCCAGCATGCACCCGCATTCATGCCTGTGGCTTCTCTCTGGGCTCTTCAACCTAACAGCTGCTACTATAAGGAGGGGGGTGGGGGGAAGGGATTCCTATTCATTGAGTCTCCATATTACCATCCCAGGGAAGGGCAAGAGCTGATTTAGGAGGGTAGGAGAGAGGGTGTCCATGGAGGTGACGCATCCGGGAAGTACACACCTTGTTTGGCAAAGTGTCAGGGGTCCCTCAGAGCCTCCCCAGCCGGCCGTTTCCTCCTAGGACAGATACCGCTCTGTTTCCGTTTCCATCCACCTGCCACTCCCCTCAGGTCAAAGACCCTCTGTCTTCCGGTCCCTGCTGCGCTGCTTACTGGGCAGACCTCGCCCCACGAAGAAGAAAACAACCCAGGTGAGAGCAGATGTGTCGCGGAGGGTGGACAGGGAAAGGGGCGTGCCTCTGCGAACTGAGACATCCATGGTCCGCAAGGCAGAAGTGAGAAGGCCCCACCATGGAGAAGGTTCATATGGAAGGAACCATGACTAGGAAGGCAAGCATCTGTGGCCCTGGCCTGTGAGAGATGGCTAATGGCCAAAGGAACCATAACTGCCATGAAAAGGGAAAGAACTTGGACCTATGTCTTTCTTCTCTAGGAGTCAACGGATTTGGTGGACACCATGTCACCTGAAGAGGTAAGAGAAACAGGAACAACCTGGGGTGGACTGTTCTGCCAAATGGAGACACTGTTCCCTTTCTTCATTATGTTGTTGTAAGAATAAGATGCGAGTCTAGGCCAGAAAGCATTGTGCGAGGTTGGGAATGAGATACGACTATGGAGGGAGGGCTGGGCACATCGCTCAGAGGTAGCTGTTCTCAGAGGGATCAGAAGAGGGAAATTTTGAGCCTCCAGGCATGGATGGGACCGTAGTGCTCAGATGAGTCTTAGATCTTATAACATTTAGACATTCGGGATATTGTGGACCAGGCAGAGACTGTGTAGGAAGCATGAGCTTCACCTGAAGTAAAATGGCAGGCAGCCAGCAGTTACACATTCCAATGCAGAACAGCATGGAAGCTAAAATGGTCCGTGCCTGCTGGAGGTTACGATGCTGGATTGGTCAGGGTCCCGAGACAATGGACTACAAGAAAATGCCAGTAAACTAGATTGGAAAGAACCAAAAACCTAGGGCAGATATTGACAGCAGTGCCCCACTGGGACAAACACCTATTTCCTAAAAAAGGTAGTTATTGAGTCCATGGGAGAGAAAATCCGGCCCTGAATAAGCCTGGCTGTGTGGAGTGGACAGACGGGGAGCAATGATCTGGAGGAGAAAGCTGAGCAGTACCAGTCCAAACAGACCCTGGGGTTGCAGAGACACAACAGGGTCCATTAGCAGCCATTCCATTTAGCAAAAGAATGCAGGCCCACCATGGAACTGAAAAGGTAGAGTTTTTTAAAAGTAGGTAGATGACAACCATAATGGATATTATTTTAAAATAAGCGTCTTTTTTTTATAAAGTTTATTTATTTTGAGGTGGGGGAGGGGCAAAGAGAGAATCCCAAGCGGGCTCTGAGCTGTTAGTGCAGAGCCTGACATAGAGTTCAATCTCACGAACCATAAGATCATGACCTGAGCCGAAATCAAGAGCTGGAACGCTTTAATCGACGAGCCACTCGGGCACCCCTAAAAGAAACATCTTCTTGGTTGTCCAGACTATATGGGGGAGGGCATGGGACATCACAAGAGAGGAGGGAAGTCTGTCCCTTCTCTCCTTGTCACCCCTCAAAACACACACCCTTCTGATCAATGCCTTATGGACAAATGGAATAGATGAGCACAGAGGAGAGAACAGCTACAGCTTTTGCCCCCAGGCAGGAGTCAGATGGGTCATGACAGTGGTTGAGGAGGGTTTCGCTGGAGTTCAAAACCAATAATAATACTCTTCTAAAAAGTACCCCAGAGGGAAAGCTAGCTAGTTGATCAGTGGGGCTATTTAATGACCACTGGAAATAAAGTGCCACCAGGAAGCATGTATTTTTAGCTTATGTCTTTCCCAAAAAAGACTTTAGGGATGTAAACTCCCACATGACCCACTGGGCCATTCTAGGAGGATAAGATCCATAGGAGTAAAAATTCAGGATATTCTGAACATGGTTTTCGGATAAGATCAAGAAGGCACTCTTGGCAATATCAAGGTGACACCTTCGGAAAGAGCGGAAGAATTCACTAACAGGTCACCAGAGGTCATGTTTATCTGCTCCTCTGTTAGGAGTACACACAGTTAGAGCCCCAGTTTGTTACCTTTATAAGTAGTGGGACCCTAAAGCAGAGATCCCCTGCCCCTTGGACACAAGCTGGGGGTTCCTGGAACTTGATCAGCAGTCAAGGTCGGAAGCACTGCTCTACCTCTGTGTCGTCTTGGGCAGGCAACTTATGCACCCTTTTCCTCTATCTCCTCATCTGTAAAATGGAGGTAATGATAGGTCGTTGGAGAGGATTCAGTGAGTGAAGACACATAAAGCCACCCGAATGATGCTTGGCACAGAGGGAGTGCTTGGTGCATGTATGCTGGAAATGGTTCTGTTACTGTTGTTGTTCCTTAAGGGAAGACAAGAATGGAACCAGGGAAGGCAGGAAATGGTCGTAGAAAGATCCAGGAGGACAGGATCAACCAAACCAGGGTTGGCAAGGGCCCTACAAATAAATCATGTCTCCAGCACACCTGCTAAGTGGTCATCCATCCTGTGCTGTGAGGACCAGCCAAACCCTGTGTGAACCTCCCGTCAGGAAAGGGGGGGCCTGGAGGAGGTGTGGTTGCGGTCCAGAACAACCAGGAAGGGACAGATGGAGAGCACACCAGCCTGGACCATACACCCGCCACGAGAACCGGGACATGGCCTTCAGAGACCTTCTCCGGAGCTTGAGACATGGGGACTTGGACAAACAGAAAAATAAAGGAGCACAGCGATCGGAAGGTGCTGACTGAGAAGAGATTTCAGGAAATTTTAGATTCCATTATAAAAGTCAGAGCTCTCCTGGATCACTTGGGGATTTGGGTGCGCGTATCTAAATCAAGAGGAGATTAGGACCTTCGTGCCTTAATGCTTCTGTGATAGACAAAACAAAACAAAAATGGTTTGACTCCAGCCAGTCACATCGGGTGCCATGTGAGTTGGTATAGCTCTTCTTCACGCCCAACAAACAGTCCCCGCAATCTGGAAGACACGAATGTGCTGGTTTCTGCCCAACACGCGGTGGGCAAACGCACGTAACACTCCTAGGAGTTTACGTCCAGGGCGCCTGGGGGGGCTCAGTTAGCTGAGCAGCCAACTTCAGCTCAGGTCATGATACCGTGGTTCCTGGGTTCTAGCCCCACACGGGGCTCGCTGCTGTCAGCGCAGAGCGTGCTTCACTTCAGACTCTCTGTTCCGCCTCTCTTTCTGCCTCTCCCCTGCTTGCACTCTGTCTCTCAAAAATAAATAATTAAAAAAAAAAAAAAAAAAAAAAAAGAGTTCTTCATCCCTGTCCTGTAGGCAGAGGTAAGACAAACGCCAGTAAAAGACTGAGCACGATCCATGTCATCTCTGTAAAGGAGGGCTCAGTAATGTGCTATAGGAAATGAAAAACCTGCTCCTGGGAGGTCAGGAGAGCCTGTGCAGGCAGGGTGGGGGCAGTAAGGGGAATCCAAGGGGCGAGAACAGCAAACGCAGGTTTGGGAAGGCACGTCTGGTTTCCCTGAGCAATGGGTATCACAGGAGTGGTGGAAAATAAGACTGGGCAGTTGGGTTGGAAATTACAAATGTATGGGGCACAGGGAGTGGGGAGGGGAGGGGGTAGAGGACAAGAAGACAGAGAGGTGCTCTTCGTGCCTGAGAGACAAGGTGATGTGGGGCCTGATGAGGGAGGAAAGGAGAGGGTGCTGGCCCCTGGTGGGAAGGGAGAAGGGCTAGTATTGGGGGGGGTGTGGTCAGTGACACTCCATTGCGTATTTCAGGGTCTGGGCTGGCTAGGAGGGCTGTTTGGGGCCCGGCTGTAGATCTGAGGCTGAAGGGGGCCCCGTGATACTGAGCGACGGCCCTACTCTGCCCAACAGATTGAGGCCTGGGAGAAGGAGCAGCTGAGCCAGCCGGTGTGTTTTGACTACTGCTGCATTGACCAGTCTCCCTTCCAGCTGGTGGAGCAGACGTCTCTGCACAAGGCGAGTCCTCGCCCACCACCGCTCGGGGCTGCTGCGGGCAGGGGAGGTGTGGGGCGGCCGCGCACTGACCTGCAGCTCTCTTCCTGCAGACGCACACGCTCTTCTCGCTCCTCGGCCTCCACCTTGCTTACGTGACCAGCATGGGGAAGCTCAGGGGCGTGCTCGCGTTGGAGGAGGTAATGACTTGTCCCACTGGAGCAGCAGGAGGAAGAAGGGGCACAGGATAAGAGGGTGGGGAGGGGGTGGCTTGACATCTGGCGGGGTCCCCCAGACTTCCCACTCTGTTTCTCATGCGGAGACTGGAGGGGGTGGGTGGCGCAAGGGGCAGGTGGAGAGGACCGCCCCCAGGGTCTTCGTGGACTGCTTGGGTTTGGGGTGAGGGTTCAGGGCGTGAGTCACAGTTCCATGTGTGTGATCTGTGGGAAAATGGGATGGGGTGGGATGTGGCTGAAGGAGGCCTGAGGGTCACCAGGAAGGGGCCCAGCCAGAGGAGCTGGAGACTCGAGGCCCCGCGGGTGCGCCTCTTCCCCAGGCCCCGTCTCCTGCCTCTCCATGCGTCCTGTTCCTCCTCCTCGTGCGGGTCTGTTCTCTCGCGCCCGTGTCTCTCACCTGCCCCATCTTCGTCCTCTTCCCAACCGTGTACCCTCTTTCCCTCTCCCCGCAGCTGCAGAAGGCCATCGAAGGGCACACCAAGTCCGGGGTGCAGCTCCGCCCGCCCCTTGCCAGCTTCCGGAACACGACGACAGCTCGGAAGAACCCTGGGGGCCCGCCCCCTCCCACGGACACGTGGAGCCTGCCTGAGGACGGAACCAGGGCGGCCGGGGCGGGGGACGGGGCTCCCGCCTCCCCAGAGACCCCCGTGCCCTCCCCCTCCCCGGAGCCCCCTGTCTCAGTGGCTCCAGCCAAGGTGGAGGGCGAGCTGGAGGAGCTGGAGCTGGTGGAGAGTCCCGGGCCGGAAGAGGAGCTGGCTGATATCCTGCAGGGCCCCAGTCTGCGGTCCACCGATGAGGAGGACGAGGACGAACTGATCCTGTGACGCCTCCAGGACCTCCTCCTCAAGACTGTCCAGAGGCCCCGGCCCCAGGCTGGCTTTGTGTGGGAGAGGGTACGTCCTGAGATTGGAGGGATCAAACCGATGTCCTGCCCCCTCCTGGGAATTGTGAAATGGGATAGTGACAGACTTAGAGGAGGGTTCCTTGCAGCAGAGAGTAGCCTTGATCAGTTATTTAGGCCACGTCCCCCCATCCAGACAGGCAGGGGCTTCTAACCCCAGCGGAGGGCCTGATAGTCCGTGGGGTTTCCCGAGTCTCTCTGGTGTGTGGGGTGGGACATACCCTGCGACTTTCAGGCCTCCCCTTATTCTCCAGGAGCCCCCTGATGTTCTTGTCCCAACACCTTCCTGGCTCTGCCTGTGTGTCTGCCAGTCTCCATGGCGGGGACCCACATGACTGTGGCCTGTGGAGGAGATGGGAGGCCCTCGTGGACAGATGGCCCCGGAATATACCCCAGAACAGTCCGCACCCCTCTCTCAGAGCCCCCCACCCCGTTCTCCCACTGGCTCACACCGGCTCCCTGAAAGTTGCCCCCTACTACCTGTCACGAGGCAAGGGTCATCACTAGGGCACTGAAAGGCCGGTCCCATCACCTCCTCCTTTGCCTCAGACTTAAGCAGTGCAATGTGGATAAAGGAGGGGCAGCCTGACAGAGAAAAGTTCTCTGTGGAGGAAGCAGGGTCACTCCTACCTCCTTCAGGCAGAAATCAATCCCATACCAGTTTCCTCACCCTCCAGTTTCCAGGTCACTCCCTGGAAACATACATCCCCCTCCCCAGTGTCGTCACTGATCTGTCCTGCCCAAGGGTCAGGTGTGCCCTCCCGCTGCTGTGGCTGTGGTTCTTCACCCGGCACCAAGGCTCAGGGCAAGGTCACTGGGTCACTCAGACACCAGCCTTTAGACTGGTTCTTTGTGTTCCTCTCCTAGAGGTGGAGAGAGGAGGGTTCAAAGTCAAGATGGCAGATGTCTTTGATGCTTCCCACACTGGGGAAGTCAGATCCGTACCCTCCCCCAATCGGCAACAGGGTGTCTGCTGTTAGCCTGTTTTTCTTATAAGTGGTCTCGGGTGCTCTGAGCCTCCACACCCAAGGCTTTCCTCCCTCCCTCCTTTTATGCCTTGTCTGGTTCTGCAGTTTTACCCCTTTCCGACATTCTCCTCCTTCTCCTCCCCTGTGCCCAGTCTCCGTCACCCCCCAAATAAGACACTCATAGTCAGATGTGCCACCACATTCTGTTTAGTGCCATTGAACACAGCCTGTAGCCCTCTCCAACATCACGTCCCTTCCACCTCCCCAGGCCGAGAGAGAGAGAGAGAGAGAGAGAGAGAGAGAGGGCACAGCCTGGGGAGGGGGTTGGCAGTGGGCATGTGAGCCCGTGCCCATGTGTAAATAATCTATAATATTTATATATATATATTTATATATAATTCTCTCTGTTATATATGTCATAGAATCTCTCTTGGGCCTGGGGTGGGAATGTCACATTAAGAAAACATGCTAAGACTGGCCATAAAAATGAATTATTTCCCAGACCTGGAAGACACAGAATGGGATGTAGAAGTGGGGGCAAAGAGAAGGGCATACACTCATTCACCAAGAGCCCCTCCTCAGCTGAGGGGCAAGAAGGAAGGCGTGGGGGGCAGTGGGGCAGTGGAAGGGGAGGAATGGGAGATTTGGATTTTTCTTTAATAAAGTGATTTGAAAATGAAAGTGCACCCCCCTCCCCCCCAAAGGAAAATCATTGAGCAAGAGCAGTTTCATTCACAAGAATATAAAAACAGCCCTGTTCCAGGACTGTCGTAAAACGTGCTGCACAGCCTTTAACCCCAAAGGAAAAGCAACCCCCCCGCCCCCCCACAGCCTCTTCCTGCACATGCCCCTCCCCTCCCCCTAGAATAGGCTATAAGCAAACCCCATGCACCTGCCCCCAGCACCGGAGAGCAGTTCCTCCCTCCACCAGAGTCCTAAGAGGGTCCCAGGGCAGGTCCTTGGTTCTTCTCCCTCTTCAGAGTGGGAAACGCAGGCCCCCACCTGACCTCTGGTCTGCAAGCCCCCTCCTCGTGCAAAGTCTGCTAGACTCCCTCCCAGTTCCAGCCACTGTTTCAGGGACCATCTGGCTTCCTGGGGGAAGGGAGGGAGGAAGGGAGGACGGGGAGAACGCCGCTTCAGTCCACCTTTCCCGACTCCACAGGCCCTGAGCAAAAAGGAACTGTAATGAACGAACCCGCTGGACTGGATGGCCGCCGCGGTCCGGGCATGGGGGCAGAACATAGGCACGAAGGGGGTGAGGCTAAGAGGGAAAGGTGGTGCGCTGAGACGGCAGGTGGCACAGGCGAGGACACAGGGACTCGCCAGCATGCAAAACCCCGAGGACCCGCGGCAGGAGTCTGGCGTGAGGGCCACGCGAGGCCACTTCCAGAGCTCCCAGCTACTGGTCCTGCCGCCACCTGAGGCAGGTCACATTTTCAAACACGCGAGGGGTCTTCTGTTGAGACAGTTGTAGAAAAGGTGACTTCGCTTACGTGTGCTCACCGTGCCCACTCCTGGGTCCTCCAAAGACCGACCCCAGGAAAACCATTCTCCCCTCCCCTGGAGGACACGGGCCCTTGTTCTTGGCTGCATTTTAGGAGCACAGATGAAAGGGTGAACTCCGTGGGGGTGGGGTCATGGATGGACAGAAACACCCCGACTCGCAGCCTCCTCATTCGAAAGAAATAGAAGTCTGGGGCATGGGGGGGGGGGGTGCAGTTCTGCCCAGGGTCTGGGACGGTGCTCCCTTCCTGGCAGAGGAGAAAGTGGTAGGACCCCTGACAAACTTTGGGTGGGACACAAGGCCTTGGACCCGCAGCCTTCGTCGGGCACGAGGAGAGGCAACAAGGAAGCTCTCAGCTTCTCTCTCCTACCCCTACCCACAGTGTCCCTGTGTCACTGCAGCAGGGAGGGCAGTGTGCCGTCCAGCTCCACAGCTGCAGCGGCCTTTGCTCTACCCCCGGCCCCTGCTGTCAGGATCTCTCACAGAAGTGCCACAGAGAGGTCCCCACCACAGTGGGAACTGGGTGGGGGAGGGAACGCTGTTCCAGGGGCGTATGCCTCACGGTCACCTGTCCTGGAAGGAGGAATACTCCGATTCTCCTCTCTTCCTCCACAGGAGGCCTGGGGAGGGAGGGAGAACACCTGTGAGGCCCTCTTTGGAGTCCTGGGAGCAGCTGAAGAAGGGGCAAAGGAACCATGTGCCCACACTGCTCCTTCACAAACAGCCCACCCCGGCTGGGGCCTGACAGCACCGGCCTCCTCCCTCCACCCCACTCAACCCTGAGTCCCCAAGAAGTTATAAAAATGTAGAAAAGGCAAAGAGAAAAGTGTAAACAGCTCCAGAGAATTAGAGGGTGGGTGGAGGGAGACACAGCCCTCATGCTTCCCCGTTTGGCCAGGACACCTGCATTCTGTGTCACCCCCTCAGGGCCAGGGTTCCCAGAGCAGGAGCCAGAAGAAGGCAGAAAAGGAAGCAAGAGCTGGAGCAGCCAGCCCCGGCCCCAGATCCTTGGCTCCTCCTTCCAGCCACGGGATAGTCAAGGTCCCAGAACAGGCGGCCATGTTTGTTCTTGGTCTCATCAGTGACTTTCTGGGCTGTGGGCAGGCCTTGATGTAAAGAATCGTGTTCGAGTCCCTGTGCATCCCAGCTGCCACACGCACCTCCCCCATGACTCCCGATCTCAGAAGCCAATTTTTCGCCTAGGGCAGATTCTCCACCCTCTAAGGACCTGTGCCTTTCGGTGGCTTCCCCTGTGCCTGTCAAGCCAAACCAATAGCCCCTGAGGTCTGTTCCTCACGGTGGGGATGAGCTGGGGCCACAGCCAGAGAAAACACAGAGTCGGGAAAAGCAAGAGTGACATGGAGAAAGGAGGCATTCCCACAGCCACAGTCAGGGCTCCTGGAAGACGAATCAGAAAGTGAAGAAGTGAGATCCCCATCGACGGCTACAAGCCGCTCTGTGCTCCCGACCTCGGGAGACGCCCTGGAGCTTCATCATCACAGACCCGGAAGCCCGCAGCCAAGCAAAGTTCACGGCCATCTGGTTGCCTGGGCCTCAGTTCCCGGACCTGTGGTTCTACAGCATATGCCTGGATTAAATCCCACCCTGGCTCTCCATTTTCCTGGCGAGGACAGGCAACTCCTGGGTTCCTCGTGGTCTTCTGCCCGGGTCTCAGCTGTACTGCTGGGGGAAGGGAGGGTGTTGTTGCAGCCAGGCCCCTCAGCTGGGAGTGGAAGGCTGGGCGTGGAGTGGGTGGAAGCTAGTTGTTAGCCTCGCCCTCCTCCTCATCAAAGGACTGCACACCTGAGGACGTGACATCAGACACCTTCCGGCTGAGGGCAGTGGCCATCTCAGGGTCTTCTCGTGGGGAAAGTGACTCCAGGTCCCGGCATCCTGCATCCTCTTCCTCCTCGGGGGCCAACGGCCTCTTCTCCTCCTCAGCAGGGCCCCTAGCCAGGTCCACCCCACCGCCCCCCGGAGCCCAGTCAGCGTCCGCCCCCAGCAAAGGTGGAGGCTCCTGAGCAGAGTACCCGGAAGCAGGTTGGGAAGGCCCCATTTCATGCAAGCTAGGCTGTGAGTCATCGAATGCAGGGCCAAGATAGGATCCTGTGGCCGGGGAGGCGATGAGGGACTGGTCACTGGCTTCCCAGGCATCTGACGACCCCAGACAGTACATGCCCTGGGACACATAGGAGTGAGGCCATCCATCCATGGGGGCTTGAGCAAGGGCATCTGTGAAGAGAATCACGGAGGTCGGCAGGGTTACAGAACGTCAAAGGCAGTAACAACAGCACAGAGGATGAGAGGGAGACCGCGGGGAGGAGAGTAGGAAAGCTGAGATGAACAGAAAGTCTCAGAAGAACAGAGAGGAACAGAGGCAGCCTAGATAGCAGAGGAGGCCTCCTCGGCCTGAGAGGAACCATCCCTCACCTTGACTCTCCATCAGCTCCTGGTAGTTGTCACTGTAGTTGCAGCCCAATGGCTCCTGGGCGGAGTTGACGCTCATGTCCTCACCATCCATGGAAGACCAGGCCATGAGTGTGGCCTCGGAGATGGCAAACTGCTCCATGACACCTAGAAGAACAGTGGTTGGCACGAGATACCTCTGGGAACCCTTAGACACATGCAGGGGGTAGAGGGACAGCGAGGCAGCGCCGTTCAACAGAAATATAATGCAAGCCACTTTGGTAATTTAAAATGTTCTAGTAGCCATAGTAAAGACACTTTAAAAGAAACAGATGAAATTAATTGTTATAATATATCTTACTTAACCCAATATATATTAGATTATCTTTCAACACTTAATCCACATAAAAATGATTAATGAGATCGTTTACATTATTTTATTTATACGAGTCTCTGAAATCCAGTGGGTATTTTATACTGACGGTGCATCTCCATTCAGACTGGCCACATTTCAAGTTCTCAGTAGCCACCATGTGGCCAGTGGCTACTGTACTGGACAACACAGACTTTGCATATGACCCAAAATAGGGCAAAACCGCATGAGATTTCCCAGAAGGTCAGATTAAGAATTCCTAGAGTTGGGGCACCTGGATGGCTCAGTTCGTTAAGCAACTGACTCTTGATTTTGGCTCAGGTCATGACTTCACAGTTGTGAGATCAAGCCCCACGTCAGGTTCTGCACTGAGCATGGAACCTGCTTAGGATATTCTGTTTCTCGCCCTCTCTGCTCCACCCCCATTCCTCCTCCTCCCTGCCCCCCCCCCCCCCGCCAAATAAATAAATAAACTTAAAAAAAAAAAAAAAGAATTCCTAGAGTTAAGGGGTCTTCTGGTAAGATATCCAAAGGGATTGAAATGAGGAATTCCCAGAAGTTTATCTTTGGAAGATTTTAAGAATGTTAGCTAGTAGTCAAAGACAGAGGAATCTAAATGAGAGGGTTCAGGTTCAACAGAGAATCCCCGAAGAAGTACCATGGGCTTGTAGGTCCATAGTAGTATTAAGTGGAAAGGTCAAGAGGGGTACCTGGGTGGCTCAGACGGTTGCATGTCCGACTCTTGATTTAGTCTCAAGTCGTTTGTGGGATCGAGCCCCACATCAGGGGCTGCACTGACAGCATGGATTCCTCTTGGGATTCTCCCTTTCCCCCTCCCCCACTCACACATATGTGTGCACTCTCTCTCAAAAATAAAAATAAACATTTAAAAAAAAAGTGGAAAGTTCAAGAAATTGGAAGGAGAAGGGAGGGAGAATAGACTAGGGAGGATGGGTAGACTTGGGAGTCCCCATCCCAGTTAAAGTCCTAAGTTGAAGTTTACATTGCCAGCTGCCCTAAACTACTCCCTACCCACTACATGTTTGGCTCCCCTCCTCATGGAGAGTTCTTCCACCATCCACACCACCAACACCGAGAGCCCTCTCTTCTCTTCTGGATCTCATTTTTCCTACATATCTATGGAGACGTGTTAGAGGGGCTTGGTCACTGTTGTAGGTATGCTATATGCCTGTCTTGTAGCGATACCACTTTCCCGGAAAGAAACCTCTTCTGTATACGACCCTCTCCTCACCCAGGCCCCTTGACCTAGCAGCTGTCACAAGGAATGAGCCAAGTAAGGGAATCCACTACTGCAAGGTGCTGAGGAGCAAAGGCTAGAAGGGATCCCCACAGCCTTCTGTTCTTTTTCCTCAAGAATCATGGGTAGAGGGGGGCCTAAATGGTTCAGTCAGTTGAGCGACGGACTCTTGACTTCGGCTCAGGTCATGATCCCAGGGCTGTGGGATGGAGTCCTGCATCAGACTCCACAGTGCGCATGGGGCTGCTTGGGATTCTCTCTCTCTCCCTCTGCCCCTCTACCCTGCTCTCATCTGCTCCCCACCCCCCTCCTTCTCTCTCAAAAAGAAACAAAAAGAAACAAAAACAAAGAACATGGGTAGAAGGAGAGCCTTTCAGAGTCAGAGGCCCCTGCCTTTCCTTCAGGTACTGACAGTCCTCCCATGTAGAAGAGAAGGCATCCGGAACAGGTGGACCCACAATCCCAGGTAATTCTTCTTAACTTCTGAGATGATAATGAAAATAAGTTTGAAGACCCTTATCCGAATCAATTAAGTCCAAGAGCCTGAAATCAGAGCTGATTGGGAAATTAAGTCTTATGGTCACGATATGGATAGAGCAAGTCCTGCCAGAGGGGATCAGGTTGGAAGGTCAGTCTCTGGCCATCCTGAACACGTGTCTCTTGAGGGTCCCAAGAACAAGTACCTGCTAGGAAGCGTGCCTCCTTCTCGCCATCGCTGAGGTCGGAGTAGGCATCGGTATCCCTGCGCACCGCCTCGTGGCTGTGTTGCGGCTGAATGGCTGGTGCCTTCCCCCAGCCCTGCCACTCAATCATGTGGGCCACCCGGCCTTGCCCCATGGCTGTGGGCTTCGTCACATGGTCCTTCATGCTGCGAGAAATCCCTGAGGGGCCAGACATTCCCCACATCCTCCAGAATATCACAGGATGCCCATACAAGACCCACCCGGTATCCCCACCCGAGTCCCATGGGACTCCGCCCGATGAGGGAAGGGATTCCTTAGGCCTCCATATGAGGGGCAGCCTGGACAGGAGGGCATGAAGGAAAGGGCAAATAGGTCAGGGGTGGGGG
The DNA here is from genome assembly GCF_024362965.1 of Panthera pardus. Classification (NCBI taxonomy): domain Eukaryota; kingdom Metazoa; phylum Chordata; class Mammalia; order Carnivora; family Felidae; genus Panthera; species Panthera pardus. The sequence continues at coordinate 156,493,578 of NW_026527013.1, forward strand.
TGGGGGTGGGGGTCTTCTTTAGATCCGAAGGAGCAAGGAGATCGAGACCAGGAGTGTGTAGGGATTCTCCTCTCTGGACACATCCCCAGGTCGGGAGTCTCACCTGAGAATGATGATTTGGCCAGGGCCCCAATGCCGTAGGCATTAGAATTTCGCTTAAGCTTCGGCAGAATGGAAGTGGTGTCCTCCATGGAGAGCTGGGATAGAGAATGTGGGAGGAGGGGCAGAGGAGAGTTCACGGTTTCCAGGAGGAAGGAAGGGCCTAAGCCAGGGCAGGTGATAAGGGAACCATTCATTACACCCAGGAGTCCCAAGGAAGCTCATCCCCTAACTGCCCTTGAAAAGCATGGCAGGTCGGTAGGGAACCTAGGACAGCTGTGTTCTGTAGCCAATCTAAGGGAGAATATAAGGGAGAGGAGCTAGAGAAAACCGGGGGGTGGGGTGAACTCACATTGATGCCATCCCAGGAGAAATCAGTTCGGGTTTGCTGTGAGGAGAGAGAAAAGGGAGCGGGGATCACAGGCACTTCCAGAAATGCAAGCAGCCCCCCCCCACCCCCACCCCCAGGGACTTCCAGAAGTGTGTGAAGTAGAGAGGTTTTTTTTCTACCCTCCCCCCCCCCCCCCAGCTTAACATAGGGAATTAGGATCTCAGAGTAGAACATTTGGCCTGTGTTTTGAGGAAAGGAAATGTTCTGTAAAAGTGTCAGTCTGAAGGAGTGTCTGGGATGTTCTCTTGGAATTTAGGAAGATAATTCAAGGATCGGGCAACCGGGCGGCTTTGTTCAGGATGGTCTCTGGGGTCTTCTAAAAGTCCTTTGGTTAGGGGGGCAGCAGGGCACGGGGCCTCACCTCGGTGGACGGCCGGTGGAGGCTGCTCCCGTGCAGCGAGCTGGTGCTGTCCATGTTGATTTGGTCGACATCCTTCAGGCCCTTCCAATCCACTGCAATCACCTCATTCCCTGCAGCGGCCACAGGGTTACTTGCTTGACCTTCAGCCTCCCTAGGTCCCAGCCCACAAGCCCCTCTTGGGTCTCACAATGCTGAGGCCACACAGGGGGCAGCCCCTCCAGACCCCTCCCTTCCCTCCAGCCACTGCTCCGCACGGGCCCTTTTACATCCCTCCTCTCCCCCAAATTTTTGGTAGGGACAAACTGTAAGGTTGAGCCAAAATATTCCCTCTCAGGAAAGTGTTATATGGCCTTATTTGTTGTTGTCAAAACGGAGGGGGTCCGTGGTTGGGTTTTAGCAGGAAAACAGTTCTTTATTCTGTCCTGAGGAATCCTGGAGTGTTTCTAGATGGGAGAGCATGAGAGCTATGATGTTCCTACAATTAAGGGCAGAACTTCTTTAGGGGTGAGCTTCCCTCCAAGTGGGCTTTACGGCTTGTATCTTGGAGTTGGCGAATTTGTCTGACAGGGAGGGGATGTGGTGGGGATAGAGGCAGGAACTGTGTGTGTTCACCAGGAAACGGTGACAGGAGAGGAGGCCAAGAGTGAGGTATGATCGTTTTCCCTCGCGGTTGGGAGGCAAGTGATGGATGGGAGAGGAGCAAAGGGGGTCGGAGGAGGAGACAAGGGAACTTTTTAAAACTGGACCTAAAAGGATAGGCATTCAAGTCAAAGAGAAGGCAAAGACAATGGGAGGGGTGGACAGGGTCTGAGGGCTGACTGGGAAACTGATGGTAATTGTTCAGGTGAGAGCATGTGGCCAAGGCAGACGCTGGCAAGAGGGCAGGGTGGTGCCTCTCCGGGGAGGCAGGCGGGGGAGGAACCGCCTGAGCAGTTGGAAAGGGGCTCAGGGATCAGATGGCTGTGGAATCTGACCTTATAGATCTTTCCTGCACGCGAGTTTTGTGATTCTGAATTTGGGGTTAGGGGCCCAGTCTTGGGAAGGAGTGAAGGGAAGGGAGTCTGGAGCAGGAGGAGGCATTCAGCATGCATCCCCACCGCTAGTGCAGAGGGATTGTGGTTAACGGGTGGGAAGGAGGCAGGACCCCTCCTAGGTGAAGCCCTCTCCCTCAGGGCTACAGGGGAGTGAGGAGATGGGTCAGATCAGGGGCTGTGGCCGGCAGGGAAGAGGAAATGAGCCTCTGGGCGTAGAGAGCAGGAACAGGGCGGACAGAGAGGAGAGCAGGGATGAAGAGGGCAGAGCAAGAGACAGGGGAGGGGGAGGTGGCCTTTGTAGAGGAGGGAGAGCTGAGTCAGAGCCCTGGGGGGGCAGGGAGGGGGAGAGAGAGAACCCTGGGAAGAGGTGAAAGCAGAGGAGGGGGGTATCCATGGAAATAAACCGGGTCTCAGAGAAATCAGGCTTCCGGAGAGTGAGTTTGTTTGTAATAATAATACGAATTATTCTCTCAGCCTGAGGTCACTGGGTCGTGTAGGCGGGAGAAGTGGGGGAAAATTGGGGGTTTGGGGAGAGGGCTGGACTCATTCGTTGAGCCGTGAGCGTGGAGTGGGTGCGTGGGCCGGGGGACAGGGGGGTAGAAGCGAGGCAGAGGCTGAGGGGAGCGAAGACTTAGGAAGCGCCCGTGCCCGCCCCCAGTCCAAGGTAAATAAAGAGACGGCCCCGCCCCGCCAGCCCCCGCCGACAGGTGCAGGTCCGGGCTCCTCGGGCCGGCCCCACCCTCCCGGGAGCCGGCTCCCGACCCCGGTCCGTCCCCCTAAACCCCCGCCTCCTCCCCGCGCCCCCCAGCCCTTCCCTCCAGCCCGGCCCGGCGCGGCCCCATTTTCTCCGGGCGTGGACCCCGTTCCCCTCCCCGAGGCACCGGGCGCATCCCGCCCCCGCCCCGGAGGGAAAAATGCACGTGAACAATGCGAATCGGGGGAGGCAGGAACGACAGAAAAAGGCAACAGAGAAGCAAAGAGGTGGGAGCAAAACACCCAAGCCAGACGGAGGCGGTGGGGAGGGGGGGGGGCGTGAGAAGGACTCCTGCCGGGGCGGAGGCCGGGGGTCCTCGGGAGGGACTGCCCCAGAATTGGAGGGGGAGAGGCGCCGGGGAGGGCAGAGTCGAGGCGGAGGGCCTGGAGGTGGCGGGCGAGGGGACGCGGGAGTAGGGAGAGCGGCCGCGGAGGGAGAGGAGGCCGGTGGAGAGATGATGGAGAGGGACCGCGCCTGGGGGAGGGCGGCGCAGGGAGGCCGGAGGGCGACGAGGGAGCGGAGGAGCGGAGAGGGCGGCCGGCCCCCGGAGGCGCGAGGGGCGAGCGGGCGCGGAGGAGAGCCGAGCGCAGGGAAAGTGCGGGAGCCAGGCCGGGCGGGGCGGGGGGGGCGCCGGGAGCGGTGGGGGAGGGGGGCCGGGGACCGGCGCGGGCCGAGCCCGCCTCCGCCCGCCCCCGCCCCGCCGCGGTACCCACCCACGGTCCGGGAGCCGATGCAGCCCATGGCTCCGGCGCCTCCGTGGCCGGGCGCTCACCGCCGCGGGGCGGGCGCCGGGGGGCAGCACCGGGAGCCGCGCCGCCGCCCCAGCCGCTCTGCAGCGCCGCGGCTGTCTCCGCTCGGCTCCGCTCCCCCCTCCCCTCTCCATCCCTCCCCGCGGCAGCCTCCGTCGCCGCCGCCGCCGCCGCCGCCGCCGCCTGGCTCCCCCGCCCCGGCTCGGCTGGCGGCGGCGGGGAGGGGGCGGCCCGGGGATTGGCTGCGCGTGGCGCCTCCCCGCCCCTGCCCCCGACCCCGCCGCCGCGCGCCCTGCGCACCTCGCGGCGCTCCCCTCCGCCGGCCCTGCCCCCGGCGCGCGCGCGGGGGCTCCTCGCCGACTCCCGGCCGGGCTCGCGCCCCTGGGGGTGCCGGAGACCCGGGGGACGCCCGCCTCGGGTCTCCGGGAGCCGGGGAGAGAACCCCGCTCCTGGAGGATGGATTTCGAGGGCCGCGGTTGGGGATGCCCGGGGAGAAAGGCGGGGCGGTGCAATAAAGCCCGGGTGGAGGGCCGCGGCCGCCAAATTCCGCAAACACTTGTTTTCTTCCCGGGGCGGCAGCTGGCACGCGAGCGCGAGCGCGATAGGATACGGCCACGGTTGCTCTGCGCTTCCTGTGCGCTGTTTAGTGCACCCAAACAGATCGCGAAGTGTTTGCGGGTGTGCTGGGCGCTCGCGGGAAACTCGCGGATGGCTGTGGGGGTGGGTGCAGATCATCTCCGGGCCCGACTGGGGCTGGGGGAGTGGAACGGGGCGATTCGGTCCCAGCTAGAGGGAAGTGAAAATCGGGACTCGAGACCGACCAGAAGGCATAGTTTTAAATCCCGTTTAACTTTCTGAGCCTTGGTCTTCGCTGACAAACGAGAGCATGGATGTCAGGAAGGAAGCAGTCAAGAGAGGAGAGGATTGCCCCCTGGCTAGCCAGAAGGGGTCAGGTAGGTACCCAGGGCCTCGTGGGTAAGAGATGGAGAGAGATGGGGCGCCTGGGTTGTGGCCCAGGTCATCTCACGGGTCGTGAGTTCGAGCCCCGCGTCAGGCTCTTTGCTGACAGCTCAGAGCCTGGAGCCTGCTTAGGATTCTGTGTCTCCTTCTCTCTGTGCCCTCCCATGCTCACGCCCTGTCTCTCTCTCTCTCTCTCAAAAATAAGTAAACGTTAAAAAAAAAAAAAAAAAGACTGAGAGAAAGCGTGATGTACGTGGCAGGGGTCAAGTGGGCACCACAGTTAAAGCAGGCAAGAAGTGAAGTCTAGGAAAGTCACACAAGAAAGGGCAAGGAGACTCTTTTTGTTTGTGGGTCTAAGCAGCACCCACAAACCTGAAGTGTGAGACAGCAGACAAGGTCAGCACCAATGACAGAGCAAATGCTAATCCAGGGGCTGTTTGCTCCTCACCAGCTTTCATGTCCCTCCTGAGGTTGGGCAGGAGCAGGGCACCTGGCCGGGGGTCCGCTGTGTGGGTGTCCCCAGGGCAAGAGACCAACTCTAATAGATGCATCTTTTTAACCTTTAGAGTCTGAATGGAGACTAAACTCTGGGGTGATAATCACTACATTCTGTGGAATCCCAGATGAGAGATGGGAGAGAAGAGGCTAATAATCTAATTGCAGATCTGGGAGATGGGATTATGGAGACAGAACTGATCTTTGGTCTCTGTGCATGAAGAAATAAACCAAATCTGCATCTACAAAACCATGAGAGAGAAGAGAGAGCGGTCAGTAAGTCTGCTGAGATTTCAATCATCCGGTGTGACTGTGGCAAGACCTGATACCTTATTTTGACAGAAGAATTCCCGAGTATCTTCCCCCATATCTACTCTTGTTGGTTTTACAAAAGAAGCATCACATGGCTTCTGCCCTCCTGGAATATACTGTCTAGCTGCGAAGGAAAGAAAATGGAAAGAATGCGGGGGGTAGGGGGAGAAGAAGGAGAGGAAGAAGGAGGAAGAGAAGGAGGAAGAGAAACAGCCTTCTTTACTACAGCAGGTGCCAGTCAACCCCTATTTTCCGGTGGAGAAGCAGTGCTGATGGGAATGTCCAGGTCAGGAAGTAACAGACAAAGTGGCCAGCTCTGCTCATGCCTTCCCCCTCGAACCTGCTCTGCCTCTGTCTGGGGTGCTCTCTGATTCCAGTATTCTCACTATTAGTCTGGTCCAAACATGGATACAGACCACTCCCCTTGTTCCACGGGCTGGGTTTATCCAAACGATCTGCATCAGGTCAACACAAGGGACCCCAGGCCTTGAAGACTCAGTCCTGGTCCACATTCTGCCTAAAGGGCATTTCTAGCACCAGAGAAAAGCAGAACATCATAGGCACGACACTGGCCTGCTTTCTTCCGGCTTCTGCTACAGGATCCTCTGCTCACTATTTAGAGGCATTCTCCCGGTCTCTTTGCCATCTTCTGAGCCAAGGTCAAAGATTCCAGTTCTGATACGAACAGGAACAACCTTTCTGGAGGACGATTTGACAGCACTGATCAAAAAATCTTTAAAATATGCATTGCTGTTGTTGCGACATTACTAAATTGTGACACAGCTATTCCATTTATAGAAATATTCCAAGGAAATAAAAATAGACCGTGGACAAAGATTTAATCTACAGCACCCATCAGGGCGCTATTTACATAATAATGAAAGAACTCACATGCTCAAACCTGGGGGTTAATTAAATAAATTACGGTATATGCTTAGAACACTATGTAGCCATTGATCATATTTTATAATTGTATTTGTTGACCTACTGTGACGATATATTGTGACATTATATAGAGAAGCAGGCTGTAATATAAGAATTAGAGTATTTCAAGTTTTGTTTACAAATCGCATACACACATTCTCCTGCCTTTTGTCAGACTTTCCATCCCAAGTAATTTATGGGATTCCCTGTGGGAAGCCTGTGTCTTACAGGAGTCCAAGCCCACTCATCAGTTAAGTTTGGCCCTCAATGATATCACAATATTAACCAGTCCATTACCAAAGTCTAAAACTAAAGCAGTTTGGCCAAATGTCCCAGAATGGCATTGGTACGACATGGTGAAGTGATGTTTCCACCCTCTCCGTGGTTGCTACTTCATGCTCCTAATCTCCTATGGATAGCTCTTGGACAAAAGGAACAAAACCACGTTCAGAAACAGTACAACCTAAAACAGGGACTCCTGGGGCACCTGGGTGGCTCAGCTGATTAAGCACCCAACTTCTGCTCAGGTCATGATCTCATGGGTTTGTTAGTTCGAGCCCCACTTTGGGCTCTGCACTAACAGGGCAGAGCCTGCTTGGGATTCTGTCTCCCTCTCTTGCTGCCCCTCCCTTGCTCTCTCTCTTTCTCTCAGAGATAAAACACACACACACACACACACACACACACACACACACACACACCTTTAAAACAAAACAAGATAAGACAGGAGCTCTTGTCCCAGAATCCGTGGGCATAATCCAGAGTCCATAACCTTGGTTGGGAAGACTTAAGTCTTAAATTTAAAAAAAAAAAATGTTTTTTAATGTTTATTTATTTTTGAGAGAGACAGACTGTGAGCGGGGGATGGGAAGAGAGAGGGAGATACAGAATCCGAAGCAGGCTCCATGTTCTGAGCTGACAGCACAGAGCCCGATGTGGAGCTCGAACGCATAAACCGTGGGATCGTGACCTGAGTGAAGTTGGATGCTTAACCAACTGAGCCACCCAGGCACCCCAAGACCTAAATCTTTATGTTCACTGACTTGTACCTAAAATTCCCCATGTCCTTCAGTTATGCATATAGGCAGCAAAGCACAGTGGTGTTACAGCTGTTGTACTGTGTCTTCACTGCCCATAAAAATCGCAGATGTTTCCATTATACAACAGCTGCTGCAGATTTCTTACACCAGCCTTCATGTTCATCACTACTTTGAAACTATGGTGGTATTTACCTGTGTGCACGTTTTCCCATTTAATGCTCTTATAAAGAACCAGACATATTACCATATCACAATTTTATAATAACTTTTTTTTTACATTAGTGGTTCCCTTTGTGTTTTATTTGATGCATTTAGTATTATTCTGACAGGGAAGCCGTGGATTTCCCAGATTGCCAAGGGATCCAGGGCAGAAAAATGTTTAAGAATCCCTGGCCTCCGGGGCACCTGGCTGGCTCATTCGGTAGAGCATGTGACTCTTGATCTCCGGATTATAAATTCGAGCCCCATGTTGGGTCTAGAGATTACTTAAAAATAATTTTAAAAATCTTAAATAAAAAAAGAACCCTTGACCTCTAAATATATTTTTGGTAGTGGTGGTGGAGTGGAGAACTCTCTAATTCTGCAGGAGCTTAATAATCCTGTTAATAGTACCAACTTAAATGACCAAGCAAAGCAGATGACATCCCATTTTGAAGCCTGGGTCCCCCAAAACAAAGATATGTCCCTTTTATCCGCAGGACGAGAAGAGCCACATCCTAAGCTTCATGCCTGTCCCGAACAAATGGAGCGGCAACTCTAAAAACACAACGGCTTCGGGCGCCTGGGTGGCTCAGTTGGTTAAGTGTCCGACTGTAGCTCAGGTCATGATCTCCCGGTTCATGGGTTTGAGCCCCACTGTGCTGACAGCTCAGAGCCTGGAGCCTGTTTCGGATCCTGTGTCTCCCTCTCTCTCTCTGCCCCTCCCCTGTTCACGCTCTGTCTCTCTCTAAAATAAATAAACTTAAAAAAATTTTTTTTTAATTTAAAATCACAACAGCTTAATAAAGAATTTATTTTGTTGTAATGGGAGACACTAGATCACCGTTAAGGGCAGATGAAAAGATCCAACTGAGAGGGGGAGGTTCAAAGTACAGGAGAGGAAGACTCAGCCATGCTGAACGTGATTTCCTAAGGCAGCCACGAGGGATGCCCACAAGGCTGAGGGAGGGGGACTGGGCTCAGATGGAGGAGCCCAGCGATTCTAGCAGATGGAACGATGGAGCAGATGCCAGTAGGTTGCACGTTTGGTGTCGGCAAGATGAGGGATTCCAGTCTGATGGTGTCTGTTTTCTCCGAGAAGTGGGAAGTGAGATCATCTACTAAGAGGGGGAGATACAATAAAATAACAATAAGTAATAGGCAACTATCACTTAGCAGTTGACAAAGCGTTTTCAGCGTCTTCTTACAACAGTCCAGGAAGGAAATCATTATATTTGTGTTGCAGTTGAGAAATCTGGGCTTAGATGGGGCGCCTGCGTGGCTCGGTTGGTTAAGCGTCCGACTTCGGCTCAGGTCATGATCTCACCGCTTGTGAGTTCGAGCCCCGTGTCAGGCTCTGTGCTTCAGAACCTCTCTCTCTTCCCCTTCCCTGTTCACTCTCTCTCTGTTAGAAGTAAATAAACATTAAAGAGAGAGAGAGAGAAATCTGGGCTTAGAGTCCTACTAGCTTTCTTTTCCCCAAAATTACCCAGCTGGAAAGAGAAGAAGCTAGAGCATAAACTCAGCCCCTCAAATAGAAAATTCATCCTGGATGCGGTGGGAGAGAGCTTTATTTATGTGTTCGCTCCTCTGTTTTTTAAAATGACTAGAGTTACTTGGTTCAGGGTTTTATCTGATACACATTCCTTCAGTCTTGTCTTTCTTTTTTGAAGGTGGGGCCGTAAGCTGAAGAGAGGGCCAAATCTGTCTACATTCCTACGTTTTGAAATGAAAAGGCAAGGATCTTTCTTCGGGGACACTTGCAGCCACTACTATGGGTCTTTGATGCTGTCCTGAGGCACTGATGACTGGTGAGTCTCAGTTCCTATGTATCAATGCCGGCGTTTTGTATCAAAGTCTCTATCTCAGGGTGACAGCAGGTGATTCAGGCCACCCCCACGTGTAGTCAGCTTCGTGGCAGCCCTTAGTGGCTCACAGGAGGCCGTGTTGGCTGAAGGCGCCAGAAGTAGGCCTGCAGATCCTGGAGAACTTGGGGAACGTGCTGCGGTAGGTCATTTGGTGACGGTGTACTTGGGAACAGCACGGGCATCTGGGTGGGAATCAGAAGAGGCTGAGGCAGGGCAGTGATGGAGGTGGGTATTCTTTTTTATGGGAGTAATTGACTTAATCCTCAGGGAACAAAGACAAAGAATGGAACTTGGGGGTTAGGTTCCTGACACACAGGTGCAGACCCAGAGCTAAGTCACGGATGGGCAGGGGTGTTGGCAGTGTGCAGATTGTATTTCCATGGAGTAGGAGGCGGCCGCCTCCTCCGCGCGTTTGCCCTCAGAAGAGAGGCGGCTCCTGTCAGGGCCGCAACTTATACAGGCTGACGCGTTCCACAGCAGAACTTCTCTGGCTTCCTTGTTGGTGGTGGAGGCCAAAAGGCCCCATTTGACCAATCTCTGATCTCCTGGACATTGAGGAAGATAAACCCTTTTAGACCAGCATGGGTCATTGCTGGTTTGACTTTCAGATGATGTTTGAAACTTCGAAGAACTTTACGACTCTACGTAAGGTGAGCTCACTCCAGTGTAGTGAGACAAGGAAGCTTGGTAGCTGGGGAGTGTTAGCGGCCTCCCCACCCCCCCCCCCCCCCCCCCCCCATGGTGCAGCCTCCCAGTATGGGGCAAAGTCTCCTGCATGGGCAGGTCAGCATCACTGAATCCACATTTTAAGGATCCTGTGGATCCATTCGGCAGAAGAGAGTACCCAAACCACATTAAGATATCAAGGCCATGCATTTGCCCTGTCTTCTCTTTGAGAAGCAGCTCTGTGGGAAAGGCTGAAAGAGAATCCATTCAGAGTTGGGGGTTCCCGCCAAACATTCCGATGAGAAAGGCCAGGCCAGAGGTTCTAGGCCAGTGGGATCCTACCTCCCTCATAGAAGGGAAGGTTTCGTCCAGAGGGCCCAGAACGATGTCAGGGCTTTACTACAGCTTCCAGGTCAGGCCCCAAGTATGTTTAAGGGCCTCGGGGGTATCATTCTCATCATGTCCAGGTCACAGCCAGTAGCGGATCAGGAAGGATGCCAGAATCAAGGAAGCAGGCCTGGAGTTTGGGCAAGCACGTGTCAGGGGCCGGGTAAGCAATAAAAAAATGGAGTTTATCAATCGTAAGAGAGCCAGACCAGACGGGACCTTCAGACATCAAGCAAGTGCTCAGCACTCACACATCCCAGAGCCACTGACAGAAAGGGAAGAATCAGGTAGGTAACTCCAGACAGTCACTTCCTCCAGCCTAGTGCCAATGTGGTGCCCCCCTCCCTCCGGGAGAATCAGTGAGAATTGGGAACTGGAAGGTTCTGCTCCGAGCATCGCATCGTCGATAGCTGTCTGGCCAGTATGCACTAACTCAGGGGAGAGGAGCAGCCCTGTCACATCATGTCTGCGGAGCCCTCTCACCTGCCCCCTGCTGCCACCCCCTTAATGCCCAGCTCCCCCAGGCGAGATGCTTTCCTGTGCTTACTCCCCTGGTCTTGCCTCTGAATTACGAGCCTTGTGGCTGACGCTCCATTACTACCTGCCAGCTGACAGTTGACAGCCCCCCTTTCGGATTCCTGAATATACCCCCATTCTGGGTTCCCAACCCCCTTGCCTTCCCTCGCTCTTGGGATGTCCTGCAAGCTCAGCATGAATTCCCCTTGCAGATGCTTTCTTGGTTTTGCTGCAATGTCTAACTGCCTGGAATCTTGTCTTCTTTCCTGCAACTGGTCCTGGATCTTAAGTGGTGTGTGTTTAATACATAACGGGTCAGCGTAGCTCCAGGACTCCACCCTTCCCAGTCTGCTGTCTTCTTCTATAAGCAAGCCAGCCAGGTCCAGAGAAGACAGCAGAGGTGTCTTCCTGACAGTGGGAGAGCAGTGGATATACAGGGCATTAAATACAGGGCTGTGAGTGTTGGAACTGGACAAGACCGTAGACATCAAGTCTGTTGCTATAGTTTCACAGACAAGGAGGATTCATTGCTCAGATCTTCACAGTCCTATGGCTAAAAAGTAACAAGTGAAACCAAAACTCACGTTCTCCATCTCTCTTCTAGCATTCTTTGCCCTATCCCATGATGCTACCCTAAACCGACATTGGATTATTTTTCTGATTTTATTGTGTAAAATGTGTGTAACACCGAACATTGCTGAAATATGCTCAGATCCCATACTCCTTTGGCTCACGTAGACTGATCAGCTCCTTCTGGGTAAAATGAACATTGTTCTGAAAGTGTAGATTTCATGCTAAGTGTCCTTAACACAATAATAATGATTTTAAAAAAAGAACATTGTTCTAGCTTAGGAGTTCCAGAGCTTTCCTCTGGGTGTGTAATGGCTGTGTAATCTTTGTGTCTATGTGCAGGTCATCGTTTGGTTAGGGGTTTTTTGCGGTGATAAGCTGATGGGGACAAGGCTTCACTCTCCTGCGTGGTGGGGAAGGTGAGGGCTGTTTACTGACCGAATCAATCATGATTGTCCTGCCAATGGGCAGTGGACCCACCTGGACGGGAAAGTCCAAAAGAGATGGGAGGTTTTGAATTCTGGGTGGTGCAGACATATTTTTCTCAAGCAATATGTACTCGTTTTGGAAAAAAGTTATTATTGTAAGTAGGCTCCACACCCAACGTGGGGTTTGAACTCAGAGCCCTGAGATTAAGGGTTGCACGCTCTACAGACTGAGCCAGCCAGGAGCACCTAGAAAAAAAATTGTTAAATACACACAAGCAGAAAGAAGAAACCAAAGCCATCACCTGTTATTTACACTATGCACGTTTTGCAACATTTCCTTTCAATGTTTCAATGTTTCAATATATATATATATACACACACACACACATAAATATACATACACATATACATATATATACATGCGCCGTGGCAGCGGGTGGTAACGGAGGTTGGACTTTATTACTGACAGTGGAGAATCGAGGTGAGGGAGGAGACGGGAGCAAGTTCTGCATTCTAAAGTGGGAGCTGGAATTTGCCTCTTGGTCTTTCACTCCCCATGTCTCCAGTTTCCTTCACAGCCAGAGGGCTCGGAAGAGCTGCTAATACTCACCCTCATTTCCCTGCTTCCACCCACTCCTCACCCCACTCCAGGGTGGCGTCTTCACGGAAACAGCTCACTCGGTGGGCTCCTATATCCTCCGGCAGATCGTGTGCATTTCTAATACTAACCTGACATATCGGGAGCATTCCACAGTTGACCACTCCCTTGTCCCTGAACATCCTTTCCTGGTTTTCCTCCTGCCTTTCTGGCTGCTCCTTCTCTGCCTTCTTTCTTTGCCAATTCATTTCATTCATTCATTCATTCATTCATTCATTCATTCCATATTACAAGTATTTATTGAGCATCTATATGTCAGTACTATTCTAGGTGCTAGGGGCCAAAACTCATACCTTCATGGGGCTCGCTGTCTAGTGAGAAGTAGTGAGGAGGAGTTAGCGATAGAGAAGTGAAATGAGTAATAGACATTTTTTTTGGTGTTGAAGCCCAGGACCTACCTATATAATATATTTAAGGTCATTAAGTGCTTTAAAGAAAAATGGAAGAAAGGAGGATAATGAATAAAGGGCATTGGTGTATGTAGTTTTTTTTTTTTAAGTCTGTTTATTTATTTTGAGCGACAGAGAGAGAGAGAGAGAGAGAGAGAGAGAGAGAGAGAGAGAGAGAGAGAGAGAGGTGAGGGGCAGAGAGAGAGAATCCCAAGCCAGCTCCCAAGGACAGAGAGGAGACTGACATGGGGCTTGAACTCATGAACTGTGAGATCATGACCTGAGCCGAAACCAAGGGTGGGACGCTTAACTGACTGAGCCCCCCAGGTAGCCTGGTGATGCGGTTTTAAATCGGGTGATCAGGGATGGCCTCACTGAGAAGGTGGTATTTGAGGAAGAGTATGGAGAAAATAGAGTGATCTGTGCAGATGTCTGGGGAAGAGCCTTCCAAGCAGGGGGACAGCAGGTGCAAGGCTCTGAGGTGGGAATGTGACTTGCATTTTGGAGGGATAGCAAGGAGGCCAGTGTGGTTGGAGCAGAATGAGTCATAGGACATGAGCTCAGAGAGTACGTGGGACTCATTTGGGCAGAGCCTTGTACTCTGGCTTTCATTCCGAGTGAAAGGAGAAAGGAGAGTTTTGATTAGAGTAACATGATGTGAAATCAGATGAAGGGATAACAGTGGCAGTTACATTTAGAGTAGGGTGTAGGGAGGCAAGATATTGCAGTAAATCGGGGAGATGATGGGGGCTGTGAACAAGAGGGTAGTGGTAGAGACGGCAAGAAGTGGGCAGATTCTGGAAATGTTTTGAAGCCAGAGTGCGCAGGATTCGATGGATTTTGAGTGCCAAAGAGAGAGAGATGTCAGAGATATCTCCAAAATTTTTGGCCTGAACCAAAGAATGGAGTTTTTATCAGCTGAATGAGGAAGATTATGGGTAGCACAAGTTTGGGGGGGAAAGAGTAGGAACTAAGCTTTGGACGTATTTAGTTTGAAATGTCCACTAGATCATCAAGTGGGAATTAAGAGTAAGAGGCTGGATTGGGGCGCCTGGGTGGCGCAGTCGGTTAAGCGTCCGACTTCAGCCAGGTCACGATCTCGCGGTCCGTGAGTTCGAGCCCCGCGTCAGGCTCTGGGCTGATGGCTCGGAGCCTGGAGCCTGTTTCCGATTCTGTGTCTCCCTCTCTCTCTCTGCCCCTCCCCCGTTCATGCTCTGTCTCTCTCTGTCCCAAAAATAAATAAAAAACGTTGAAAAAAAAAAAAAAAAAAAAAAAAAAAAAAGAGTAAGAGGCTGGATGTGTGTGTTGTTGGGCCATAGAAAAGATCCGAGATACAGGTACAAATTTGAGGATCATTAGCATAGGGATGGCATTTAAAGGCTTCAGACTGGGTATGGTCAGCCAGAAGAGTGGTAGGTGGAGGCTAACAGATGCAAGGACTCCTTCCCAGCACTTAGAGGCTGAGCAGATAAGGTGGAGCCAGAGGAGAATGAGAAGAATGGACCAGTGGGGTTGGGGGAAAAGAGATTGTGGTGTGCAGAGAAGCAGATGTTTCATGCAGAAGAGAGTAAACAGCTGAATCAAATATAGCTGATGTGTCAAAAGTAATTGACTTTGGCAATAGGGAGGTCATTGCTGATCTTGACAAACGTACTGTCAGTTAAGTGGTGGGGGTCAAAGATGGTTGGAGCAAGTTAAGAGAAAATGGGAGAAGAGGAATTAGGGCTATCAAGTATAGAGAAGACATTTTGCTGCAAAAATGAGCAGAGAAATGGAGTGGTAGCTGGACGGGGAAATGGGGTTAATTTTTAAGTTGGGGCCTAGCTGTATACTGATGATAATCATCTAGTAGAGAGGAAAAAACTGAAATTCAAGGGAGTGCATTAATTGCGAGAGCAACAATCCTAGGGCAGGTGAGAATGAATAGAATCTAGGGCAAGAGTGGTGATGGCAGCTGAAAAATGACTGTTGGGGGCTGTGTGCCTGGGGGCCTCAGTGGGTTAAGTGTCAGATTCCATCCAGGTCATGATCCAGTGAGTTCAAGCCCATGTTGGGCTCTCAGCTGTCAGCATGGAGCCCACTTCAGATCCTCTGTCTCCCTCTCTTTCTGCACCTCCCCTGCACTCTCTCTCTCTCTTTCTCTCTCTCAAAAATAAATAAACGTTTATTTTTTTTTAATTTTTTAATGTTTATTTATCTTGAGAGAGAGAAAGAGAGCGAAAGAGAGACAGTGTGAGCAGGGGAGGGGCAGAGAGAGAGGGAGACATAGAATCGGAAGCAGACCCCAAACTCTGAGCTGTCAGCACAGGACCTGATGTGGGGCTCGAACTCATGAACTGTGAGATCATGACCTGAGCCAAAGTTGGATGCTCAACTGACTGAGCCACCCAGGCGCCCCTAAATAAACATTTAAAAATGACTATGGGTGGGGCACCTGGGTGGCTCAGTCGGTTGAGCAGTTGAGCATCTGACTCTTGATTTCAGGGAAGATCATGATCCCAGGGACACTGGATTGGGCTCCACACCAAGTACCGAACCTGCTTAATTCTCTCTTTCTGTCTCTCTCTCTCTGCCCCTCCCCTTCCCAGCTCTCATGCACATGCATATGCACTCTCTAAAATAAATTTTCTTTAATGTTAAAAAATAAAATAAAAATGACTGTGGGGAGTCCACTTTAGTAAGGGGGAGGAAGGCAGAGTGCAGCAAAGCAGACTCAGGTGGGAGGGTGGATGTCAGGGGAGCCTGGGCAAGATCTTTTCAATTTCTTCAGTTTTCTCAGTACAACAGGAAGCAAGGAAGCAAGGTCATCAGCTATGGGTGTGGATGGGGAAGAAGTTGAAGAGAGGGAAGATCTAGAAGTCTTTCAAAAGAGTGGGAAGTGAACGGGCAAGAGAAATTGCTATGCTTACCGGGAAGTAGAATTACTGAGTGGCACCTAAAGGCTTGTCATGAACTTCAAAATGAGACTGGTCAGAAGGGCTGTGTGCTTCCCTCCAGCCCCCCTGAGCTGCCCGGCTGCAGGGGTGCCTTTGGTAGAGCTGGGTGGAAGCCAGGTTTGGGTTTTGCCCAGTGAGTACCACAAAGTGAGAGGGAAGGACAAGGGAGTTGAGGGCAGGTGCAAGGGACTAGCTCTCATGATTGCCCAAGGCATTTTCTTTCTTTCTTTCTTTCTTTCTTTCTTTCTTTCTTTCTTTCTTTCTTTCTTTCTTTCTTTCTTTTAATGTTTATTTTTGAGAGACAGAGAGAGATAGAGCATGAGCAGGAGGGGCAGAGAGACAGAGAGAGAGAGGGCCCGAAGAATCTGAAGCAGGCCCCAGGCTCTGAGCTGTGAGCACAGAGCCCGATGTGGGGCTCGAACTCACAAGCCATGAGATCATGACCTGAGTGAAGTCAGATGCTTAACTGACTGAGCCACCCAGGTGCCTCCCAAGGCTTTTAAACTGGGTAGGGAGGCAAGGGATACAGGAGTACTGATGCATAGAGGCACTTGTACCCCAATGTTTATAGCAGCACTCTCAACAATAGCCAAATTATGGAAAGAGCCTAAATGTCCATCAACTGATGAATGGATAAAGAAATTGTGGTTTATATACACAATGGAGTACTACATGGCAATGAGAAAGAACGAAATATGGCCCTTTGTAGCAACGTGGATGGAACTGGAGAGTGTGATGCTAAGTGAAATAAGCCATACAGAGAAAGACAGATACCATATGTTTTCACTCTTATGTGGATCCTGAGAAACTTAACAGAAGACCATGGGGGAGGGGAAGGAAAAAAAAAATGGTTAGAGAGGGAGGGAGCCAAAACATAGGAGACTCCTAAAAACTGAGAACAAACTGAGGGTTTATGGGGGGTGGGAGGGAGGGGTGGGTGGGTGATGGGTATTGAGGGTACCTGTTGGGATGAGCACTGGGTGTTGCATAGAAACCAACTTGACAATAAATTTCATATTAAAAAAAATCAACTGGGTAGGGAGGGCACGATGCAGGGGGAGGTAAACAGAAAAGCTGACATAAACTGTAGTTCCCGGTGGGTCCAAGGATTGTTAAGGTAAAAGAAGGGAGTAAACTGGAAAGATAGAAGGAGCTGGTGGGAGAGAGGGTTGCTTTAAGCGGTTATTGCAAAGGGCTGCCACATGGTCTTCTAGAGCTGGGTTGTCCCCTGCATAGTCAGGAGTCATTAGTGACCTGTGGCCACTGAGCACTGAAATGGGCCTCATCCGAGTCCAGATGTGCTGTAAGGGTAAAATGCATGCCAAATCCCCAAGACTTAGTAACAAAACAATAAAAAAGAGTGTAAAATATTTTATTAATAATTTTTAAAATATTGATTACATGTTGAAATGATAATCTTTGGATATGCTACATTAAATCTATTATTGAAATTACTGTCACCTGTTCCTTCTTTTCTTTCTCTCTCCTTCCTTCCTTCCTTCCTTCCTTCCTTCCTTCCTTCCTTCCTTCCTTCCTTCTTTTTTAATACTGCTTCCCAGGCTCTACCCTCAGAGATTCTGCTTGAATGTGTCTGGGGTGAGACCTGAGCATCATACTTTTTGTTTTTTTAACATTTATTTTTGAGAGACAGAGACAGAGTGCAACCAGGGGAGGGGCAGAGAGAGAGGGAGGCACAGAATCGGAAGCAGCCTCCACGCTGTGAGCTGTCAGCACAGAGCCTGACGAGGGGCTCAAACTCACAAACCGTGAGATCATCACCTGAGCCGAAATCAGATGCTCAACCTACTGAGCCACCCAGGCGCCCCAGTTTCTTTTTAAATTTTTAAAAAATATTTACTTATTTTTGAGAGAGAGTGAACGAGCAAGAACACATGCAGGGGAGAGGGAGACAGAGGATCCAAAGCAGGCTCTGCGCTGACAGAGCCCAATGGGGGGTTTGAACTCAGAAACCTTGAGGTCATGACCAGAGCTGACGTTGTCGGATGCTTAACTGACTGAGCCACACAGGCACTCCTTTCTTTTCTTTTCTTTTTTTTTAATGTTTTTATTTATTTTTGAGACAGATAGAGACAGAGCATGATCAGGGAAGGGGCAGAGAGAGAGGGAGGCACAGAATCTGAGGCAGGCTCCAGGCTCTGAGCTGTCAGCACAGAGCCCGACGCGGGGCTCAAACTCACAGACTGCGAGATCATGACCTGAGCCGAAGTCGGATGCTCAACCGACTGAGCCACCCAGGTGCCCCTAGTTTCTTTTTAAATTAAATATATGGCTCACATCACATTTCTGTTGGTCAGTATTGGTTTAGGGTATTACCATGGGGATAGTGGTTAAGGCAGAGCAAAGAGAGAAGTTCATCTTTGTGATGTTGAAATGACCAAGACTTACTGGCAAAGTTGTTTTGGAGAAAGTGCCAGTGAGCTAGGACAGAACAGTGTTTGAGAAATGAGGATGAATGGCCCAGGGCAATAGCCGGCTGTGCCTCTCAGAGGGCAGTAGGTGGTGTAGTTTGATGACAGGATATTCAAAGCTGGGACTTTAGGGAGGAGGGAAGGAGAATAGTGTGGAAGTAGTAACGGGGATCAAAAGGGATATCCGTGCCACATCCAGGGCTCCTGGTAAGAAGTCCAGGGGGACACATTTTGCTGCCACCTGACAGGGCTGCAAAGGGAGATGTGTCCTCAGAGGGGATCCAGGTTACAGCAGGTGGGGAGAGTTGCGGGAAGAACAGGCACATTTGCTGGCAGTGTCTGTGAGTTCTGGTTTCCGGAGGTGGGCAGAGGAGCAAAATGTGGGGGGAGCTGGGCATCTGGGGCTTCCTGCGGTGACTGACATATGGGGTGAAGGGGCTTAAGCAATCAGAGCAAATGGAGGCCAGGTGCTGAGTGTAGGAAGCACAGGGGAGGAGGGGGTCTTTCTTCACTCCTATTGGAGGGGCAGAGGGGGCCGGGGGTGGGGCTTCCTTCCAGGGAAAGCACGCCTCCCTGTCCCCCTGCCCCACAAGTGCTGTAATGCATCAAAACCCAGCCTAGGCCCTCTCAACCACTCGCTAGGTGATTTTTTTTCAGCCAGTAACAGCTTCAGATTACTACTTGGAGGCAGACGACTTGTAAATGTGGGTACTCAGAGTTCTCTGCCCTCTGCTCCGGGTCGGGATGGCCCACTGCCCACCGTACCCCCTCTCATTCTTGGCAAGTCCAAAGCAAAGCACACAGCCTCACTCCCAGACCTGCACCTCACAGCGCTGAGCACCACACTCTGGGTAGGTACCAGCCAGAAGCTGGGCTGGGTCCATGACTCTTTCTCCTCAGCACCCGCCCTGCCCCCGCCCTCCTCCCCCCCATGAAATGCAAACCATCCCTAGGTTCTGCCGATGATTTCATGCCTGAACAGCCCTCAGTCTGTCCACTTTCGTCCGTCTCCACAAGCCTCTTCCTCGTGCATGAGTCTGTCTACATCTGTGCTCTTGTGTTCTTCTCCACATTGCCCCTACAGTGAGATTTTCAACATTCCCACCTTTTCATGCATTCTTTTCAACCTGAAACCCTGCAGTGGCTCCCCACTGCTCTCAGGACAAAATATGGTCTGCATTTCTGCACCCCCCACCCCCCCCCCCATCTTCCCAACCCCCCCCCCCCCACCTCCAGCTCTCCCAGGTCACGCTTCTGCCTCACCCTCAGTGGTCCCCCACGCCGGGCCTCCCTCTTCTCACGTGGCCAATAGCCATCAAGGGCTTTGCACTTGCTACTACCTCTGCACAGAATGCCTTCTCCCTCCGCTTCACCTCATTAACTCCTACTTCTCTTTCAGATCTCAGCTCAGCCATCCCTTTCTTAGGCTCCCCCACCAGATCACATCTCCTTTGGGCATCACATATCTTTCCCTTTACCTGCAGTTTTGCATTTATGGTTATTTGATGGGTATTTATCTCCCCTAGTAGAGTACCCAAGGACGTGGCCCCTTCATAAGGGCTGGCATCATGTCTGTTACTGCTCAGTATTATATCCCCAGCACCTAACAAAGTCCTGCACATAGTAGCTACTCAATAAATGTGTGTTAAATGGATGAATGAATGATTCAACATGATTCAAAAGCCCTTAAACACAGGGCCTTTCTGATCTAGTATGAGATTTCCACGGCTCTGAACTCAGCCGCAGTCAGTAAGTGTGTTCATCGCCCTGGGTTGGTGGCAGGCACTGGCTAGGCCGCCTACGCCCTGCTGCCACAGAGCATACGGACGCCTTTGCTGGAATTGGCTAGGTTGCTTGTAGCCTAGGCGAGTCCTCTGGTAGCATCTCACACTTGGGTACAAAGACTTATCTCTCGGCTAGCTCCAGCAGGTGGAGAGGTCTCCACAGGAAGACCTCAGAGTTCTGGGCGGATCCCCTCTTTCCGAGACTGAGGGTCCATCTGCCATGTTCAGCGTGGCTCTGGATGGGCAGGTAAATAGCGACAAGCCCAGGGGGGAGAAGGCGCCCCAGGAAGCGCCAGCACGCTCTGTGGCTTTGCTCCGGAGCTCAGAGCTCGTGCTCCCTTTGTCGGTGTGGCCTGGTACGGTTTTTTTTTGGTTTTTTTTTGTTTTTTTTTTTTAATTTTTCAACGTTTGTTATTTATTTTTGGGACAGAGAGAGACAGAGCATGAACGGGGGAGGGGCAGAGAGAGAGGGAGACACAGAATCGGAAACAGGCTCCAGGCTCCGAGCCATCAGCCCAGAGCCTGACGTGGGGCTCGAACTCACGGACCGCGAGATCGTGACCTGGCTGAAGTCGGACGCTTAACCGACTGCGCCACCCAGGCGCCCCAGTACGGTTTTTCATATTAGGCCCATCTTATTAAAGGGGGCGGGGGCGGTGGGAACCACCAGAGAAACATCGTGCTTCTTGTCTGGAGCAGCTAGGTTCTCTCTCTATAGTTCACCCCCCTGGCCCCTGAAATGTTTACTCCCTACAGTCAATCTGCAAGGTACAGTGACGAAGACTCAATCTTCGAGGCTAGACTGTCTCCGATTTTGGCTTTCCTGGGTTCAGGGAGAAGGAAGGCAGCAGACGCTCCACTAGGAGCTGCCTTGGTGCCAGCAACCCGCCTGTGCTGCTGTTGGAGCCCTGGGTCTCCTTTCCTGTCTGCCCTTCCCAGTTCTCTCGGCTGCTGACTCCTCGCCATCTGACCATCTGCTTACTCTGCCCCCACAACCACCGCGCATTTCTGCCTTGCTGATGCTCGCTGTGCTGTTGGGGGCCCATCTGGCTTAGACCTTGGGATGTACGGAGCCCTGCCTCCCTCCTGCTCCTCTGACCTCTGCTCCCTGGATGCCCCCTGCAGGCTCTGCTCGCTGCTGCTTTGGACCTGGCAGGATGAGACTTAAGGGGCGCCAGGGTGGCTCAGTCGGTTAAGCATCTGACTTTGGCTCAGGTCATGATCTCATGGTTCGTGAGTTTGAGCCCTGCCTCAGTTTCCATGCTGACAGTAAGGATAGAGCATGCTTGGGATCCTGTCTCCCACTCTCTGCCCCTCCCCTACTTGATCTCTATCTCTCTCTCTCAAAAATAAATAAATAGGGGCGCCTGGGTGGCTCGGTTGGTTAAGCATCCGACTTTGGCTCAGGTCATGATCTCACAGCTCCTGAGGTCGAGTCCCATGTCAGACTCTGTGCTGACAACTCAGAGCCTGGAGTCTGCTTCAGATTCTGTGTCTCCCTCTCTCTCTGCCCCTCCCCTGCTCACGTTCTGTCTCTGTCTTTCTCAAAAATAAACATTAAAAAATTTTTTTTTTCTAAAGTTACACTACCAAGATATATCTTTTTTTTTTTTAATGTTTATTTATTTTTGAGACAGAGAGAGACAGAGCATGAACAGGGGAGGGTCAGAGAGAGAGGGAGACACAGAATGTGAAGCAGGCTCCAGGCTCTGAGCTGTCAGCACAGAGCCCGACGTGGGGCTCGAACCCACAGACCGTGAGATCATGACCTGAGGCGAAGTCAGACGCTTAACCGACTGAGCCACCCAGGCGCCCCTAAAAAACATTTTTAAAAAACACTTAAGAAAAGAGCTGGATGCTTAACCTCCTGGAAATGTTCTATTATACAAAAGTATGCTTATATATGAAATACATATAATTTCATATATAATCTCCAGAAGAATGTAGATGTAGTGTGTGTGTGTGTGTGTGTGTGTGTGCGTTACATATACAAAACATGTGTATATACACACATGCAGATGGACAGACAGCTAGGATTTGATGGCATCATGTGATGGAAAAGAAAACAGTGGCCCCAGTACTCAAGGTGAGGGATGGAGTCGGCGGCTGGCCTGCAGAGGGTGTTTGATGCACCAGCCTGGGGCTCTTAAAGGGAAGAAATGATAGATGCAAGGGTGTAAGTGGAGGGCAGGAGTGTCTTCAGATAATAAAGTATTTGCATTGCAACTTTTTTTTTAGTTTTGAAAGTCAACAAAATCCGACATCCAGTTGGCTTCAACTTCCTTAACTGAAAAATGGGATAATAATGTACATTCCTCATGGGTTTATTGTAAGAATAAAATGGGGTGATATGTTTAACATTTATTATTGAGAGACAGAGAGAGACAGAGCATGAGCAGGGGAGGGGCAGAGAGAGAGGGAGACACAGAATGTGAAGCAGGCTCCAGGCTCTGACATGTCAGCACAGAGCCCGACTGGGGCTTGAACTCACGAACCGTGAGCTCGTGACCTGAGCCGAAGTCGGACGCTTAACCCACTGAGCCACCCAGGCGCCCCAGGGGGGATATGTTTAAAGTGCTTAGTTTTGTGCCTAGCTCCACATACTGAGTTTTATCCAGGTGAGCTATTATTATTGGTGGTGGTGGTTATGGTAGTTGTGTCCCTGCTGCTGCCACAGTGCCCAGCCCCACGCCAGGCACGCTGTTGACCCTCTGTCCATCTGCAGCCAGCATCTGGAAAGAACCTCATGATAGCACCCCTTGTTTGACTGCCTCTAACTTCTTGGTTTATGTTGTGTGCCCTTGAAGCAAATTTTCTGAGACCTGGTGAATATAAATCCTTGGAGGTGTGTAGAGATGTTTTAGGTAGCAAAGGTCCCTGTCTATTTTCTCACCTCCTCTCTCTTGCCTGGCCCCAAGCAGTTGGAAATGATCGGGTGGGAACATCTACTTACTTGCTACACTTTACACATACATACTACCTGAAAAAGCCAATTAGAACTGCTTACTTAAGAAAATCCCTAAGGGGCGCCTGGGTGGCTCACTCGGTTAAGCACCCAGCTTCAGCTCCGGTCATGATCTTGCAGTTTGTGAGTTTGAGCCCACTTTGGCTCTCTGCTGTCAGCACAGAGCCCAGTTCAGATTCTCTGTCTCCCTCTCTCTCTGTCCCTTCCTGCTGTGCTCTCTCTCAAAATAAATAAATAAAAATTTAAAAGAGTCATTAGGGCTTCTCCTGTTCATTGTGTGCATTTTGATAGCATCTACCCTGCAGTTATGCTTGAGACATCCTGGCCTAGTGAATGTGTCCTTCTGGGATGCTCTGAAGTGTTTCTACTTGTATTTAGAAAAGCTGGCTTAAAACTCGTAGGTTTAATGTTCAGCATCCCAAATGCTATTAGTTGTCAGTAAAACTAAGCCTGCCTACGCACTCTTCTATTCTTGATATATAAATAGGTTCAGCTGCCTAACAATTAAACGTACTATATTTTGCACATGCACATTCCTCAGGGAGACATTTAGAGGGTAGATGGCTTTTACTTTTGCGATGCTATCTGGAAACCATCTTCCTAACTTTCTTCCCCAAGTGGGTATATGGTTGACCCTTGAACAACCTGGAGGTTAGGGGCCCTGACTCCTGTGCAGTCAAAAATCTGCCTATAACTTTTGACTTCCCCAAACTTTATTAATAGATTATCATTGTCTGGAAGCCTTACCGGTAACATACACAGCCCATTAAAACATATTTGGTATGCTATATGTATTATATACTGTATTCTTACAACAAAGTAAGCTAGAGAAAAGAAAATGTTCATTTAATCTTAAGGAAGAGAAAAATACATTTACAGTACTGTATTTCTAAAAAAAAAAAAAAAAAAAAAAAAGCATATAAATAGACCTGCATAGTTCAAACCAATGCTGAAGGGTCAACTCTATTTTGAAGGGTTGGCAATGAGACTTTTGGTCTGTAAAGCCCAAGACACAATCCCCAACATGCACAGGAAATCCAGTATCAAATTTCTAGCTGATCTTCATAGGGACAGGCCCAGGACCAGCTCCTACCCGTCAGAAAAGGTCTGCACTGCATGCTTAATATCATACACGGCCACACATGCTTGTGGCTGTGAGAAATGCCGGTGACAAAGACAGTAAGATGCCAGAGAAAAGAAAAGATCAGTGGGGTCTGAGAAGATGAAATTGTAGTCTTAGGTAGAATTAGTCATTTAATAAAGTTGAAGGAAGGAGCAGGGCTTTGCATATACCAAGGCCCCTGAGAGGTCTGCCTGCCAACCCTGAAGGGGAAACCAGCCTTCGATGAACCCTTCAGAATTTCCCTTCTGGGCAGAACTGGGACTTGAATAATAACACCAAGCGTTATATGGTACTTTCAGATAGAAAGTTTTATTTATTTTTCCATACGATGCAATAAGGGAGGTGGACTAAATATCACCACTCTTTTACATAGAAAATGAAGCAGAGAATGAAGACACTTTTCACTTATTTTGGGCACTCAGGCTGGGTCTCTGAACCCTGACCTCACTCTGCTCTCTTGTATCCAGGGTTGCTTTACCTGACACCAGGGTGTAGGGGAATATGAAGTCTCACATTACAGCCCTCAAGATAACCAGCTCTAGTCTAGACCCTGCAGCTTACCGGGTCTGACCTGGCCCCATCTCCTAAGCTCCCTGCTTGTTTTCTCATGGTAAATGTGAGGACTGCCTCTGGATGGTTTCTAGAGCATAGCCCAGAGGCTCGCTGACCAAGCAGGGGATAGCTCATTTGTAGGGCCAAGAACCGGAGATAAATACTGAGTATGGTGTGCCCGAGGGCACTGACTGCCTTAGATGGCAGAGAAGGCTGGCGGCACAGCAAGAGAGAAAAGGAAGCACCCGCGGGTAGATATAGTGGCCTTACAGGCCGAAATGTCATAGGTCTCCATACTTTGCAGGTAGTGAGTGTGTTGGAATTCAAGCGGCAATTTGGTAAATTTCCACGTTCAATTAAAGGTAAAAAGAGCCTAGGTCTTTCCCTTTGGCATAGCCAGGGGCACGGAGTCCAGGGCAGAGGAATCCGGTCGGACCAGCGGGGGGCTCCACCGAACGCAGGCTCCGTTTGCCCCGGGGCTGCCCCGCCACGCAAAGATTCTCAGATGGGCGGGTCACGGTGGGCGCCGACGTACGGTCCGCGTCCGTCCTCCGGATACCCCCCAGCCCCAAGTCCGCCGGCCGCCCTCGCCTCCACCCCGCCCCCCACCTCCGTTCCGGGTCTCTCCCTCCCGTGAAGCTTAACTGATCTGCAGGCGGGGGCGCGGGTGATGGGAATTCCTAGAAGCCTTAGGCGGCTGCCCAGGATTTAAAGTTAGGATCCTCCGAGGACACAGGAGGTTGGCGCTCACACCCCGCCTCCAGGTCACAGAAAGGCCCAGGGGGGCGTGGGCAGGGAGAACCCCACTCACCATCCCCGTCCACCCCGGATCCCGTTTCCACCCAGTCCTGCTAGTCCGGGCTGAGCCGGAGGGGACCGGGGACGAGGCTGGGCGCGGGGAGGGGGGGGGGAGGGAGAGGGAGGAGCCCCGGGAGGTGGCGGGGGCAGGTAGCAGCAAGGCCGGGAGAGGAGGGGGCTGGGCCGCGGCGGAGGCGCAGTGGGGCCGCTTCGCCGCCTCTGGGGCACCCGTCGGACCTCCGCCGGCTCCGCCGGGAGTGGGGATAGTGAGTCAGATCTCGGGCACCCGCGGGTCGGGCGGGTAGCGGGGTGGGGGTGGGGGGGCGAGTCAGGAAATGACATCAGAGGCCTGTGCCTGGGGAGGGGAGGTCTGAGCCGGGCCGGGGCGGCGGGGGCGGCAGAGCGGGGGCGGGAGGACTTCGGCTGAGCCTCCGGCCTCAGGGCAAGAGCCGGGCCCCTTCCTGGGGGAGTTTCCTGCCGGGTCCGCCCTCCCCGCCTCTCCCCGCCCCCTCTCCGGGCCGCTCCTTGTATGGTCTGAGCGCCGCTCTCTCCCCGCCCCCTCCTTCCCTCCCTCTTCCCTGCGTCCCTCCTCGCCAGGCTGGAGGCTGCTCGGGACCCGGACGCAGAGTCCGCGGACCCGGCTGCGAGGCGGCCACCCGAGACGCGGCGCGCACGCTCCGGCCCGCGGTGAGGCGCGGGGAGCCGCCCGGCGGACGCGCACGGGGAAGGGCGGGGGCGCGGGCGCCGCGCGCGGGGGGCGGGGGGGGGGAGCCGGGCCGGCGAGGGGTCGTCTGCCCGGGTCGCGCGCCGCGTAACCTGGCCGCCCGCCCCCAGCAGCCCGGCCCGGCCATGGCGGCCCCCCGCCCGCCTCCCGCGATCTCCGTGTCGGTCTCCGCTCCGGCTTTTTACGCCCCGCAGAAGAAGTTCGGCCCGGTGGTGGCCCCAAAGCCCAAAGTGAATCCTTTCCGGCCCGGGGATAGCGAGCCTCCCCCGGCCGCCGGGGCCCAGCGCGCGCAGATGGGCCGGGTGGGTGAGATCCCCCCGCCGCCCGCGGAAGGTATGCGGCTGGGCTTGGGGGCTGGACCCCGGCAGGCGCCGGGCCGGGGACAGCGGTGTCGGGAGTTTGGGGGTGTCTGGAAAGGTTGCGGCGAAGGGGGCTGGGCGCAGCTAGCCTGTCCCGAGCAGATGTTCTTACCTCATCGCGGAGCTCATGGCTGGGAGCCAGGGCTCCTGGGACCGTTCCAAGTCCCCCGCCTGGGGGGTGGGAGGCGGGAATGTGGGGCACGAATCTTCCCCTCTGGGTCCGTTTTCCCAAGTGTAACGGGAGCTGCATCACTCCTGGGTCGAGCCCCCGCCTTTACTGACCCCGTGCTCCCAGGGCGTCCTGCGTCTTCCTTTGCTTCCCACACGCTCTCCGGCGAAGGGGGGGTGGGGGGTGCGAGAGGTCTTGGGTTAGGGGTTAGAGCTGTGGAAGGAGAGTAACTTGGGGAAGGGGTAGTGGGGGCCCCGCTGACTGTCCTCTCTCCTGTCTTCTCTGGTCTTCCCACCTCAGACTTTCCCCCGCCACCCCCTCCCATCCTTGGGGATGGCGACGACTCGGAGGGCGCTCTGGGAGGTGCCTTCCCACCTCCCCCTCCCCCTATCGAGGAACCGTTTCCCCCTGCGCCTCTGGAGGAGGAGATCTTCCCTTCCCCACCGCCTCCACTGGAGGAGGAGGGAGGGCCTGAGGCCGCCATACCTCCCCCCCCACAGGTATGGAAGCTTCGGAAGGGCGGCTACACTGGGACACCCCCAAAGGGAGCAGAGGAGAGTCCTTACCTCTGATCTCCCCTGCATCTCTGGCCTGATTGGGGTGGGGTGGGAACGAAGATCTGGGGTGGGTGCTCAGACCCCGGACTCTCCAGCCCAGGGAGAAGGTGAGCAGTATTGATTTGGAGATCGACTCTCTGTCCTCACTGCTGGATGACATGACCAGGAATGATCCCTTCAAAGCCCGGGTAAGGGACTGGAGAGGGGGAAGGTGGGGGGAGGGGAGGAGGAGGGCAGGCCTGCTCCTCTAACTGAGCTTCTCTCCTCTCCCGCTACCTGTGCAGGTGTCATCTGGATATGTACCCCCACCAGTCGCTACTCCATACATTCCCAAGTCCAATACTAAGCCTGCAACTGGGGGCACAGCACCCCTGCCTCCTTGGAAGTCCCCTTCTAGCTCCCAGCCTCTGCCCCAGGCTCAGGCTCAGCCTCTGAGCCAGACCCAGTTCCACGTGCAGCCCCAGGTCAAGCCTCAGGTCCAGCTTCACGTGCAGCCCCAGCCCCAGCCCCAGCCCCAGCCTGTGCCTTTCGCGAACACCCAGCCTCGAGGACCCCCAGCCCCATCTCCGGCCCCAAAGTTTTCTCCAGTGGCTTCCAAGTTTACTCCTGTGGCTTCCAAGTTCAGCCCTGGAGCCCCAGGGGGACCTGGGTCACAGCCTAATCAGAAGTTGGGGTCCCCTGAAGCTCCCTCTTCCAGTAGCACAGGCTCCCCTCAGTCCCCCAGCTTCACCTATGCTCAGCAGAAGGAGAGGCCCCGAGTGCAGGAGAAGCAGCATCCAGTGGCCCCACCAGCGCAAAGCCAAAATCAGGTGAGGGAGGGTGGGGAGGCCAGGCTGAGACCAGGGGGCCAGAGAATGAGGGCGAAGGTGGTCCCAGTGAGGTGGGCGGCGTGGTGGGATAGGAGTTTGGAGCCTCTGAAGTTGGCCAAGCGGGTCAGTGGTAAGAGAAAGCTCTTCTGAGGAGGGCCTGGCAGGGTCTGGGTCTGGGTCTGGGTCTGGGTCTGGGTGGGGCCTGACTGGGCTTTGGGGGAGCAGAATAGGCTGTGAATCAAGGGAAGGATTTGGTGGACCCTCCCTTGCACCCTGCCCCCTAGAATGTTAAAGGGAGGGATGAGATCATCACCAGTTTGACCTTGCTTCTTCCCCCATCTTAGATTCTTGTGTACATCTCTCTGCTCCTCTGAGCCACCCTCACGGCCCCAGGGCCCACCCCAGGGCCCATCTGGTGATAAGAGTCACAGTGGCAGTAAACACTGGCTGAGCCAGCATTTGCTGGGTGCCAGGCTCTGTGCTCTGTGCTCTGTGCGCTGGAGGGAAGAGATCTCAGAGGTTAAGTCTGAGGGAGTCAGATGGGCCTGGGATAGAATTCCCGGCTCACAAGACCCTAGGCAAGTTAGGTGAACTTTCAGCCTCAGTTTCCCCATCTTTACCATAACACCCCACACAACAGTTTTGTGAAGATTAAGTGAGCTCACTCGAAGTAGAAAGTGCTGGGGTCTGTATCTAGCTCTTGAATGCTCAAAATAGAAAAGTTATTCCTGTCTGACCATTTCTGCCTTCTGGTTGGGGGGATTGAGGTCTGAGTAGAAGGGCCCCTGAGGGTCGTCTAGTCCTACCAGCCATCAAGTTAACTGACGGCGTGGGTGTGTGTGTTTGTGTGCAGACACAGTGGAGGAAGAGATACTAAATGCCAGTGAGTTTTGCAGAACCTGGTGTTTCAGAGCTCCGGACAGGCGTCAACATGGGGGCCTGTGGGTTAGGAAAGGCATCATCGCACCTGAGTGCCTTGAAGGATGGTGGGACTTGAGGTTGGAGAAGAGCAGGAAGGGCATTTGGGCAGGAAGAGCATGAGCAAGACTCAAGGGCACGAGCATGCCAGGGTGTTTGGAGAACACACAGTAGTCGGTTCCTGTGGGAGGATTGCAGAGCTGTACCGAGGGAGGGAGGGGCTGGCTGGAGGGAGGAGGAAATAATAAAATAGCACACCAAGGGAGCATGTCCGTCCTGGAGAGTCACGAATGGGTTCTGAGGAGTTGCATGGCCAGGCTGGAGGGCTGGCGACAGCCGACAGCCCAGCCGTGCTTTTGGAAGCTTTGGGAAAAGTTTTTTGGCAGAGGTGCAGGCTGGAGGTAGGAGGTCAGCAAAATGAGGGAGAGTTCATTCCTGGGCAACTGTAGTGTTAATGGAAAATAAGGTCAAGATAGGAGAGCTGTTAAAAAGGAAGAGCCTCCAGGCTTGGTAGCCGATAAGCCTTTGGAAGAGGAGGGGTGTGTTGGGGAATGACAGTATTGCTGACCAAATAGAGAAGTCCAGAAGGGGAAATGGTTCGGACGGGAAGGGGAGGGGTCCAGCTGTCAGCCTGTTGAGCAACAGGTTCCAGGAGGGCTTGGCCTCAGCTGGGACTGTCATTCAGTTAGAAATGGAGGCCTGGGTGTCAGGTGGGGGCGGCAGACTCGAGGTGTGGGTGTACATGGTGTAGTGTGTGGTGCCCCGGGCGTGGCACGGGCTGCCGAGGGGCCCAGGGGATGCCGAGCAGGAGGAGCTGAGGGCCTGGGAGGAACCTCGGGTGATGCTCAGGTTGACCACGAGGGAGGGGGGCAGGCGGAAGAGGGGCTCCAGACAGAGTGGGGTCTCGTTGGAAGAGAGTGTGATGGCTGAGGAGTTCTTCAGTGGTGCGGGCGAGGACTGAGCCCAGAGATTTGACTATTCAGAAGTCCTAGATGGCTGTGGGGTGGCCTGTTGGTGCCCTGTGGTGGGGAGGGTGTGCGTGCGTGTGTGTGTGTGTGTGTGTGTGTGTGTGTGTGTGTGTGTATGCGTGAGAGAGAAAGAGAGGGAGAAAAGCAGAGGGAAGAAGCTGATGAAAGAGGGGCTTATGATGCCTGAGAGCAGGGGCTGCTGCTAGGATGGAGTCCTGGAGGGAAACACGGGGTCACCCCCGCCCCCAGGCATTCCCAGAGAGCAAGGGCAGTGTGGCCACAGGGTTTTCTGGGAGAGGAGGGAGCTGGAGCTGGCTGGCTTCAGTCATGTCTTCTCAGTCATGTAGGAGTCATGTAGGAGGTGAGGTCATCGGTGAGCCGGGAGCGAGGGGAGGACGCAGTTGGGGGCTCGAGGAGATGGAAGGGTTTGGAACAGCTGCTGTGGGGAAGGCGACTGGGAATCCGCAGGAGCCAAATACCAGACAGCCGGGCTGAGGCTGGAGGGCGCAGAGGGCGCTGCAGTGTTTGGAGAACCCACTCTGCAGTGTTCAGGGAGCCCTCCACCTACTTCCTGCAGCTTGGAGTCAGAAGCAGGAAGCAGGCAGTGGCATGACCCAGGGTTGAGATGGAGCCAGATGAACAAGAGATGGTGGCTGAGGGTGGCCTTGTAGAAATGAATGGTTAAGGGAGCAGACTGGGTGGGGAGGCGAGCCAGAAAGTTTCGATGCGTAAGACGCAGGGGGTGGGCTGGGAAGCAGAGGAGCCTTTCTGATCGGCTCATTCGGTTGGTGTGAATGGGGAAGGAGGGCGGAAGGTAATCATTGGGAGGTCAAGCCTAGGATCATGGCGTAAGATGAGCTTGACCAGTGAGTGGCAATTTCGAAGTGTTCCGTGGTGGAAGGTACCTGAGCTGGAAGCACGTTTGGAGCCACTGAAGTTGAAGAGCTAGAGGGCCGAGGGCCACGGGTGTTGAAGCTGTGGCAGGCAGAGAGGAAACTGTGGCTGCACTGAGTATGTCTTGAAGGGTTGTGCATACCTGCGGGGAGCTGATGTCCGTGAATGGTTCCTACTTCCAGAGAGCGGGACAGGCGTCTAAGTGGTACCAGAGAGCAAGGGCCCTTCCTCTGTCCCCAAGACGCCAGGAAGGGAAGATTGGGAGAGGGAGGGGTGGAGCTCACATTGTGGGAAGGGGCTTACAGGGGACGCTCTATGTGGAAAACGCCTGGAGCTCTGGATGCACACGGGTGTGAGCACGATGGAGCCGGGGCCGAGGGGAAGGTGGCTGTGGGAGGAGGTAGCTCGGAGGCTTTGGGGTTCCAGTGTTACAGGAACCGAGGCGTTATTGGCAGGCGGCAGGTAGGACATTCCATTCTGCGGGGGCCGCAGTCCTGGGAAACCAGCCCCATGTTTCTCTGGGAGCCTCGTGGAAGCACTGGTAGCCCCTGCGGCAGCTCCCCCGGGACCGCTCGGGGTTCCTGGCAGTGCCCCCCACCCCCGGTCCGCAGCTCTCCCAGGATCCTCTTAATAGAAAGGGGAGGCGGGTGGAGGGAATGGTCCTACTCTGAGGCCTGCCGGGGAGGCCGCTTGGGGAGCTGTGGGCTGGGCTCCCAACGACAGCCCTGGGGGTTTAACCTGTGATTCCCGCCTGTGTTGTATCCGCACGCTGACAGGGGCCGCTCAGAGCAGGCGGGCCGGGTAGGTGTGTGTGCACACGGGTGCACACGCCATCACGTGCCGACCTCTTCCGTGGGGGGCCATGTCTGCGCATGCTCTGTGGAGTTGACGCGTGGCCGGGTGTGTTGGCTGCTTCGGTGACCTCAGCTGCTGTGTGTGTGGCCTCTGTCCGCTCAGTTGTTCTGGCCTGTCCGTGACTGCCCGGGGGGTGGGGGGTGGGGGGTGGGCAAAGTGGGTGGAAGGTTCATCCCCTTCCCCTTATTTGCGTGGTGCTGGGGGTCAGGGAGGGAGAAGGAGGAGCTTTCAGAGTCCAACGTGAGCGTCTGGGAAATGCGCGGGGAGTCAGTCCTCATTGGAAGAAAGTGGCCAAGCTGGCTGGGGAGAGTTCTTGGAGGAAGATGACTGTCGAGAGAAGATGAAGAGAGTGTTGGGGTTTCAGGTCCGCTCCCCTGGGGCCCCCGGACCTCTGACTCTGAAGGAGGTGGAGGAGCTGGAGCAGCTGACCCAGCAGCTGATGCAGGACATGGAGCACCCTCAGAGGCAGAACGTGGCTGTCAACGGTGAGCTCACGGCCTCCCGCCGCTGCCCCGCAGGCTCCTGGGCTCCGCCCCCCGCCGCCAGAGCCTCCGATCCCTTGCCCTGCTCCTTCCTCCTATTGACTTCTGTTTTCTCTGGCCTCTCCAGAGTCCTGTGGCCGGTGTCATCAGCCCCTGGCACGCACGCAGCCTGCAGTTCGGGCTCTGGGGCAGTTGTTCCACATCACCTGCTTTACCTGCCACCAGTGTGAGCAGCAGCTGCAGGGACAGCAGTTCTACAGCCTGGAGGGGGCGCCCTACTGTGAGGGCTGCTATACCGTGAGTCAGGGCTGGGCCGAGGGGCACGCCGCCGGGCTCAGTCAAGGGCCGGGTGGGGACTTGGGGCCGACGCACCTCGGCAGCTGCCTTTTGGGTGCCAGTTCCTTGCCGATGTCCTGCTGCTACCTCCTTAGGACACCCTGGAGAAGTGCAACACCTGCGGACAGCCCATCACTGACCGCATGCTGAGGGCCACCGGCAAAGCCTACCACCCGCAGTGCTTCACCTGCGTGGTCTGCTCCTGCCCGCTGGAGGGCACCTCCTTCATTGTGGATCAGGCCAACCGGCCCCACTGTGTACCCGACTACCACAAGTGAGGACCCACCTCCTGTCTTCTGGGCTCTTCTCTGGCTGCCAGTCGCGGTCGTCTGGGAGCTGGGTTGCCTCCTGATTCTGAGACAGCCCCCAACCCCTGGCCTTCCTTTCTGGCCCCACATCCTGTGTGTAGACAGCAGAGACCAGTTCATCTGGATTTAGCTGTCCAGTGGCCTCAGACCTTGGTAGCAAGTCTTGGCTGCTGGCAAGTGCCCTCTGGCCTTTGGCTCGCCGAGGCTTCTCGTGGGTGCGGTCTTGCGTTCAACAATGTGTGCTGGAATGACTTCATTTCACGCAGGCTGGGTTCTAAAAGTTCTTTCGGAAATCAGCTTTTTGGAACTCTGGTTTTTCCCTAGAAACAGTGTTTACAAGGTGGCTACTTTCTGAGGCCAGTGGCAGAATCCCATAGCTCAAGGGCGGTGCAGGGAAGCTGCAGAATCTGACTCCCACCTCTGACGGTGTGTCTGAGGTGTGTGTTGTTAAGAATTCCACCTTAGGCATCCAGAACTTCACATCCCTCCCTCCATACACCCCAGTGATCTGGCAGAGAGACACCTGTGTGGCCGAAGGCTAGGGTCAAGGGTCCAGGGATGGGGGCTGGAGAGGGATGCCTCTGACTGCAGTGTGGATGACAGACGGAGTCAAGACCCAGTGGCAGAGGTTCCTGGAGTGGGTGAGGGGAAAGGTGGGAAACCCCCTTGACAAGGGCCAGATAAGGTGGCTCGTCTCAGGCACGCAAAATGGGCTTTTGTGTGGCTTTGTGTGGCGCAAAATGGGCTAAGTCTGCCCTGTTGCCACGCAACCGCGGTCTCCCTCCCCTGCGCTTTCACGGGCAGCCCTGGGTACCCCTTGCCCCGTGCTGACTCCTGCCCCGCTCTCGGCCCCTCCAGGCAGTACGCCCCCAGGTGCTCGGTCTGCGAAGGGCCCATCATGCCTGAGCCTGGCCGCGAGGAGACCGTGCGAGTGGTCGCTCTGGATAAGAACTTCCACATGAAGTGCTACAAGTGTGAGGTTGGCCGGCCCCCAGGGCTGGGAGGTGGTGGGACACTGCTCGCTACCAGGTGGTTGGTGGGCAGTGCCAGCCTGGAGGTCGCAGTTGCAATTTTGAGGGGGCGCGGTGCCCATACCTGTCCCCACCCAGATGCTCCCATCACTGCCCATGACGCAGGGAGGGGTTTCTGTGGGGTTTCACTGAGCTTCCGCTGTATTTCAGATAAACTAAGAAAGGGGGCGGCCAGTGGGAGGAAAGGGTGTGGGGCTTCGCTATTTTGGGGAGGGAGGATGTGCTTGGTGAGGCTAAAGGAGGAAGTGAGGGGAGTTGAGGCAGGTGGGGGAGGCCCCACATCTTTTATTGGGTGGAGGCCTTGGGAACAGCTCTTCCCACTGCTCGCCTTGGGCAGGAGAGGCCTAGGGACAAGAGTGAAAATGGGCAGTAGAAGTGAGGATAGGGCTTAGGGGTAGGTGTGACTGGGGACACAGGCAGTGACGCTGGGCATCAGCCAAGGCATGGAGCATTTGGTCTTCCTAATTTAAAGGCGGAGGTGTTGGGGGGGGGGGGGCGGGCGGTGCACCGGGGCCTTCCCAATGGCGGACTCTTCCTTCCTTCCAGGACTGCGGGAAGCCACTGTCCATTGAGGCGGATGACAACGGCTGCTTCCCCCTGGATGGTCACGTGCTCTGCCGGAAGTGCCACACTGCCAGAGCCCAGACCTGAGTGGGCACCGGCGAGTCCGTTCCTTCCCCATTAGCGGACCATCCACACTGAGACCACCCTGCCCTCCACCTGCCCTGCCCCCCTTCAGTTATCTTCTGATGTTCAGCCTCTCCTTCCACACCAGCCCCTGCCCCGTATCCCAGGTGTCCTGTGCAAAGCCCCGACATGGCCTAGGGCTGCAGCGTCCCAGCTCTGGGTTTCCAGTCCACCCCCGTCCTGCAAGGACCACCCCCCCCCCCCAGGTGTGCCCCACCTGAGGGGGCACCAGGTTGAGCGCTGCTGCTTTCACTGCTGCACCGATGCCCTTGGCTGGTCCCCTAGCAGCCGTGCATTCTGCTTGCTGAGGGCCTGGAGACCCCCTGACTCGGGGAGGCTGGGCTGGGCTGGGCTGGGTTGACTGGCCCGGACACCCCCACCCACCCCCATGCTGCCGGGTTGTGGCTACAGCTACAGATAAAAAAAAACCACCTGTTTCCAGAATTCTCAGGAATCTTTCTTGTGTGTACAGCCCTCACGGGTGGGATGGAGGAGATACAGGGATAAAAAAGCCTGGGGTAAAGGTGAAAACTCCGTTCCTGTTTATTTACAAAAATATATATGTATATGTATATATATTAAACCCTCCCCCAAGTCCCTCCCCCAATTACCTTTTCACTTCTACCCCCACCTCCCTTTTTAAAACAAAGGCTCCTGGGTCCAGAGGTGAGTTCCTCAGGCAAGGGTGGGCAGGAGCAGCACCGAAGGCCTACATCTTGTAGGATGAGGGGAGGGCCATGGGGAGTGACCATGGCCCCATCCTTGCTCTTTGAGGCCAGGGTAGGTGCAGGAGGGGCTCAGTCCTTGAATCCCTGAATACTGCAAAGGATGCGCTTCTGGTGTCCCGGCAGCGTGATTCCCATCTGTGCCAGGTCCCTGTGGGTGGTGAAAGGGGACTGTGAGTCTGGGCTCAACCCCCAGCAGCCCTCCCTGCCTGGGGCCCCCTCTCCCCCCGGGGTTCTCACTCGGCCGTCAGCTCCAACACACACTCCATGGTGTCCAGCCCAGCCGAGCGGAAGTGCAGAATGTAGCGTTTCATTCGTATGGATTCCAGCCACTCAGGGACGCTTCGATAGGGGATCCCATCGGAGCCACTCAAGCTGGGAAGGCGGAGCGTCACCCTGTGGGACAAGGGGTCCCTCGGTTGCACGGGACGTGCAGGGGCTGTCCGCAGCTTCCTGCCCCAGCTTTTCTGAGATCGGGGCTCAGCCTCTGAGCATCTGCAGCCAGCATTCAAGTTGGGTGTCTGAGCACAGAGATTATCTGGACTTTGTGGATTAGCCTGGCCGTTGTCTGCGAACTCATTTCCTGGCCCAAGTCCTGGTGTGCTCACGGCAACAGGCAGGCTGACGGTCCCGTGGCACTGATAGACTCAGGGGAGGTGACAGCCCTGGGAGCCCCCAACAGAAGCATGCCATCAGCCCATCTCCCACGGGAGTGGCCAGTCCTGAGTGACTGGTGGCTGGTTAAGACTCAAGCGTCAACCACCACAGTTGAGAGGAAGCAGACGGCAGGAGAGCGGAGGCTTTAGAAGCTAGGC
Organism: Panthera pardus; assembly: GCF_024362965.1. Lineage (NCBI taxonomy): Eukaryota > Metazoa > Chordata > Mammalia > Carnivora > Felidae > Panthera > Panthera pardus. The sequence continues at coordinate 156,529,601 of NW_026527013.1, forward strand.
ATGGTCCTGCCGTTTTCGGGGCGGCCCCCTGACTTCTGGGAGCAGCCACGGCTTGCCCCCTCCACCTCGGCTGTTATTCTTGCACTCCGACACCCTCAAAGACAATGAGTGTTGCTGTGCTAAAGCCAGCCAGGGCCAAAACCATTAGCAAAGTAAATCTGCTGGGGGAAAAATATTCAACATTCCAGAAAGATTAGCACACGCAGTCTCCAGTATACGAGGGAGTTGTTGCTCCAAAAGATAGTTTCAAAAGCCGGAGCTTGGAGCATATTTTCTCCCAGAAACAAGGTTATATATGGTGGTGTGATATGGAGGCCAGCATGCCAGGGCTGGTTCACCCGATCCAGCATTCAGAGTCCAGCCGTGCCCATCTCCCCCACCTCACTCCTGCCACCAGTTCGTTCTCCACATGCTGGCAATGTTTCTGGTAAAACACGATGCTGACCATGTCCCTCCGACTTACAAGCTGGTCAATGGTTCTCTGCGCTCAGGGTAGAGTCCAAACTTCTCAGCAGAGCTGGTCCCCCTTGCACTGACCCCACCATCTCTGCTGGGACCCTGCGCTATTTGTAACCGGTCTTCCCTAAGCTCCCCAACCCAGGCTGGCCATGTGCTCTGGGAGACCCCACGAGGCTGTCCCTCCCTCGGCCATGACATGCACACATCCCACTGTCTAGCACTTGCCGGTTACTCTATCTCCCCCACCCCAATCCCCACCCAAGTGAACAAGCTCTCTGGAGTAGTTATTGGGTCGTAGGCACTGTTTATATGTGCTTTCCATCTCTGTGCTTGCTTTCTATCCTACCAACCCAGACTTATCAAGGATGGGACGGCGTCTTCTCCCCAAGGGCAGACGCCGCACTCTGTCCACAGGTCCACAGGCCTAGCACTCGGTGAATGTTGCTGAACGCCCATTTTCCTTCTGCCAGATCTGCCCTCCGAATCCCCTTGCCCTCTCCAATGTGGTTACCTGGGATCAAAGTTGGCAATGGTCCTCAGGGGGTGGGGGTTGGCAAGCAATTGCTCCAGATGTGCCTTCAGCTGGTGGAAGGAGGGCCGACGGGCTCGGTCATAGGCCCAGCAGTTCTTCATGAGTTCATAGAGAGGGGCAGGGCAGTCCACGGGAGGGGGCAGCCGGTACCCATCCTCAATGCTCTTCATTACCTGCAGCAGGGGAGCAGGGAGGGGCCCCATGAGAAGCCTCTGTGCACACAAGATCACTGCGATAGAGCCTCTTCCCACCCCCTGACCAGTAGGAAAGAGAACAGGGAGTAAGACAACGGGGACAGAGGAGCAAGAGTGCAGAAAGGCTGGGTCAGGGAGAAAGAATAGGATGTCTGCAGGAAGGGGCCACGGGAAGTTTTGGGGAGATGAGAAGTCAGTCAGGGGTGACATGGGGAGGACTACCCCAGGCTTACCTCCTGATTGCTCATCTCCCCGTACGGTTTGTCCCCAAAACTCAGAACCTCCCACATCACAATCCCAAAGCTCCACACGTCGCTGGCCGTGGTGAAGGTGCGATGGGCAATGGCTTCGGGGGCTGTCCAACGGATGGGGATCTTTCCTCCCTAACAGGGCATGTAGGGCAGAAAGGTGATGTGTTTCAGGGCAAGGAGGGGCGCGAGAAAGCACCTGTGCAAAGGGATGAGTCATTACTGTGTCCACAAAAGCGCGCGTCCCATACTCATACGTGTGTGACTGTATGTATGCCACACAGTTGCATGCGAGTATAGACGCAGCGAGCACAGGGCTCTAACCTGGGTTTCGTAAGTGCCATCAAAGTTGTCCAGAAGGCGGGTGAGGCCAAAGTCAGACACCTTGCAGCACAGGTTCTGACTCACTAAGATGTTCCTGGCGGCCAGGTCCCGGTGGACATAACTGTGGTCGCTGAGGTAGTTCATGCCTGACGCGATGCCCTGCAGCATAGCCACCAGCTGCCCAGGGACCAGCTGGTCTTCCTGCTCCTGTAGCAGGGTGAGCGGGCCAGTTAGGCACCGGGCAGGGTCTCCTCCTCCCAAACCAGGAGCCCAAACCCAGGCATCCATGGTGCATTCCCCTCCCCAGCTGGCTGTCCACCCTCCTCACCCTCAGGAAGGCATCCAGGGCTCCGTTCTCCATAAACTCCGTGATGATCATGATGGGCTTTCCTGAGACACAAAGCACAAGTCGGCCTGGCAGCCTCTACCCATCTCCTCCCAGAACCAGACTTCCTGCCCTTGGCAGCAGATCTCCCCTACGCTTCCGGTGCTCTCATGCCCTCCCTTCCTCCTCCTTCCCTCCCCATGCTCCTGGAGACCACTGCTCCTACTCTTGGTGACGACGCCTTCCAGATGCAAAATGTGTGGGTGGCTGAACTGGCCCATGATGGTGGCCTCTCGAAGGAAGTTCCACCACTGGCCGTCTGGAGATGTGTCTTTCAAGGTCTTAATGGCCACAGTCTTGCAGTCCTGGCTGGGGATCCTCAGGGTCCCTCGATACACTTCTCCAAACTCTCCTGGGTAGAAAGAAAACAGGCCATGGCCCGATGCCCCTGGGGGGACAGGTAGCAGTATCCTCTAGCACTCTGGTTCTTTTCTTCACTGGATCAGAAAAGTGGCTTGCCCTTTGTTGGACAGGGGCTTGGGCCGTACTTCCTAGGGAAGGGGCCAGGAGTCTGGAGGAGCGGTGCAGCCACACAACCTGTTCGGCACAGTGTCCCAGGTGAGCAGAGTTCTCAGCTAACAGTAGGTGCTCGGTAAATGCCAGGTGAGTGCGTGCTGTGCAGTGGCACCGGACTGTGTTTATAAAGGGCGGGGTGGGCCGGGGCCAGTGCGCCAGTGACTGGGGAGGCTAACCATTGCCTCCTCTCGCGCGAGCTCCTCCGGTCACAGCGCAGCTGGCTTGGCTGCAGAGCCAGCAAGGACACTGCTGAGCTTTGTTCTCTGCTCAGATCCGTTTCCTCTAGTGACCCAAGGGATCAGGGCAGCCCAAGGACACTGGGCCCCTGGTGGGGTGGAATGCGGGGCGAGGGAGGCTCTGAAGCTCTCCCACGTTTGGGAACCATCTGAGAAGAGCCTGAGCCTGGGGACGACGACCCCTCTGCTGACAAAGATGATGTGTTTAAGGCTGTTCATCAGAAACTCCATAACCACCAAAGCAAACTGTGTAGGAAGCAGGGGCTGCTTGAGGACATCTGATAAAGGGGTTACAGCATGACCACAGCAATTCGAGGAAGATTCAGGGTAGAGCAGAAAGGAAATTCATCTAGGAGCTCTTGGGTCAACTGACGGGCCAGCCGGCTCGCAGCTCTGTGTGCTGCCACACACAGGGGACCTGCGGGGCTCACCTTCCCCTATGACAGTGTCCACAATCAGCCAGCCTGGATCAAGCTCCTGGGTGAAGTCCAGGGCTCCCTGGGCAGGGTCCTCATATGCTTGGAGGTCCACATACGGCTTAAGCCACAGCTTGTCCTCTGTAGGCAGAACGGGGGGCGGGGGGCTCACCACAGGAACTCGAACTTCAAGGCTCAGGAGTTTTTTTGTTCCCATAAGAGTCCTGTTTTGGCTAAAGTGGGAGAAAGTCTCCGTCCTTAGCAATGAGGTTCTTCCTCTGTCTACGCGCAAAGCTCTATGTCCTCGCCCCCAGAGTCCCAGAGCTGCAGGCCAGAACCTGGGGCTGAAAGCTGTTCACAGCCTCGAGTTACCCAATCTTTCCATGGCTTGCTGACCACACTTCAAATCTCTTGCCCTTCCTCCTCACCCCTGCTAGCCATACTCCTCCAATCACTCACACCTCATTCACATTCCCAGACAAGCCTCGCCCTCACCCTGTTACTCGGAGGGACCACTGCCTCCCCCTTTCGTGGGGGCACCTAATGAGGTGACCGGTAGGAAGTCCACATGCCTCAGAGGACTTCAGGGAGCCTGCCAGCAACCCCCTTCCCACCAAGCCTCGGCCAGCAGACCTGGCCAGCCAGGGTGTCGGAACAGTGGCACCAAGAGCTGACAGGTAATTGCACAGAGCCTCTGGGGGGCTATCAGTACAAAGTTAATTAACCAAAGTTAATTAGGTAGCAAAACAGAAAAGCTCCAGAGACCATGGCCCCGACTCATGCTCCCAGAGTTGGCTTGGCAAATGTGGGTTCTTTGGTTCTATCCCAGTGGCGCCTCCCAAGCCCACATCCCCCCGCCCCCCCCCCCCCCCCACACACACACAGGTGCCCTGGGCTCACCTCGGTTCACGTCAGTGACGCGATCACGGGGCCTCTGCTGGTGTCGCCGCTGAGCTTTCCTGCAGGGGTGAGGGAGCATTGCTTTAGAGTCCCAGGACTGCCGCAGGGGCCCAGGGAGCTCTGGCTGGGTTTTACCCACAAACCACAGGGGCTGGGGGCACAGGACGGGGTGGGGGAATGCTGGAGGGAGCTTTCATACTAGCGGAGGGGAGGGGTGTTGGGGCTGCATTCCAGGGCTTCTGGGGCCCCGGGTGGCAGCCGGCAAGGGGCAGCAACAGCACCTTGAGCGGAAGAAGAGCATCCCCAGCAGCAGAGCTACGCCCAGCAGCAGCCCAAAGATGATGGCCACAATCTCTCCTCCAGTCAGGCCCCTGGAAACTGTGGCACAGGGGGTGAGGAGGGCTGGAGGGCTCAGAGTCCACAGGGACGATGAAGGCTACAAGGGCACACCCAGGGGCAGGTCCCTCAGTGGGCCTCGGGTGTGTGTCCCCTGTGCGAGGAGATGGGGGAGTGTGGGGGGGGAGCATGCGGAGAGGCCTCACCCTGGGGCCCCTAGCTTTGGGCTGCCTGGTGACAAGCACGAAACCGGGGGGCTAGGAGGTTTGGCAGGATCCTGGCTGGCAGTATCCAGCAGCAGAAGGTGTTCTGAGGAGGGGCGCCTGGGTGGCTCAGTTGGTTTAGTATCCCACTCTTTTTTTTAAGTGTATTATTCATTTTTGAGAGAGACAAAGAGAGTGGGGGAGGGGCAGAGAGAGAGAGAGAGAGGGAGAGAGAACCCCAAGCAGGCTCCATGCTGTCAGCGTGGAGCCCGATGTAGGGCTCAGACTCACAAAACATGAGATCATGACCTGAGCTGAAACCAAGAGTCAGTCGCTTAACCACCTGAGCCACCCAGGTGCTCCCGGTGTCTGACTCTTGATTTCAGCTCAGGTCATGATCCCAGGGTCGCGGGACTGAGGTCCCAGGTCCTTGCTGAGTGTGGAGCCCGCTTAAGATTCTTTCTGTCTCTCTCTCTCTCTCTCTCTCTCTCTGTGTGTGTGTGCCCCTTCCCCTGCTTGTGCTCTTAAAAAAATGTCTGAGATTACTATGGGGAGGGGGCTTTGTGGGAATCCATGGGGGCTCTCTCCGCTGAGGCAGTTCCTATGTGTACGTGCATGTATGTGCATATGCACATACATAGCGGAAGAGGAAAGGTCACTGATTGGAGCAGTGTTTGAGAAGCCTCAGTGGGATGACGTGTGCATGTGTGTTTGGGGCAGAACACAGGATAACCCACCCACCTGGCGGGCTTGTCCGGAACTCATGGTCAGGGGAGAAAGGGCCAGGCCCTAGAGGGGTCAGCATTCGAACTCTGACAATGTACGTGGTGTCTGGCTGCAGTTCGGTCAGCAAGACCCTGGGTTCTAGAACCATCTGGTGCCTTTCTTCGTCCTGTGGATGAGAACCAACGGAAACTGGGCTGTGCAGAGAGAGACCTGGTGGAGGCGATGGCAGTCTTGGGATCATGTGGACAGGGGTGGCTTGGGGAATGGTCAGGGCAGGGCTGTTTGCAGGCTTTGTCCTGAGAAAGCCACACCGTTCACTTCGGCCAGTTCTCCCTCTGTCCCATCACCCAGGCTAGGAATGGCGAGTTGTGCCCCAGAACAGACACCCAGACACCAGGGACTGTTTCTCTGCCTCATCCTCACCTGATTCAGCACATGCAGCTCGTAGCTCAAGTTCCCCCCTGGACTGCGGGGCCGGGACCCTGCCCAGGTCAGTTCCAGCTGCCGTGGCTCCTTCTTTACCAGCCTCAGGGACAAGCCTGACAGTGACTCTGTGAGTCAAGAGGGTTCCAGGGGGTTTGGGAAGAAAGAAGAAAGAACCTAAGTCGCTTTTTGATTGCTTTCTGCCCGTCAATCTGTCTCTGTGGTCCTGAGCCCTTCTGGTTTCCTCCAGTCCTGTCCTGGCCCCTGCCCAGGTCACTCACCTGCGTGCCCCATGCTGATGCTCAGTGAGGTGCTGGCATGCGTGGACGGGCCAAACCCCGACACTCCATTCTGGGCCTCAACGTTAAAGGTGTAGTTGGCGTAGGGTTCAAGGCCGTTGACACGCACGGCCGGTGCCGTGAGCCCGCTGGCTCCCGGGGAAAAGCGCACAGTTCCCCCGCAGGGTTGGCAGGGTCCCCCGTCCACTGCTGCTCCCCGACACTGAGAACACCCCACACTGTACCTCACATCCTGGCGCCCCCCCATATCTGCTGGGGGTTCCCAACGCAGGGAGAGCTGAGTCCCCAAAACAGAGAAGCTCAGGTTTCGGGGAACTGAGGGGGGCCCTGTAAGGAGAAGAGGGGCCATTAGGTGGAACTAGCTTTGCTCTCATCTAGCCTGCTGGCCCCTGCCTCCTCCCACCGCTGAAGGCCTTGCTGGGAGATTGGATTCAGACCCAGCTCAGCTCTGCATTCTTCCAGGAAAGTGGGGGGAGGGGGAGGAGCTCTAACGTCTGGCACTTTAAATGGTGCTCAATTTCTGAAAAGTTCCGGAAAACTTCGACCTTAACATGGGCTCACCAAAAGTCCTGCGCTTTCTCACAGATGGCCAGGCCCTCCCCCTTGGACTCACGTGTGCATGCCACTTGGGGGCCCTCCCCCAGGGCTCGGAAATGGCCACTCTCACAGGTGCAGACGGTGGCCCCCTCCGGCTCAGCTGTGCTGTGTTCTGGACACTTGAGACAATGTGGTGCATCTGTGTCTGCCCGGTAGGAGCCGCTAGGGCAGGCTGGAGGGAGAAAGCAGCAGAGCCATGGTTGGCCAATGTGTTTACAGGCAGAATCATCCCCATTCGCCACCGCCTCCAATCCTCTGTACCAGAAGCACCCTGCATGTGTCTCCTGGGGTGCTCAGCCACACAGTCAACACTTCTCGGAGATGGAGCGTGGACCTCCTCCCCTCCCTCGGCACCTGGAGGCCCTCCCCCGAGTGGCCCCTGCAAGTGCCCACCACCTCCTCCGGCCTCCTTACCCAGGCATCCTTTACCGCTGCTGCCTTCCTCGTAGCCAGGCTCACAGTGGCATCGGCCCACGGGCACCAACCACTCACCCTCCGGACTGCAGTGCATGCGCGGTGCACCCGCCGGACCAGGGCTGGCCTGGGCATGGGGCAAGCAGGTCCCTGCCACTTCCACCAACCCGCCGGGTCCGGGCAGTGTGTCGGGGAATCGGGCCAAGCCCTGCACGGCCTCAGGACAGCGCTGGTAGAACACCCTTACAGACACCAGGGCCACGCAGGCACCTGGGTTGTGGAAAGCGAGGTAGAGGCCTCGGCGGGTCAGGCGGCCCAAGGAGCAGCGCTCCACGTTCAGCTTCACGGCGCCAGACGCGAGGTCTCGGATGGTGAAGCTCTGGTCTGCAGCCACAGTGGTCACCTGGGAAGGAGAGGTGTCCGAGAAGGGGATGGTAAAGTTATGCTTCACTCCCGCGGGACAGAAAACAGTTGTTTGCTCTATACTTTATAGTTCAGGGGAGCCTGGGTGGCCCAGTGGTTGAGCGTCCGACTTTAGCTCGGGTCGTGATCTCATGGTTCATGAGTTCAAGCCCCACATCGGGCTCTCTGCTTGTCAGTGCAGAGCCTGCTTTGCACCTTCTGTCCACCCCGCCGCTCCTCCCATGTTTGTACTCTCTCTCTCAAAAATAAATAAACATTAAAAAAATACTTTAGGGGTGCCCAGGTGGCTCAGTCACTTAAGCCTCTTACTTTGGCTCAGGTCACGATCTCACGATTTATAGGTTCCAGCCCCATGTAGGGCTCTAGTCTGACGGCTCAGAGCCTGGAGTGTTCTTTGGATTCTGTGTCTCCCTCTCTCTCTGCTCCTCCCCCACTCATACTCTGTGTCTCTTTCTCAAAATAAATGAACATTAAAATATAAAATAAATAAATAAATAAATAAATAAATAAATAAAGTATAGTTTACACAACTGTAAACCAAGGGCTTATTACTTGTGAGCTACTGGCTAAGTGTCTTATGTGTGTTATGCTGTTGAGTCCTTGCAGTAAACCTACGAGGTAGGATGGATTACCATCCCCACTTAACAGATGAAGAAACTAAGGCGAAGAGAGGCTAGAGACCTTGGACAAGATCACACAGCTACATGATGGGACTGGTAACCAGGCAGTGAGACGCTATAGCCCATATAATTTCCACTATTCGAAGGTGTTCCCAGCGTCTGTGCCAATGAGGTGATCAGTTATGAAGTGCGTCATCATTCATTTATTACTAATAACAAACTTTACAACATCTTCTCTTTGGGGAAAAAAAAAAAAAAAAACGAGAGCACGTCCTATAATAATATGCTTCTTACGCTTTTGCATTCCGGTACGTCTTCTTGAGTAGGAAAGAGAGGGATAGTATTAGAGAGAGAGCCTGCAGAGAAGTGTCTCCCTACACAGCTCTAGGTAGACCCACGGGGGTGTGTCACTCGCAAGCAGCCTGGGTGCTGATAGCAAAAGTCCAAATACCTCCACCAGGGAATGCCGTTATCTCAACGGAGGCAAAGCCGCTGAAACAGATAAGGCCGGCACTATTATCATCACTATTTTAAGACAAGAAAACCTCTCAGAGGTTAAGTGCAGAGCGCAAAGGCCGGACGGAGCAGAAAAGGCAAAGTAGTTCCTCCTTATCCGCGGTCCGGCTTTCGCGGCTTCAGCTTGGCAGCTGTCAAAGACCGCAGGGCTGTCAACCACGCCTACGAGCAGAGACTCCTCCTCCTGACCTTGCGTCAGAAGGTCAATAGTAGCCGGGTGCGCCGGCTTCACGTCACGTCACGTCACGTCACGCCACGTCACGTCACGTCTCGTCACGTCACAGGCTGACGACAGGACTCAGCGGTGCTTCGTTCCTCGCTCCCTCTCCTGGAGAGGCGTTTTGTCATCTCGCAGCGCCACGAGGAAAGGGGTGAGTACAGCACGTGAAATATTTTGAGACAGAGGGGGAGGGAAAGAGACTGTACTCTGATAACTTATATTACAGTGTACTGTTATCAGTGTTTTATTTTATTACGAGCCAGTGTTGTGTCTCTGGCTCCGTTCTGATTTATACGTGAAAGCTTAACCGCGGGAATGTATGTATCGGGGTTCAGTACTGTCTGTGCAGGCATCCCGGGGTGGGGGTGGGGGTCCTGGGAGGTATGTCCCGCAGGTCAGGGGGCCTCTACGCTACTCAAATCCACCTCTTCTGATTGCCAGTCCCGCATTCTTGTCCTTATTGGACACCTAGATCCTCTTTCTCTTTCTTCTGCCACTGTCCCTTTTCCTGAGCTGAGCGGGGGCAGGAACCAGTGTTAGGACCAAAGTGGCAGGGGTGGGAGGTGGGGCGGGGTAGAAGCACCTTCTGGAACAAGGGCCGTCGGAGCTGAATGCCCACGTCCTGGTCGCTCTCCATGTACAGGAGGTTGAAGGTCTCCTTGCAGCCCAGAGGCCTGGCTCCCCCGGGGAAGCTCTTACAGTCCCTCACGGTGAACTGCAGCTCCACATGGACACGCGAAGCTTCCTCCCCCCGATAAATCCAGTTGGAGCGCAGCCAGTGGTCAGTGTCCCCGCCATCTTGCAGTGGGCAGTCCTGGTACATGTAGAGGGGTGTCCCATTCAGTATCTGCTGCACTTCACTCCACTGCGAGAAGGAAAAATCCGAGTTAGGCTCCATCCAAGTCATCACCTGCTCCCTAAACTCTGGTTTTCTAGAGCTGATGATGGGGAAGCTGGTGTCAGAGCTCCCCCAGTTCACCTGCTTGTCCTGCTCTCTTTCCATCCCCCCGGGCTCCAGGAGAAGAAGCTAAATGTTTAGAGTCAGGATTTATTTGGATACAGGATGGGCAAAACAATACCCCCATGCGATCTGCAGCCAGCCCCGATCTCTTCAGTGAGCCCACTTCAGCTGCAGAAGTATGAGCACCGCTTTTTTACCTCTCTCATCAGTCAGGATTGTCAAGTGCCCCAAAGGCCGACTTTTATGGCAGAAACTCATTCACAAAACCTTTCTGCCTATTTGTGTAGAAAAGAGGATACTACCTTTAACATTAAGGCCCCTAAGCTTTTGGAGGGCACGAACAAGCATAAATCTCTTCTGTATGGAAGGAACTCACCCTCTCCAATATTCCCTCCAGTTATGGTCACTATCAAAATCAACAATGGATGGGGTTGCTTGGACTCGTAGACACCATCTAGTCCACCCCTGTTAACTGCTTTTACATGAAAAGCATTTTATTTTTATTTATTTATTAAAAATTTTTTAAATGTTTATTTATATTTGAGAGAGAGAGTGCACAAGCAGGGGAGGGGCAGAGAGAGAGATGGAGACAATATGAAACAGGCTCCAGGCTCTGAGCTGTCAGCACAGAGCCCCATGCGAGACTCAAACTCACGAACCATAAGATCATGACCTGAGCTGAAGTGGGATGCTTAGCCGACTGAGCCACCCAGGAGCCCCAAAAGCATTTTATTTTTACACTTAGTAATAACAATGGCTAGCACTAATACAGGACTTACCACGCACCAGTCACTGTTATAAACACTTTCCATGATGGACACTGAGTCACAACGAGGTTAAGTGACTTGCCCTGTGCACTCAGTCATTAGGAGGCAGAGCTGGGATGTGCACCCAGGCACTCTAGGCTCCAGAGTTTATGCTCTTTTTCTTTCTTTCTTTCTCTTTTTTTTTTTTTTTTTAAGTAGGCTCCCTGCCCAGTGTGGGGCATGAACTCATGACCCTGAGGTCAAGAGTCACATGCTCCACTAAGCCAGCCAGGTGCTCCTATGTTCTTGATCATTTTATTTCTAAGGGCTAATTATTAAAGTCAAAGAAGGGGCATCTGGGTGGCTCAGTCTGTTAAGCGTCCGACTTCGGCTCAGGTCATGATCTCAAGGTTCATGGATTGAAGTCCCACGCGGGGCCCTGAGCTGACTGTGCCCTTGGGATTCTCTCCCTTTCTCTCTGCCCTCCCCCCCCCCCCCCCCAACATGCACACACTTTCAAAATAAATAAGTTTTTTTTTTTTTTAAGTCAAAGAATAAACATATATAATATAAAGTGAAAGTCCTCCCACCCGACTACCTCTTCACGGGAAGTTATTCTTAACAATTTGGAGTGAAGCTCCCCAGACCATTTTCAGTGCCTCTAGAGAAACGTTTGAATGTTTTTCTGTGTTTTTAACATAATTTTTTAACCTGTTATTTTGTAACCTACTTTTTGTTTTTAACAAATAAAAAGTCTTTGAAAGATGTTCACGAGAGTATAAAAAGATCTACCTAAGTCTTTTTAGCAATCCATAAAATAGTATTCCATTGTATGGATGTACTGTAATTTATTTAATTATTCTATTGTTGGACATTTAGGTAGCTTCTAGTTTTTTTTTTTAAGTAAACGTGTAGATTTCTATAAGATTTCTGTAGAAGTGCTGTATTAAAAGGTAAATATTATAAACTTTGTAAGAAGATACTGTCAAATTGGCCTCCAAAAAGGATTTATCAATTTATACTTTCACCAACAATGCATGAGGGCTCATTTTTTTTTTTTTGAGAAACTGGATAGTGAAGATCTCTTTACTTTTGGCCTCTCTTATGGACAAAACACAGCTTCCTGCCATTTTAATTTACATTTCTTTTGAGAAGGAGGCTGTGCGTTTCTATTTTGTTCATTGGCTATCTGTATTTTTATGTAATTATGTGTTTGTAAACTTTGCCTGTTACCTTTTGAGTGTTCATTTGGATGAACTTTTTTTTTTTTTTAATCATAGATGCTAATCGTTTGCTTGAAATATGTTTCAAATGTTTTCTTCCTGTCATGCCACTTAATTTGCTAATGATATCTTTGATGTTGGCCTACATTTAAAAATTTTACATAGTAACGTCTATCTCCTCTCCCTTTATGAATTCTAAGTCGTGTATTTTGCTTGGGAAGCTCTCTCATCCCAAACTTACAAGGATCTTGTGTATTTTCTCCTCATATTTCTGTGGATTTCGTTTTTAGGTTTAGATTTTAATCTCCTTAGAATTTATTTTTTGGTGTAAAGTATGAAATGGAGATGTAACTTCACATTCTTCTTCTTCCTTGTTATTTTTAAATTAACTTTTTTTAAAAGTTTACTTCTTTATTTTTGAGGGAGGGAGTGCATGTGAGTGGGGGAGGGGCAGAGAAAGAGAGGAGAGAGAGAATCCCAAGCAGGCTCTCTGCTGTCAGCCCACAAGGGGCTCAAACTCACGAACCCATGAGATCTTGACCTGAGCCTTAAAGAGGAGTCTGAGGCCCTTAGAACATCTTCTGTAAGGGCCTTCATTGCTACTCTCAGCTCTGGGAAAAAGTAGGGGAAAGCACCATCAACTGAGAACTGGGTGGGGTGTGGCAGGGGCAGGAGTATATGAGGTACATAATTTTGCGCTGTGTGAGGCAGTTCAGAGATTGGGCAGGGGGTGTCCAGCAGTGAAGGCATCCGGGGCCTGTTCTTAGCAGGAAGCTGTGATGAGGAAGCCCAAGGGGAAGGCATGGCGTGGAGGTCAGGTGGAAGGGTGGTAGGCGGTTAATGTGCAGCTCATTAGCTAGATTGTCATGGCTGCAGCTGGAGCCCGGAGGAGCAGATGTTCCCAGCTGTGACTTGCCTTTCCCAGTTCCAGCGGTGACAGATGGGGGAGAACCAGCTGCCCGGGATCAGCAACAAGGATCCTTTCACTTATCACTCGGGCTGCTGGCTGCTACATGGGTACATTCTGGTGAGCCTGAATCCGCGTGCATGTGTGTGAGATGAGGGGAGGGGACACGGCAGACATTGGGAGTCTGTAACTGCTCCCGTCTTCTTGCCCTCCCGGTGCAAATATATTATATATGTATGTGATGCACATGTATGCATATGTATGTGCATGTATGCATTACATATGCTGTTTGACCTGAGCTGCACAAGGGGCCTTGCTTCCACTCCAGCCCAATTAGGGAAGAGTTATTTGGGTGGGGGTGGCCGGGGGACAGCGAAGGCCTGTGGGAGCCAGCTAATGGACCTGCAGCCCTCATTGTGGAGTGATTAGCTGCTTTATGAGATGAGGCGCCTATTACGGCTGGCCTAATCCAGGATTTTCCAAGCAGCCCCTCCTGTAGGATACATTATGGTTTAGTCTATTAATTCTAATTATAGGCCACTCTGTGGGAGAACTAAGAGTAGAGCCAGGACCCTAGGACCCAGAGGGAAAGAAAGCAGGTGACCCCAATACCAGAAATAGAGGCTGCGTTCCTACAGGAATAGGAAGGCCAAAGGGGTCCAGGACCAGAGGGAAGGAGGCCCTGAGGCCAGACTCCAGGAAGCTGAGACAGCGAGGGCAGCCTCCTGGGGTTCTGTGGCCAGCTCTGCTGAGTGATGGAAAGGTGTGCTTTGGGACTCACAAGAACGTCTCTCTGCTCACTAGGTCTTAGGAATATCTGTGGAGGGAAGGGACTTGGAGCAGGTTCAGACAGCTGGAATGCATGCTGTGCCTGGGCTGAGGAAAATGGACAAGGTGCCAAGCGCTCAGGGACCTCTAGTGGGAGGGCAGCTTTGAATTTTGGGGAGGCAAACACCCTTTGAAGAACTTGCTGAAAACTTTGGCTTTCCTATCCAGAAAAGAATATCCCCGTACATCTATACAATTTAGGATCCACTTTTATGGGGTTCCTTGACCCTTGACCCTCTGAAGTCTGTCTGTGCAACTCTATTGGGATAGATGGACCTCACATTGAAGATACATCTGGTGTTTTGGTTCTTAGCCCTCAATGATTGCATCCCTGGTCCCGTTCATCCCCTGCCTGGGGGATTGTGGTCTCATCACCTCCCAAGTCCTCTCTCTCTCTGGGGCAGGGAGGGGAGGAGCCAGGCATTGAAGCGTTCTTCTGGGGTGAAGCCTGAACCCCCCCCCCCCAATGTCCCATTCAGGAGGCTCTGACTCACCTCCCTTCCCCCTCCCTGAGGAGACACTTCCAGTTTTTCCTGCTCTTTTCTCCGTTCCTCCACCCACCTCTCCGCCCATTTCCCACTGGCCTGCAGCTTTGAGCCTTCCCCTCCCTTGACACTTACCCCATCCTCTGGGGGATCCAGCAGCCAGCCCAGCTCTCCCTGTGCTGTGCTCGTGTCCATCAGAGTGACTGAAGTGGTGAGGAAAAGGTCGGTCACCCTTGGGGGAGGAGGACCCACACGTGCAACCCACATTCCTCATTCTGGGCCCCCAGCCCCAAGGCTTCAACATCCTGTTCCTAACAGCTGTGACTTCCTGAGGTTTAGCTGGGGAAGGAGGAGTGAAGAGCTCAGGGATTAGTCTGTCTTCCTCCAGAGTGTGAAGGGAGGAAGGCAGAGTCGGGCAAGGGTTGGAGGGCTGGATCCTTGACCAAAGTCAAGGCAGGAAGTGTTGGGAAGCGCAGCCCCACGTAAGGCCTGCACCCTCTCACTCAGCAGTGGCTGGTGCTGGCTGGGGAAAATTCAGCAGCTGCAGAATTGGAAGAGTGTGTGGGCAAGAGAGGATCTCAGCCCCTGGGGGTCCTGAGTGGGTAGGGTGTGGTCAGGGAACCTTACAGGGGGTTCCCGAGTGGGGAGGCTCCTTCCTACGGGCAAATGGCCTGCTCTGCCTGTGGTTGGGGGTGTGCAGTGACGGTACCAGGCGTAGCTCTTGAGCCTGGGAAAATGGGGGTAGTAGGGCCAGAGAGGGTGTACAGGCCTTCACCATTAAGATTTGATCTCTACATCTGGAAACTCCTGCATCCCGAGTTCGAATCCATTCCCCCCAGTGGCAGGTCCCTCTGCCCACCCCCACCCCGCGCCCCCTCAGGCATAGGATGGCATAAGGGGACTTCCCACCCCTGACTTCATAGGGTCCGGATCTTTGGGTTGGGCACCTGAGACTGAGACTGCCTGAGAATGAGGGATCCCCACGAGTGCTGGGGGGGGCGGGGCGGGGGTCTGGACGCCGCTTCCCCGCAGCGGTCAGTAGGTCCCTCCCCACCACCAGGCGCAAACTGTTGATCAGGGCGACTGACCAGGGCCACCAGTTGTTTGGGGGTCAAAGACCAAAGACTGGCCTGGCCAGTCGATCGCCTGGCGGCAGGGCAAAACAAGAGCGCTGGAGAGGGGCGCGCGCGGAGAGGGCCTCCGCAGGAATGCCGGCTCCTGGAAAGGGTGCCGGCCGGGCCCCTGGGGGGGGGGGGGCGGGGGCGGGGCGGGGGTCGGTACCTTCCTTGGCGCGCGCCCCGGGGGGCAGCGGGGCGCAGAGCAGCAGCAGCAGCCCGAGCCCCAGGGGCCAGCGCCGCTCCATGGCGCCGGCCGGGACCTGGGACCTCGGCCCAGACGGCTGGGTCAGGTCGCGAGGACTTCGCGAGCTGGGAGGGCCGGGCGGGGGCGGGGGGCGGGGCCGGCACCGGGGGCGGAGCCGGGCCTCACCTGGATCACCTTCTTAAAGGGACAGTAGAGCAGGAAGGAAACTTGTTAGACAGGTAATAAACTTCAAAAACCGGAGGCGTCTGGACCGGAATGAGACTGCGGGCGCCGCCTGGTGGGTGGGATTAGGAATCGACTAACCCAGTTCGAATTAACCAGAATTAACCCAGTTCTAATTCTAATCCTAAACTCAACCTTTAACCTAATTCTACCTCTGACTTGAACTACACCTTTGTGTTTCTCCCTCTCTCTTTCTAAAGAAAGCAGTTCCTAGCAATGTAATAGCCACGGGGGAAGGCAGGGTTTTATGCTGCAGTAGGGGAGGCTTAGACGACCATAATGCAAGGTGGGCTACAACTCTGAGAGAAACACCTGGAGACTCGGAAGAGGAAGGAAGCCCAGCCTTCAGGGCAACAGTAGGTGAGTCTTTAGGGAGTAGGCCGTGTGAGCTGGGTTTTCAGTGGCAGAGATTGGGAAAGGCATGAGCAAGGGCCTGAGGCAGGGAGCCCCAAGGTGCGCTCTGGGAGTGGTGAATGGACCAGTTTGACTGCTGGGGCACAGGATTTGTCTTGGGAGTGGGGCAGAGAGTCAGGTGTGTCCAGAGCAGGGAAGGTCTTAGTAAACATGTTACCATGAGCTTTACAGAGCAAAAGAGAGGAATCTGTGAGGGGTTCTGAGCACAAGTGTTAAGTGGGAGCAGGTCCAGCCTGCTCGAGTCCTGTCTAGTTGGAGACAACCCACGTCCCTCCCACCCTCTTGGAGACCTCCTTACGTTATATTTAATAAATGTTTATTCACTTTCTACTTTGCATGCATCAAGCTCTGAGAGACTCAAAGAAGAGTAAGACAGTCCTTGCCCTAAACAAGCTGTTGGTCGGAAGAGGGCATAAAGCCAACACATTTGACTCAAATGACAGATAGGAGTAGACCCCAGCTGAGGTACAAAATGGGGGCAACAGTGGCTCAAATGGGAGCAATACATCTATTTAGGATGGTGGGGGCTCCGCTCCTGGGGCCTCTCCTTCCTTTACCCTTCCCTGGGTCCATCTCATTTGGGTGAATGATTTGTAGTCTTTGTATCATTTCAGTTGTTGCATTTTCAGTGACTGTGGTACATTACAGGTGCTTACTTTATTAATGAAAAATTAATACTTCTCGGGGTTTCTATTTGTTGTACAGATTAAAAATGAGAAGAAAATGGCTTGTAATTTTCTGGCCCAGACTATCCTCGTTGGCATGAATAAATAAATGTAATCCATGGATCTTGGTTGGAAAATTCACGTTGAACAGAAAAGAAACAAAATGGAAAGGAGAGTCCTCCCTTCTTCCACCCTCTAACTCCTCTCCCCAGTGTTAATGGCCACCAGTTGTGTCTTGAGATTCTCCCAGGATTTTCCCCCTAAGCACACACACATGCATGCTTTTAGAATGTATACAGAGGGGCCAGTGGATACACACTGTTCAGCACCAGGGGCTTCTTTCTAATGGTAAGTACTTTGGGAAGGAGGCGGAGGCTCCTGCAGGCCCACTGGGGTCAGAGCTTTGTGATTTCAGCAGGGAGGAATGGGCAAAGGGTGCACAGCCAACAGAAGGGGGGAAATGGAGCAAGCTTTGGACAATTGCTGCTAGGAAATAAGCCAGACTGTGGTGAGGTAATGCATGTGTTCGTTGCTGTGGTTTGTTAAAGTTACAAGACCCTTGGGACTGAAGGGGGTGGGGTGGGGGCTGCTCCTTGCGGGGAGAGGTGGCGTGAAGAGGGCTGGAAAGGAGCCTTGCTTTTGTTTTAAGGTTGCTTCTCTGTCCAGGTTCTGGAAGTGACACAGAAGGGGAATGAAAGCCCACCTTCTGCCCCCATTCAGGATGCTCCCAGCTTGACAGTTCCTCATTCTGTTTGTGTGGGCTGAGGCAGGCCTTCGATTTCGGCCTCTGCCCTTAACTAGCACTGCTGCTTTGGTCAGGCTGTTTACACTCTCTGGATCTTAGTTTCCTTACATTCGAGTGATCTCTGAGGCCGGTTCCAGGAAAAATGGCAGGATTCGGAGTGAGAAGACATAGGCCAGCTCATTTAGCTATTCTGTGTCTCTGTTTCCTTAGCTGTAAAACTAAGGGGGGGGGGGGAGCGGGTGTGAGGATCAGAAGAGGAGAAAGCTCTTGCTAGCAGTAAGTTACCATACAGACACTGATGTGCTGGGACAGTGTTGGGGGTGCGGCCTACTGAGTTTCTCCTGCAGGGAGCTCCTGGAGTAGAACAGCCTCTGTGACTGAGGCATCACATTTTTTTTCCTTTTAAAAGCAACTTTATTGAGGGATAATTTGCATAAAATGAATTTCACCCATTCCAAGAGCACAGTTCAGTGGGTTCTGACAAAGGCATCCGCCCTCGTAACCACCACCTCACTCAAGATCCAGAACACTTTCATCACCCAGAAACGGTCCCTCATGCCCTTTGCTGTCAATCCCACCTGGGCTCCAGGCTTCCTGTCAATATAGACAAGATTCCTCCCCTGTCTGCAGGGGCCAGAATTTCCTGTAGTCTTCCGAGTCTGGCTTTTCCTTTCAGTACCATGCCCTGAGGTCTGTGCAGGTTGTGGGCATCAGCAGTTTGCTCCTTCTGGTTTGTCGACCACTGTTCCCTGTGTGGATGCCCTGGGGCATCATTTAACAATCCAAAAATCAAACCCAAACAGTCTCCCTCTGCTCTGCTTCCCCAGGAACTCCAGGCCCCTTACCTGACGAGGCTTCCCAGAGGGACACCCGTCTTCCCTCTTAGATGGAGAGAACCCAAGTTTTCTGACCCTGTAGTTCTCATTCTGTAGTCAAGAAGGATGGAAAGGAAAGCCTGCTCATCCCTGCAGCCTCAGACTTCCTGGCTTCTGGCTTCCTCCTGCAGCCCGGACCTTAACACTCCCTTGTTCATATTGTCCCATCCCCCGCCTGTCCCTGCTCCTCCTCTCCAGCTCCACCTGGCTCTTTGCTGATCTGGGATAAGGTGAAATTTCACCCAGCCTAGGTTGAGGCCTTGTATGTCCATAAGACTCTGGTTAAAACACAGCCTAACCGGCAGGGTAACCCAGTAAGCTGCCAGCAACACTATGAAAGCATCAATGCACGTTGGTTTATCAGATGAATATCAGGTCCTGAGCAAGGGCCTGTGTGGATGGGACCAAACAGCTTTGTTTTGGCTGCTGCAGGCTGGCCTGCACTTGCAGGCAGCACGATCCAGGAGACTGTGTGGGCAGTGGGAAGCGAAGGAACAGCTCTCTCAATGCATCCGGGTGAATTCCGCACATCTTTGATCACAAGGCTAATTTGGTCCTTGCCTTCCCTTCTCCTCTGTGCTCTTACCTATCTGCTCTCTGATCCTGGTTTACCATCAGGCAGCAGGGGTGGGGATAATCATAGTTACCATTTATTACCGCACCTACGCATGCTGCCAGGGCACTTCACATACATTATTTCATTTACTTCTCACACCAACCCTTTGAAGAAGGTATTATTAGTTCTATTTTATAGATGGAAAAACCTGAGGCACAGGGAATTAAGTTACTTGTTCAGAGTCACTCAGTTGCAGAATCAGAATTTGAACCCAGGTCTGTTGGACTCTGGGGCCTTTGGCCTCCAGTTGAGATTCCAGAAGCAAAAGAAGTAGGCAACGCTTAAATTTTGTTTTCCTACCTCCTTCCCTCTGTCTCCCCTGGCTTGAAACAGCATGGATTAAAAAAGCCTGTTTTCAAACTTTCTAAAATGGAATCATGTAATATGCATTCTTTGGTGTCTGAGTTCTTTCATTTACTCTTATGTGTGTGCGTAAGAGCGTGCTGTTATTGTGTGCTATTTCGATATTCCCCTGTATAAAGAACAGCTTATTGGGGCACCTGGGTGGCTCAGTGGGTTAAGCGTCTGACTTCAGCTCAGGTCATGGTCTCATAGTTCATAGGTTCAAGCCCTGCATTGGTTTGGACTCTGTGTTGACAGCTCGAAGTCTGCTTGGGATTCTATGTCTCTCTCTCTCTCTGCCCTTCCCCCCTCCATGCTCTGTCTGTCTCTCTCAGAGATAAACATTAAAAAAAAAACCAAAAAACAAAACACCTTATTTTTAAAGACTTCTTGACTTTGTGGTTAAACATTCTACACTTAAATTGCCACACCAGGCCACTCCCATGGTTTATCTAGGTCTGGGTGTCTCTGGGTATCTGAGAGATGTTTGATCTTCCCAGAAGGTACTTCTGTTTTTGAAGGGGAGTTCTTGCTAGCCCCATGGTTCCTTTATTGATTAAATCTATTCAGGGGCAGCCTGTGAGCAATGCCATACTGCCGGATTGTCCCCCTTCCTTACTCCTTTGTATGGCCCTCCCGTCTTCCATCTCAGTTTGACAAAAGGAAAGCACCTGATTTATTTAAGTAGCCATAACTCTTCATATCAGAAGTAGGACTGTTTTGTGACAGAAGCAGGTGGAAGTTTTCCCCGAGATGCCATATTTCCAAAAATATCTATTGGAAAGTCCTACTATTAGGGCTCCAGGGTGGCTCAGTCGGTTAAGTGTCCGACTCTTGATTTCAGCCCAAGTCATGATCCCACGTTTTGTGAGTTTGAGTCCTGCATCAGGCTCTGTGCTTATGGCAAGGATCCTGCTTGGCATTGTCTCTCTTCCTCTCTGCCCCTCCCCCATGTGTTTTTTTCCTCTCTCTTTCCCTCAAAATAAATTAAAAAACTATTAAAAAAAAATCCTACTTTTGTCACTGAATCATGTGATTCATCCTGTGATGACCGTGGGCATATCATCTGACTGTCTTGAACCTCAGCTGTCTCATCTACAAAATTGGGGAAATAGTGGTAATGATGCTGGTCCTCAGCACCTACATCATGGTGCATGAGGCGGGTACAAATACGATAAAGGATGCGAGCATATGCTCCTGGCTCTGTCGTGTAATGTAAGGGTACATCTTTTTCCTTTTTGTGTCCTGTGTACAGGGCTGTTTGCAAGATGGATTTGGAGAATCAGGGAATAAGTCTGCTGAAGGAAGGGGCAGACCTAAGTAGTATCAGTCCCTGAATTAAAAGGGTTGGTTGTTTGGTTGAAGCTCAGATCTCAAAAAGAGGCAAGAGAAGAATAAAGCAAGAGCTAAGAGAAGTCACTCTTGATCCATTTAGATTATGAGGCATTATGGGACTAAATATGACACACTTTTGGGACATACTGCAATTCTGCTTGTACTTGTTTTTCCTAAAATTCTATTTCCCTTTGCAATGTGAAAATCCTGCCAAGCATTTTGTTTGTTTTAGAGGCAAGCAGGTAGTGAAAAATCCATGAGCCTGTGCTGCATGCTAGCATGGGCCACGAAGAGGAAATTCAAGGATGAATTCAAGGCTGGGTGGTAGCAGCCACAAAGGAGATGGGGTGACTTCTGGTGTTGATGGGAGAGGCAGTGGGGGAGGGGTGAGGTGGGAATTCCGTTGGGGTTATGCATTCGTTCCATCCAAATGCATATTTAGGTAGAGCTTACCTCAACACCTTCCTCACCACCTCCCCTCAACCCCCCCATTCTTAACCATTCTCTCTCCAGAGGAAAAATAAAACCAGTTTACAATTATCCTATTATTTCATTGATTTCTGGAGTGGCGACAGGAAACCTTGGACAGGTCAGTCGTGTGAAGAGGCTGTGACTCAGAATTCCTTGTACTAATATTTGTGTGCGTCTCACGACAAACCCCATGCTTCCACCTGAACTTGTTTGCTTGACCGCCTGAGAAGATAGCATTGCTAACCTGAGAAATTAATACGCTCCATTAATGCTTGGGCAGGTAGAAGGGAGGGAGGGAGAGGGAGAGAACAAATGTGTCTCAGTGAACGGGGACAGGTCAGAAATTTAGTAAGAACAAGTTGAGACAAGTGTTAAATACCAGAACCGCCCCCCCCCCCCCCCCAACCCGGGAGAAGAGTGAGAGCTTGGTCCTTGTCAAAATGTTTATTGCCTAGACCACAGGAAGAGGAGAGGGAGTGGAAGACTATGTTTCAAAGTCCATTTTAGTTTAGCTAGTATGAGAGAGGAGAGGGCTGAAACAAACTGTCAGCTTTGTCTTCTGGATTAGGCTAACAGTTTATTTGAAAAATTTACAATTTTATTGCTGGTCTAGGCTGGGAGTTCTGGGAAACTAACCCTTAGAGAGGGTTGGGATGTAGACTGGCAAAATCCACACTTTCAGTTTTAAGCTACTGGTCCTGTGGCCCAGAGATAATGTTGCATTGTTGTCCTATAAAAGAATTATTTGATAAGTGTGGATCCTATTAATTGGGCAAAAATTTGATTCCTTTTAAATTTTGCTTTGAAGAACTTTTTTTTTTTTTAATTTTTTTTTTAACATTTATTTATTTTTGGGACAGAGAGAGACAGAGCATGAACAGGGGAGGGGCAGAGAGAGAGGGAGACACAGAATCGGAAGCAGGCTCCAGGCTCTGAGCCATCAGCCCAGAGCCCGATGCGGGGCTCGAACTCACGAACCGTGAGATCGTGACCTGAGCTGAAGTCGGTTGCTCAACCGACTGAGCCACCCAGGTGCCCCGAAGAACTTTTTAATAAAAGGGATTCTAACAGGGCAATCCATACTTTTTTCTAAGTTCCAGTTAGAAAGTTACTGTTATGAATGCATACACACAGAAACGTGCATGTTTGAACATACAGATACCACCACTTGTGTTAAAAAATGAATGTACCCTTCTCCCAATAGATCCCCCAGTTTGGAAGGTATTCAGGCCATGGGTCATAAAATATGAGCGCCACCTGGTGAGGAGAAGCAGGAAACTGCATCTGTATCTTCAAGTATGCCATCAGCAGGTATATTTATCCCATATGAAATCTTAGAATATCACAGGAATAATAATCAGCACGACATGAAAGTGACAGTGATTTTCATGACTGTGAAAATGGACAGCCCGCAACGGCGTCCCCGCAGCGACAGCCTCTGACTGGAGGGAAGGTCCTGGTGGGAAGGAAGGGAGGGAGGGGCTAGTGATGGTGTGATGAGGGCGTGTCCTACTTTCAGGCTTTGGTTCTGGACACAGGGTGGTGGTGGTTGGGGGTGCGGGTGTGGAGAAAGCAGAAACCCAAGTTGCCTAGGAGGTGCCGGCTGGGAGGAGAGGGACCATCATTGTTTGCAAGGTGTCTGTCAGGTGCAAGCTGGAGAGAGATGTGTCTCCACTCCATTCAGCCATCTTACTCTGGAGCTGCTTGTGCCATCAGAGTGGCAACTGTTTCTTTTCATTTTTCTTCCTTTTCTTCCTTCTAGTCTCCTTCCTTCCCCTCCCTCCCTGTCTTCTTCCTTTTTGTTAAACAATAATTCTCAGGAAGAACCGTTTATTAGACCAAAAACAAAACCTGTACTTATACTACTGGATGTTTCATTTACTTAGAGAGTTGTTTTTTTTAAAGCCAGAATTTATTTTTACCAAAAAATGCTCAACAGCCTTAAAAAAAAAAAAAAAAAAAGGTCCAAATGCCCAAAGATGCCCAGATTTAATTGAAGATAATATGAGGCGGTGTCTGTTGGTTTCTCCATTGCTAAAGCCTCAGTTTGATCCCGGTTAATTATATACCCGAGTAATTCTTCTGGTTGGGCAGTGAGAAGTTCCTCTTTATTTTGGGGAGGCACTGAAGGTTAACGGAAAGGAGTTTTAGGAGCCTTTAAATTCATATTGACTTGCAGTAGAACTCTAGGTTTCTGCCTCCTGGATACAAGACTGTGGGCATTTTTCTTACCTCTCTGAGACTTAGACTTCCTCTCATGCAAGCGGTTCATTTGCCTTCTGGGAGCACCTCCGTGTGTCGGGAGAGGGTGCGCCCAAGTGGAAGGCAGCTCCCATAAAACCTCAGGTGGAGGCAGAAGCAGACAGCCACACAAATACAGGAGGCTGATTTTGACAGGAACAATGTCCTCCTGCCACAGGAAAAAGTGGTCTCTGTGTTGGGCCTAGTAGAATGACTTCAATAGCGTAGTTCATTCATTCATCCAACAAAAATTTATTCTGCCTTTACTATGAGGTAGGCACTGTTCCAGGTGCTGGGAAATACCTGTAAACAAGGAAAACAAAAAACCACCTGCGCTCACTGAGTTTACATTTTAGGGGGAAGAACCAGACAGTACACAAATCAATAGGTTTTTCAGATAGAGCTATTGGGAGAACTAAACAGGGAAGGGGATATGAGGAGGTCTCTGTGTATCGATGAGGTGAACTTGGCGCAGGGAATTGAAGGAGAGGAGAGAATGTGCCATACAGATTCAGATCAGAGGGAAGAAGAACCCATTGTGGCTCCAAGGCCCTGGGTGGGCACGAGCTGAGAGGTTCAGTGAAGGTCAAGGAGACCAGTGTTTCAGATGAGAGCAGGCAGCGGGGAGAGTGGGGTTAGGGACTAGAAGGGATCAGCAAATGTAGGGCATTTCATACCATTTTGAAGACTTTTTGACTTTTCCTTTGAGTGAGATGGAGACCCTGAGAAGGGGGTCAGTCAGTGAAGATTCACACTCGGACTAAGCTTTTCAAGGGGCCATTCCGGCTAGTGTGGGCGGGGGCAGGGCAGGGACAAGTTAGGAGGGTCGGTGTTGGCCCGTAGAGAGATGGGAGGGCTTGAAGCAGAGTGCAGGGGCTGGCAAAAGTCACAGAGCAGCAAAGGTTGTTTCACGCCAGGCTGGTGGCCGCCATTTGACTGTACAGGGTGGGAAGATGGCAGGCTAGGAAATGGGAGGCTGTGTGGTGTGATGGGCTCCTCTGGGGTGAGGAGAGAGAAATGGGAGATAAGCTCAATTAAGGCAGATTGGAATTGGCCTTGGTGATCAGCTTAGAGTTTGAACTTTTATTCTCTGCGTAACCCAGAGGCAGCAAAAGTAAATTTTGAGCATGGGAGCTGCGTGATCAGAGATCAGGGTTTGAGCTCTGGTCGACAATGGAGGAAAGACTACAGGTGCAGAAGGAGGAATCAGAAGTAATGGTCCAGATAATGTGGTATATCTCTCAATCGAATGGGGACCCCCAAATGTGGGACAACTGATCGAGTGGAAGCCAGTGGTGTGGGCAGTGAAAGAATTCACCCAACACAGAACAAAAGAGAAGGTTATTGAATACATCTCAAGGGAGCTGAGGGCTGGATAGCAAAGGAGAGACTGTGAGGCAGTGGTGAGGGGCCACAGGTAATAGGGTGGAGTGATGGGGTAAAAGAATGTATTGAATTTCCCCCATTTTTGGTAATCTTCGGAACTGTACCTGGTTGTAATTGGTCAGTTAGGGCCTATGGGTATTTCGAGGTGGGTTGCTTAATGAGCCTGTTTGCATTCAGCTCGGTGGTCCCTATGGACCCTTTTGTCTTGATCCAGTTTCCATTGCTCAAGCCTGTTGCCTAAAAGTGGCCTCTGCAGGTAAGAAACAATAAGGGCTCAAACTTGGGCAGTGAGTGGAAAGGCTATATGAGTGACATTTTACTCACAGAGTAACAGAGTGTGTTGGCCAGTTAGTCGGGGAGGTGAGGGAAGTTCACCATTTCATACAGACTCAAAGTGGCAAGAGTCACATTTTTGATTTTAGAAAACTGTATCTCTGTGGGAGTAGGTGTGCTGGAAGGAATGTCCGCCCTCTGGAAAATGCTTTAGAGAAAATGATCAATCAGTATGATATTGCTGTATATGATAAGAAACATATATTTGGTCTGGCACACAACTCCTAAAAACTTTGGAATTTCCTGTGCTAGGGGTGATAAAGGTATCTTTTGTCATTTTTTTAATTTAAAAAAATTAAAAAAAATTTTTTTATTACCTTTATTTTTGAGAGACAGAGACCGGGCACAAGTGGGGGAGGGGCAGAGAGAGAAGGAGACAGAATCCGAAGCAGGCTCCAGGCTCCAGGCTCCGAGCTGACAGCACAGAGCCCGACATGGGGCTCGAACTGACAAACTGTGAGATCATAACCTGAGCCGAAGTCAGACACTTAGCTGACTGAGCCACCCAGGTGCCCCCCCCCAATTTTTTTTTTTTTTTAAATTTTTTTTTCAACGTTTTTTATTTATTTTTGGGACAGAGAGAGACAGAGCATGAACGGGGGAGGGGCAGAGAGAGAGGGAGACACAGAATCGGAAACAGGCTCCAGGTTCCGAGCCATCAGCCCAGAGCCTGACGCGGGGCTCGAACTCACGGACCGCGAGATCGTGACCTGGCTGAAGTTGGACGCTTAACCGACTGCGCCACCCAGGCGCCCCATCCCCCCCCAATTTTTTTTTAATGTTTATTCATTTCTGAGAGACAGAGCACGAGCAGGGGAGGGGGAGAGAGACACAGAATCCAAAATAGGCTCCAGGCTCTGATCTGTCAGCACAGAGCCAAACATGGGGCTCAAACCCACAGGTCACGAGATCATGACCTGAGCTGAAGTCTGACGCCCAACTGACTGAGCCACCCAGGCATCCCTGTTTCTTGTCATGTTAGCGAGTGACATTTGGAAAGCTCCTAGTTCACCTGCAAGGGCTGGTTGCCAGGGGAGCCAATCCAGAGATCTGACTTCTAGTCCCACGCTGACTTCCTGGGAGGAGAGAGGGCCTGGTGGTCGAATCGATTGATCTAATCAATCATGACTGTAAAACCCAAAGTAAAGGGCTTTGTGAGCTTCCAGGTTGGTGAATACGTGGAGACGCTGGGAAGTGTGTCCAGAGACAGCATGCGAGCCCCTTCCCACACACCTTGACCTCTGCAACTCTCCCGTCTGGCTCTTCTTGAGTCATACCCTTTTATGATAAACTGCTAATCTAGTAAGCACACTGTTTTCCTGAGTTCTATGAGGCGCCCCCTGGCAAGGAGGCAGGAGAACCTCTGATTTACAGCCCATCTGTCAGGAGTACAGGTGACAACTTGGCCTTGCTTTGGTATCTGGAGTGGGGGGCAATCTTGTGGGACTGAGTCCACAACCTGGGGGATCTGACACTATCTTCTGGTAGACTTGCCTGGTGGTGTGGGGGAAAAGCCCACACATCAGAGTTGGGTGCAGAGTTATTGTTTGAATCAGAATGATTAGTTAGGATTTTGTTTGGTGGAGTGGGGTGTATGGCTGAGAAGACTGGGAAAAAGAGTTGGTGGTGGTAGGTAAGAGGTAGGAAACCAGGGAGGCCAGGCAGAGGCTAGTGTGGAGAGGACAAGACAGGAAGTCAAGACATGGCAGGTGCCTTCCGGAGTAGAACATGGATGAAAAATGGCCCAGACGCTTGAAGGGGACATTTATGAAGATTAGCAGTGAGGGAGGACTTGGGGTGTGGTCTCCTTCTCTCGGCTCCCCACAGAAATTAAGTCCTTATGTGGTGCTTTTGGATTCAGATTCTTGGTTTTCTTGGAAGCATAGGATGCTATGGACAGTTCCCGTGATCAGGTCAATCTTTTTGTTGGCTCTGATGCTCGGTAAGAGAATGAAATGGATGAAAATTTCAGCTATGCTGATTATTTTTCTTTTTCTCTATTTAATGTGTTCTCTTCCTGCTGTCTGCTCTTCTGAGCCCCATGTTTTGCTCTGTGCTCCTGCTCTGTGACGTAGGTTTTGCTTTTTATCTCCCCACAGTCTAGCTGGGTTGAAAATAAAGGTCACTGTCTGCCGCTCCTTTGCTATCCAGCTCTCTCCCTGAGTGCCAGAATCTTCAAAGTCCTCCCTGTGGGTCTGGCCACCTGCCTAAAGGTGGTATTTGTCTGGAAGAGGTGCCCCGTTTACTCAGTTCTTTCCCTGTCTTTTATTTCCCGGTGAGCATCTGTTGTGGTACCCTCTTCCTTTATCACTTTTCCAGCTTGAAATACAGCTCTTGCTGGTGTTTTGCAATTCTCAGAACCAAAGAGAAAACCAACAGATTGACAGAAAAATGGCATTAACCTCGTCATTACTGTGGTTTTTGTTACCTTCGTCGGTAAGTTGTGAGGAAGCATCGAATTGTAACTGGCCTGTAGGAACAGCAGTGAACAAGCATAATTATTGTCCAGAAACTCTCTTGACCCTTAGGGAGTCGAGAGTTTGACACCAAGAACCTTGGAGGTTCACACACAATGGAAGTGACAGAATGTCCTCATTTAATTGGGTAATCCTGACTCCCTTCTGCCTTTGATCCCCCATCCTTTCCTAGCCAGTCAACTCTAGGCAAGTCTTTGGAGGTCTCTTGGCTTTGAGCAGGTGGGGCAGGACCTTACCATGATCTCCTCACCGCCCCTCCTGTATCTTCAGTTCTATGAACTCTATTTATTAGGTCCCAGAAACAAAGTCACGGTCCATCCAGCATAATGTCAGAAGTCCCACTCTTCATGGAAGAATTCTGAGATGCGAAGGCAATACTAAAGAAATGAGACCATATAGAAGTCAGAATGCAGCTCTTCGACATTGCTGCGTGGGAGAGTTGTGGGAGAGGTGCCGTTTTCTGCACACCTCTCCAGGTGGCCCACGGGCAGAACACCGATGGCTCTTGGAGTTCTTATATGACCCGGAACTGTGCTAAGCACTTTCCGTGTATTTCCATATAGTCTTTGTAAGAAGCCTGTGGGAGACGTTCATGTGCAGATGAGGAGGCTGCACTGCAGGAGGCCTAGTGACCCGCTCAGGTTATACAGTTAGTCACGGTGAAGGTGATCTTCCGACGCGGGTGGTCTGACACCACAGCTCATGCTCTCTGTTTAAAGCCTGTGTATCTGTGTAGACGCCAGAAATTATTTGTGTGAAGAGTTTGTCAGTGGTGGTTAGGTTCTGGGGACTCTGCGGTTTGCATTGTGTAAAAAATCAAGGAGCAGTAAAGAATGCTACTAGCTGGACACCTGGGAGAGAGGGAAGGGCAGCTGTCATGGCACACTGGTCTTGTCATCAGGGAAGCTTCTCCAGGTGTCCTGGCCCCGAGCTGCCCGTCTAAAGCATGTCTCCAGAAGGAAAGAAGGTTCCGGGCCATCACTTAAAAGCTTGACGTTCTAAAGTTGAGGGAAAAAGCCTGTTCCTTGGAGATAGGACCCTCCTCTAAGTCTGGGAGCCACAGGGCACAGGTGGTGATGTGGGGACGTGGGCGGGCGCAGCAGTGGCCGGGATGGACAGCAACAGCAGGGAGCTGAACCCTGCACAGCTGTGTGGGGGCGGGGAGGCCCGTGGGGGGCCGGGTGTGGAGATCCACAGACCAGACTGGCTGGCAGGGCACGCAGAGCCCAGTGCCATTGAGATGCGTCATTTGTCCCCAGGCCTTTGCGACCTGGAGAAATAGCTGTTACTACTCCATACAAATGTGTTGTTTTTTTTTTTTTTTAATTTTTTTTTTTAACGTTTATTTATTTTTGAGACAGAGAGAGACAGAGCATGAACGGGGGAGGGGCAGAGAGAGAGGGAGACACAGAATCGGAAGCAGGCTCCAGGCTCTGAGCCATCAGCCCAGAGCCCGATGCGGGGCTCGAACTCACGGACCGCGAGATCGTGACCTGAGCTCAAGTCGGACGCTTAACCGACTGAGCCACCCAGGCGCCCCCAAATGTGTTTTATTTTATTTTTTTTCCTGTTAAGAACACCTCCTAAACTGGGCTGTGTAAACGTGCTCTTCTACTGCCCTGGCTGCCTTATCGAAGGGTGAGTTAAACATTTTTTTGTCATACTTATTATTGACAGTGGCCTGTGAGCTCTGGAGGGCGGCTGTTTTTGCTGACCATCACCACCCGCCTCAGGCGGCCCCGCTTCTTCACAGTGCCTCAGGCCCTCTACCTTATCGTAGGGAGAGTTCCCCCCAACCCTCCCGCCCCATCTTGTTCTGTGTCTGGGGTGTCCAAATGCTTAATCCAGTCTTGGTCTGGAACAGGAGGGAGCCCAGTCTGGTTCAGCACTGCCTCGACGGCTGCCTAAAATTGACCTTTCTATACTGAATGGAAGCTTAGGACCTCCTTCGTGGCTATTGGAGATAATGTGGTGCCGTCCCCCGGAGTGGCACACTGTTGACTGGAATGCCCAACCTGGGCCAGGTTGGACCCAAGTCAGAGCTTCTGTCCCCGTTTCTTGTGCAGAAGGATGCAGTGATCCAGGTGTAGCTGACCAGTGCTCAGGGGGTCAGGGTGTCACAGGCTGGGCTCAGAGCACTGGGAGCGCCCGTCACCTGTGAGTCCCTCCAGCTGATCGTTCACAAGGGGCGCTCTGAGGTTCAGGCCAGGAACACACGGGTGACGGGCAGGACAACTTGGCCATCACTTTTTTCTTTAGGAAGTTCTTTTCAGAATTTTTATTGTACCACGTTTTTTAAAATGTGTATTTATTTTTGAGAGAGAGAGAGAGAGAGAGAGACAGAGAGACAGAGCAGGAGTGGGGGAGGGGGCAGAGAGTGAGGGAGACACGGAATCTGAAGTAGGCTCCAGGCTCTGAGCTGTCAGCACAGAGCCCCACGTGGAGCTCGAACTCATGGACTGTGAGATAATGACCTGAGTTGCAGTTGGAGGTCCAACCGACTGAGCCACAAAGGCGCCCCTCTACTTTACCAATTTTTAACTATTCTATGGCTACCTGCATTCATTCTCTGTGTACACATTCAAGCATTACAAATAAAATGGAAACCTGCCTTGATCACCATTCCTGATTCTGTCCCCTCGTTATAGGCTCATTTTGTAAACTTTGAGATGTTTTTTCCATGTGTTTTTCTCTATGTGTGTATATCATATATCATCATACATGGTTTTGTGGTTTTGCGTGTATGTATATTTATATAAATTGGTATCAACAGTACATGCTGTATAAATTTCCCTGAAACAGCTTTCTTCACTCAGCTGTCTTAGAGATTCCTCCATATCAGCTTGTATAGATGCAGCTAATTCTTACAACTATTGCAGAGTATTCCATAGTATAATGTGTCATTTTATTTAATTAAAGATACTCTGGACCAATGTCCCCTTTTTATAAAATAGTTTAGTTTAGTTTAAAATGTTGTTTATTTTATTCCCTTATTATCCTGAAATGAAATTCATAAATAATACGACTTACTTAAAACGTGACTTAAGATCTATACAATGTTCTAACTGTGATATAATGCTATTAATAATCGCCATTTATAGTAAAGTGATATGTTGACATGTAGATGGCTCGTGTGCACTGCCGATGACATCATAAAGTAGACAGATGCTTGCACCACGTATAGACTCAAGTGAATGCTACAGCCCCAAATGCAGACAGATTTAGGTGTGTTTGTTGTTGATTTAAGTACTTTGGGTGATGTTGCCATCGATTTCAGAATTTTTGTGAGATGACGAACAACTTGTGGTGAAGATTCAAACTTAACAAAGTTCCCACATGTCAGTTTATTTGGTAGTTCCATTCTTAGAAGAAAAGTCATCGCATATGAAAAATTGTGCAGAAATTACTCTGTGTTTATATATAGCCGAGTTAAATTCTCGGCTCAGATATTTTTCACCTACATGAGTGTCTGGCGGGACCCCGAAGTTCTTACTGGCCGGGGGACATTCTTCATTGTGTGGGATACATCGTGGCCCCCAACAGTAAATGCCAGTAGTAACCCCAAAGACGGTACAAATCAAAACACCCACACGAGTTTCATAACTATCTTTTAGAGAGGGTCACAGTGTCCTCAGTAAGAGCTACTGATCTCTTGATGACTTTTTTCTCTCTAGATTTTTGCTATTGTCAACAAAGCGGTGAAGAGTATCCTTATCTATGTCTTTTTATGCACATTAGAACAGTTCTTCAGGGAAAGATGAATTCCCAGGTCATTTCAGCCCAGGTGCCCTCACACACCAGCAGGGGCATCAAGTGCAGCTTCTCTAGAAGATGGCTATTTCAGTTTCACCTCTTTCCCGTTTTCCAGGTGACTCCCAGACATGGCTCAGAGCCGGTTCCGGTTCCTGGCTTCCTCTCCATCTCCAGGAATGCAGCTTTCCTGTGGTGTCGGTCATTGGTACCTGTCCCTCCGAGGTAGGTGGCACACTCATGGTTTCAAAGAGCCCACCTTCCTCCTCCAGAGAGGCTCTCCTCTGTACGTGCGTCTCGTCTACCATAATTTACCTCACAATTTCTGCTGTGAGGGGTGACCTCTGGTGGGGCACCCTGCTGGTGGGGATGCCACCACTTGCCCAAATGTCAAGTTCAGAACAGGAGTAAAATATCAACAACTATTATTAGGTTGATTTTTTAAAATTAATGCATTTTAACCGTGCACATTGAAAATTATGAATAGCTTGAAGATGTTTCTCAGGGAGCTGGTGAAGCGGGACTTGTTCCCAGAGAGACTGATGGGGAAAAAAAGGAGGTAGAAGATCCCAGATAGTGACTGGGAAAGAGAGAGGAGGGCCAGAAATGTGGACGTTCAGGCTGGCAGGGCACTTTGAGGACACGTCGTCTAATTTTTAATGCCCATTCCATGAGAGAGACCCCTCTGAAAAGCCTCAGGTGCAGCAGGTGCGGCTGCCTGTTCTAAGAGAGAGAAGCAGCGTTCCAAAACGTGACAAGAAGCTGTTAAAAGACTTGGGATTTGTTCATAAGTAAGGGATAGAAAAGGCAGTTTTTTTGTAAATGAGGAAAGACTTTGGGGCAGGAGTGTTGTGGGAATGAGTTTCCCTTCAGGAAAGGAAACGAGTAGACCGACAGCAAGGAGTTTGCGTTGTGTTTCTTTTGCTTTGTCTGCGTTATCTTTCCTGGGTTGTGCCTCTGTTACTAAATGACTGATATATAGGGCTTAGTATTGGACAAAAATGTTTTTGTATATATTGCCTCATCTAACGTTCCACATATTTGCAAGTATTTATTATTACAGTCGTATATACCAAGGTGGAAAAAGAGGAGGAGACAATTGTGGGTTACAGGTTGAGAAAGTGACAGAAATAAAATCAAGCCCAGGGCTTCCAAATCTAAATTATGTGCCCTTTACAACAAACCAGGCCTGAATTAATTTAAACTTGTGGAATGTTATGGTGAGCATTGTATTTTTATAGCTTTCTTTGGAATGTCATGATGTTTTCTTAGATTCTCTGATGTTTACCTGCATGGGTGTATTTACTCATTGTCCCTGTTGGTAAATAAGAAATATTATGAGGAAGAGGAGGAACAGGAAGATGAGAAGACACTTGTTCAGTACTCCGTACAGCAATCTTGATTCAGAAATTTGAGACTCAGTCGCTGAAAAATGGCAAGGAGATGGCTTGTTTGGCTTGTTCCTTTGGCCCCACCAGGCGATGGAAACGTGGCGCGATGATGTGGTGTCCCGATCTTCCATTCCGGGCAAAGGCTCGGTGGCAGCAGCTTCGCTGTGTTTTTCTGAGGAAAAACACAAAGGTATAGACAGTGAATCTAATAATAGAGAGCAAAATCTAGAGCACATATGGTATCCTCGAATAAGATGAGATGAGAAAATGATGTATGCAAATATGCTTAGCATAATGCCAGCCACATAATAGGTTTTCAATGAATGTGATTCAATATGAGATTGTATTTCTTTCCTAGAGTTCCCTACTTCATACCTTGTTGATTAAAAAAAAAAAAAAAATCTCTCCTCTGACTTTTATTACCATGGTCTGATGGGGAAAAATGAACCAATCTACTAAGCTACGTACCTGGGAGCCCAGTACCCAGCCCCTCCTGGGTCCACACCCCCTCACCCAGTGTTCCTGCAGCCATCCCACAGTGCTTCCCTAGCTCTACCCAGTTGGAAACTCTCCACTGCAATCCCTCTATTTCCTTCACTTCTGCACACGCAAAGTGATTGGAGCTTTCTGAGGGGATTGTCAGGAGTTGCTGGATGATTGGGAATGTGTTTTTAAACACCTCTATTGAGTTTTTTTGTTTTTGTTTTTTTGTTTTGTTTTTTTTGTTGTTTTTTAGTTTTATTTATTTTTTGAGATAGAAAGAGAAAGGGAGAGAGAGAATCCCAGGCGGGCTCTGCGCTGACAGCGTGGAGCCCGAAGTGAAGCTTGATCCTGTGAACCGCGAGATCATGACCTGAGCTGAAACCAAGAGCCGGACGCTCAGCCGACTGAGCCATCCAGGCGCCCCTTCCTTTATTGGGTTTAAGAAGAAACCTGTGAGATCCCATATCGTGGTGGGAGCATAGTGGGTGTTATGTTCTTCATTTGCCTCTTTATTTTATCCACCAGTTCCCAGGACTGTTGCACCCCTGATCGTGGTATATAGGTCAGCACATTTTGGCCTCCTCCTAGGAAGCGTTTCATAATCTGCTACCACCAACACTCCCTTTATCCCTCATGCCCTCTGGAAGGTGTATGATGAATGTTGGGTGGGGGCTGTTTGAGGATCTCAGGAGGGACGAGATGGAGGGATGTGAAGAGAGAAAAGTTAGAAGAATAATCACCGTTTGAAAAATGGGAAATCTGAGATGATGATTTTTTCTAGAAGAATGATTAAGCCATTTTAGAAACATGACTCATATTTGACTTCTGCCCTTTTTCCTCCAAATGATTATGAAAAACACATACTTGGAAGATTTTAATAAGATTATGAGTAATATTAGATCATTCTAATTCCTGTTTATGGAGGACAGCAGTCCAATACTTAACTGCAAGAGGAAAATGAATCTGTGCTTCTAGGAAGCACTGCTGTTTACAAAAACCAAGGAGGATTAGTTTGGGTATATTCACTCGTAGGCCTCTGCTTGTTATCTTCTCTCATTTTTTTTTCTTAAGATTTCATCAAAGTTGTATATACATCTAGTTTAAAGAGCTAGATATTTCCACCATTTGTTTTAAGTTTATTTATTTATTTTGAGAGAGTGCATGGGAGGGGCAGGGTGAGAGAGAGAGAGAGAGAGAGACAGAGCGAGAGAGAGAGAGAGAGAGAGAGAGAGAGAGAGAGAGAATCCCAAGCAGGCTCTGCACTGTCAGTGTGGAACCTGATGCAGGGTTCCATCTCACAAACTGTGAGATCATGACCTGAGCCGAAATCAAGAGTGGGATGCTTAACTGACTGAGCCACCCAGGCACCCCTCTGCCAGTTGTTTTGAAAAACAGTGGTTCTTGTTCCCATTCTCTTTCAAACCGCTCTTTCCCAAAGCAGCTGCTTTCACTGCCTTTAGCTGTGTGTGTGTGTGTGTGTGTGTGAATTATATGCTTGTACTGCTACTTTTGATTTCTCAATCTCGGGCATACTTTCCACTATAGAACATGAAAACATAGTTCTTCTTCACCCTGTTTCCATGGCAGACCTTTTCCGTCTCACTTTTCAATGTAGTTTTATTGCAGTGTTGGCTAAATCGATGTTCAGTATTTGAAGTGTTATGACTGTCACATAATAAGAAATACACATTTGGTCCCTGCCTCTGGTTTCTGACACAGACCTACTAAAACCCTTGTAATTTCCTGAGTGTAGGGGTGCTAGGAGCATCTTTTGTTCCAACATATAGTCTTTGACCCCAGTTCCTGAGCAAGAGCTTCTAAGACCCTTGGAATCTCAGGAGCGATCGGAATGTTCTTTTGATGCAAATGACAAGACTGTTGGCTGGCAGCCCCTACCTTCAGAATATGGAGCTGGTGCCAGAAAGACCCAGACTCCTCTACAACGTTGGCACTTGCAGCCCCACCTCAAACCTCTGGAGACTGAGTCAATTACTGGTGGTCCATGATCTAATCAGTTGTACCTCCATAACCAAACCACCATAAAAACCCTAATCAAGGAGTTTCTGAGAGCTTCTTGGTTGGTGAACACACCCAAATGCCAGGTAGTGAACCCCAGCTCCACAGAGACAGAGAAATTCCTGCACTTGGAACTCTTCTGGGTCTCACCCTATATATATTTTCATCTGGCCATTCATCTAAATCATTTGTAATAAATGAGTAAATATAAGAAAGTATTTCTGAGTTTTGTGGTATCCTAAATCAAGTTATTGAACCTGAGGAGGATGTGTGGGAAACTCCAATTTAGGGCTGGTTGGTCAGATGTACGAGTGACAACCTGAGGCTTGAGACTGGCATCTGAAGTGGGGTGCGGTCTTGGGACTGAGCCCTTAACCTGTGGGTCTGCATGAACTTTGAGTAATTAGTGTTGGAATTGAATTGTAGGCACCCAGTTGATGTCTGGAGAATTGGAGAATTGTGGTATGAGAACCCCCCCCAACCTCCACCCCCAATTTGGTGTCTGCTGTGCGTAGAGAAACAAGTTTTCTTTTAAATGATGAGGTAAATGCTATTCATGGTGGACCTGTGGATTCCACAATTACTTTTGCTGTCCCTACAAACTTTTTAAAAAAATTTTTATGTTTATTTATTTTTGAGAGGGAGGGAGAGACAGAGCGTGAGCAGGGGAGGGGCAGAGAGAGAGGGAGACACAGAATCTGAAGCAGGCTCCAGGCCCTGAGCTTTCAGCACAGAGCCTGACGTGGGGCTCGAACTCACCGACTGCGAGATCATGACCTGAGCAGAAGTCGGACACTCAGCTAACTGAGCCACCCAGGTGCCCCTTTCCCTACAAACTTTTGTTTTCTGTTGAGTTCATAATTGCCTCATTACATTTGCTTTTAGCTTTCAGACTTTTCATCGGTGGTCTAAATCCTTCTCAGCAATTTTGGAAATGTTTAGTAGTCTAAGATTTTATTTGCCTGAGAGCGTCTCTCGTGGGGCCTCTCGTTTTGTTCCAGTTTGGAATTGCCCCTGATGCTTGGTGCACCTCCCTTCCCCCTGAGGTCAGCCCTTCCAGTTAGTGGTCCTGGGGACCACCTAGGCCTGTCTCCCTTCCTGGACCTTTATCGTCTGTACTCCATGCCTTCCTTTATCGTGATACCCTCTAGCTTCGGAGGAGTGGTTCCCAGGGAAGGATTACACAGAAAGTAAACTGTGTGAGACTTTGCTTATCTGAAAAGTCCTTATTTTTTCCTTGTACTTGAGTGTCCAGATAGGAATTTCTAGGTTAGAGATGATTGTTGCAGTGC
Source organism: Panthera pardus (assembly GCF_024362965.1). Taxonomy (NCBI): domain Eukaryota; kingdom Metazoa; phylum Chordata; class Mammalia; order Carnivora; family Felidae; genus Panthera; species Panthera pardus. Next base: position 156,566,115 of record NW_026527013.1, read on the forward strand.
CTTCTAGCTTCCAAAGTTACCTTTTAAAAGTCTAAAAAATACTCGAATTGCTAATATTTTGAAAGTGGTGTCTTCCTTACTTCTTGCCCTCCCAAGAAGCTTCTAGGATCTTCTCTTTGTTTTGTTTTTATTATTTTTTAAAAATATTTTTTAAGTGTATTTTTTTTTAGTTAGAGAGAGTGAGTGGGAGAGGGACAGAGAGAGAGGGAGAGAGAATCCCAAGCAGACTCCACACTGTCAGCGTGGAGCCCACCTTGGAGCTGGAACTCTCAAACCCACGAGATGATGACCTGAGCCGAAACCAAGAGTCGTCCGCTCATCCGACCGAACCTCCCAGGTGCCCCAGCTCTTCTCTTTATGTTCGGTCTTCTGAACCTTTATGGTGACCCAGATACTTGGAGGGCCCTTTTAATAGGAAAGCTTATGTCCTGTAGTTCCGGGAATTTTTCTTCATGGTTATTTTGTTGACGAGGTTTTCCCTTCCATTTATTCTTTCTCTCCTTTTGGAATCTCTGTTAGTTGGATACTGGGTATCCTGGATTAGCATTCTCTTTGTTTTTCACCTACAGTTTTTTTTTTTTTTTTTGGCTCTGCTTTCTAAGATATTTTATAAATTTTATCTTCCACTTTTTTAAATTTAATGTTTACTTACTGATTTAGAGAGAGAGAGAGAGAGAGAGAGTGCGTGAGTGGGGGAGGAGCAGAGGGAGAGAGACAGACAGAGAGAGAGAGAGAGAGAGAGAGAGAGAGAGAGAATCCCAAGCAGGCTCCACGCTCAGTGCTCAGTCCTGAGCTGGACACAGAGCTTGATCTCCGGACTGAGAGATCACGGCCTGAGCTGATACTAAGAGTCGGACGCTTAACCGACTGAGCCACCCAGGTGCCCCTTATCTTCATCTCTTATGTTGAGTTTTTTAAAAAACTTTTTGAATGTTTATTTATTTATTTTTGAGAGAGAGAAAGAGAGACAGAGTGTGAGTGGGGGAGTGGCAGGGAGAGAGGGGACAGAGGATCCGAAGCGGGCTTTGCACTAACACCAGAGAGCCTGTTTTGGGGCTTGAACTCACGAGTCGTGAGATCATGACCTGAGCCGAAGTCGGACGCTTAGCTGACTGAGCCATGCAGGCACCCCTCTCATACTGAGTTTTTAATTTCAGATATCATGTTTTTTATTTGAGAGAAATTTTAAAAATTAAAAAAATATTTAATATTTCTTTTTAATAACATCTTGTTATATTGTATGGTTGTGTTGGAGTCTCTGAACTCTCTGAGAATATGGATTTTGGGGAGGAAATGTTTTTTTCCTCCACGCATTGATGGTTTCCCCACAAATAGCTTTTCTGTTGCTTTATTTTTGTCTTATCCCCCACCTTTTCTCGGATACTGCAGACTCAAGCTGAGTGAATGGAAGGGCTGAGTAGAGACTGTGAACTTGTGAATGGAACTTGTTTGCTCCAGGCTTCACTGTAGAGTGAGTGGCTGGGCTAATTATTTGAGGAATCTCTGATTATCAGTGTCTTTAGATCGTCCTCTTGGAATGCTTGGATTCTTAGAAAAGTCTACACTCATTTCGTGCCTGGAATCGCCTGGAATCGGAAGGCCCGGGTGGTGGTGTTCTGGAAGCCAAGGGAGGGAAGAATGTTTGTTTAGCTGATGGTGTCTGTTTTCAGTGCACCCTTGCCTCAGATGTGTTTGGTGTTCACCCAGAAGATCCTGTTTTGTCCTTTCTGGAGAATAACCTCCAGTCTTTCCCTAGGGCTGGGGAGGAGTGGTTGCCCAGTTATGCAAAAGGGGAGAAGTGATCTGGGAATCTGAATCTTAAACTGACTTACAGCCAGTGCTTAGCAGTTTTTCTCCAGAGGCACCTGGTACTGAAAATCCTGAGTAAAAGTCAGGTTAGTTCTTGACTTTTCCTTCTGTTTACATAGGATTTGGTTTTCTCAGATCTGCTACGTTTTTGGCTACTCCTCCATCTACTTTCCAGTGTTGTTTTTTTTTTTTTTTTTCTCCCCTCATTGTGTTAATATAGATTGAAGACTTGAAAAGTAGTTTCTAAAAATCTCTGTACAGTCAATTTAGAAGAGTTTGGGGAGGGGTGAAAGAAGATGCAGGGATTTAATGTCTTTTCCTCTTGATGACCTTTGATCTAGGACATCAGCTCCAAATTTGCTTTTTGTAGTGGAGTCCTATCTTATTATTTGTTTAAGTTTATTTATTTTGAGAGAGAGAGAAGCAGTGGGGAAGGGGCAGAGAGAGGGGTGGGGCACAGAGGATCCAAAGCAGGTTCTGTGCTGACAGCAGCAAGCCACAAAATCATGACCTGAGTCGAAGTCTGATGCTTAACTGGCTGAGCCACCCGGGCACCCCTGGAGGCCTGTCTTTAACTGAGATCTCACACAGAACTTGTGTGTGTGTGTGTGTGTGTGTGTGTGTGTGTGTGTGTGTGTACATCTGTGAACTAGATATAGGTAAAGCTGCTCTGTTGGAAGTGGAGGTGAGAGCCTGTGGCTGCACTTCTCAGTTCTCATCTTGCCCCTTCTCTACCATGAGAACGCCCTGCAAGGCATGGTTTGCAAACCTCTGATTGAGGAATTGAACATATCTATCCCTCTAGCAGATGTTGGACATTTGAGTGAAGTTTATGGCATTATGGAAGAGCATTGATTTATCCCTTTAGAGATTAATTTTATTGCTCCTCATTGCTCAAATGGTGCATGTCAGAGAAAAAAAAGACTATTCTAAGATTTTTTGAACTTGAATAAAATTGGACTCTGAACCTCCTTGCAGGCTTTTTTTTTTTTTTATGTTTATTTATTTTTGAAGGAGAGAGAGACAGAGTGTGAGTGGGGGAGGGGCAGAAAGAGAGAGAGAGAGAGAGAGAGAGAGAGAGAGAGAAAGAATCTGAAGCAGGCTCCAGGCTCTGAGCTGTCAGCACAGAGCCTGACGCGGGGCTTGAACTCACCGCGAGATCATGACCTGAGCCGAAGCCAGATGCTCAACCGACTGAGCCACCCAGGTGCCCCTAGGTGAACTTTTTTATAAAAATAGCTTTAAAATGCTATTTTTTTTTGTTTTCTGAGGAAAGTGCATAAATTTACCTGAAAATTAAGCAATATTTAATTATTTTTTCACATTTTGATAATTGAAGATGTAAGCTCTCAGATTTACTTTTAGAAAGCTAAGATTCCGCTTTACACTGGATTGCCACTAGATTCAATGTTTCACTGAAGAATATTTACCTGACTGAATGAGTGAGAAGGGGCCTGTGGGGCCAGAAAACTATTGGGAGTTTATTATGCATGGAAATCATGATTAAATTCGTGCATGATTTATCTTTGTGTTTATGCACAGTCTAGCCTTTAAAAACATTGTTATTTCCTTCCTGCTCCACCTTTCCCTGGCACAGGCCATGAATTACCTGTCGAAACCATGGAAGAATCTGGAAGTATTTGCACACCGCAGGTCACTCAAAGGTCCAGTGGGGAATGGACACCAAGATTGACAAATGCTGTTAAATGAAATATGTATTTTCACGTGTCAGTAAGGTGACTCAGCGCATTTTTTAACGTAATAAGAAAAAAATAAAAAAAACCCCTCCCTAATGAACAGAAGCCAAAACAATACTAGTGTCGAGTCAAAATGAAGGAAGTGGAAATAGGTCTCTTCAGAATCGTCCTGCCATTATGTGTTGACACCAGCATAATTTCACAGGGGACTCAGGCATCATGCTAAAGTTTTTTTGCCAATTGTGCTACAGAAAAGGATTCATCAGTTTTATTTTCAGGCAAGAGACACCTTTAGAAAACAGAAACGTGATCCAAACTGGTGAGAAACACCTCGTATTTCGACTGGGGTTGCACATCGGAAAGACTCTCAAAAACAATGAAAAGAGTTGTCTTGCTTGTGGCCTCCTTTGGAGGCCGACTCTGCATGGGACGCGGGACCTCTCTAGGATGCATCTTGTGGAGCCCTGAGAGGTGGATGAAGGGCTGCCAGTGGAAGGAAAGGCACCCTCTCCACCTGCTTGCAGAGGAGTGTGGAAACAAGAGAGAACGTCACCTTGTAGTGCCATCAACCGTAGAAAGGGAAGCGTCCTGAGAAAAACCAGTTCTGGCACAGGATCTGCTTTGATGACTGGGGAAGTCCTGAGGTTGACTGTGAGCGCGCCGGGGACACTCGGTTACACGTGATCCCAGCAGGGCGTGTGTGCCATGGCCTCAACTTGCTTCTTGATGACATCATGAAGCCGGCCTTTCACCAGAGGATTCCAAGAAGAGCCACAATATTGTGAAACGTGCAGGAGCCATTCAGGGCTGCCGTCTTCAAGGAGAAGCCTGGGGAAAAACACGCAAAGAACTAAATCAAGTCACTGAAGCCGTGTTGCACAACCATTGATCAGAGTGGATTATCTGTTCTGTGGCGATATTTTGAGAAAATGGAAGCAGCCCTTCAAGTAAATGCCATATTTGAGACGGAGCCAAACCTCTTTTCCCTGAGGTCTCTGTAAATGTTTATCTTCGCCGTTACTGTCTTTCATCTTTCACAGTAGACCTCTCACTGTGGAGTCTTGAAGTGAGACCATGTCAATTGTGAGTGGCCTTGGGGAGGACCATGGCTCCAGGACCTTTGATATTGGAAGGGGAGACTCCTTTCCCTCTTCCTCTACTTGCACCTCTGCTTCCTTCTACCCTCCTCTCTTCCTTCTTTCCCCTTGGCTCTTTTCTTTTTTCTTTAAAAAAAAACTTTTTTTAATATTTATTTATTGTTGAGAGACAGAGACAGAACATGAGCATGGGAGGGGCAGAGAGAGGGAGAGACACAGAATCCAAAGCAGGCTCCAGGCTCTGAGCTGTCAGCACAGAGCCCGACACGGGGCTCGAACTCACTGCGAGATCATGACCTGAACCAAAGCCGGACAGGTAACCAACTGAGCCACCCAGGCACCTTCCCTCCCTTGGCTCTTTTCTTTTTCGTGTTCCTAAGCATTCTTGCCCCTTTAAAACCCACCTTAGTTGGTTTCTTCTTCATTGCTCCCTGATCTGAACCAGTGTCCCTGTGTGGTTGGTGGTGGAGACAAAATGTAATGTGTGCAACCACCTTGTAAATGGCAAGGTGTTCCTAACAGGTTGCTTGTTATTCTCTTATTGTCCCCTCCCCACCAAATCCCCACCCAGTGGGCTCATTCTGAGCTCCTTTTGTCATCCGGACTCTTGCTTCCCTGCCTCCTGTTGTGTCTGTTCAGGATCTGCTCTCCCAGTTTCCCTTCTCTTTCTCTTCTTCTCACGACTTACCTTCTTTGGAAAAGAGTTAATTTTGGTTTGCCGAGCACATTGAAGCTAAGACATTAATGGCTAACAGATTTGATGCTAACATGTCGGGGAAGGTCACATTTTAACTGGAGACTCCTCAAACTTCAAAATAGAGCCTCCAGTGAAATTCTGGGCAGCATGAACAGTCAGTGGAAGAGAAAATGAGCCTTTTCCTGGTGCTTGTGCATATGAAGAACTTCTTACTCCACCCATTCAAGATTTGGGCCTTAATGTAATGTGTACAGGCTACTGAATAAAATACCAAACAGGGACATGAAGGGTCCAGGAAGTTTTGGTTGGGGGAGCCAAACAAGGATTAGAGCATCTTTTAAGGAAAAGTTAGGAAAGAAACAGTATGGTTAAGAAATAAAGTACAAAGTATGAGTATTTTCAATCACCCCTGGAGCCTCTCTTCTGTTAATATCTCCCTGCCTTGGACTCTGGTAAGGAACAGGCAAATACAGGTTAGGCAAATAGACACAGGGAGTCATTGAGCTGGGAGTGATTCTTACGCCAAGAGAGATCACAGGGATCCTCTTTTCAAATCCTGGGGGACTGGAGGTGTTTGCTGGCAGGTAGGCTTTTGCATGAATCCAAGGAGAGAGCTCTCTGGATCCCTGGTCTCAATAGGGTGGCTTGGCCAGAGAAGCCGTTTTTCCCTGTGGATGCATCCCAGTTTGATCAGAACCTCCTGGAGAGGATGCCCTCACCTGCATTGATCTTCACGGTCATCTTCTTCCTGGAGTCACTGGCTGCAATGTTGCAGAATGGCTTCATGGTTACTGTGCTGGGCAGGGAGTGGGTGCGATGCCGGTTGCTGCCCGCGAGTGACATGATTGTGGCCTCCTTGGCTGCCTCCCGGTTCTGCCTGCATGGGTGGCCATCCTGAACAACCTCTTCACCTTCTTTGATTTTCGTTCCATAATGGACTATTTCAGCATCCTCTGGAGCTTCTTCAACACTCTCTCTTCCTGGCTCACCGCCTGGCTTGCTGTCTTCTGTGTAAAGACCTCCATCTTCTCCCACCCTGTCTTCTCCTGGCTGAGGTGGAGGATTTCTCAGTCAGTGCCCAGGCTGCTGCTGGGCTCCCTGCTCATGGCTGGTCTGGTGGTCATCTCATCAACCATTGGGACTATATTTCCTGTGCAGGTGACTGCCTCCCAGAATTCCCAAGGAAACAGGACCCTGGCTGATAGACTACAGAGCTATTGGCGCTTTTTTCATCCTCATGCAATGCTTATGTGGTTGATCCCATTCCTTCTGTTCTTGGCGTCCACGCTTTTGCTCATGTGCTCCCTGCATCGGCACTTGGGGCAGATGAGGGATCATAGACTGGGTCCATGTGATCCCAGCACCCAGGCTCACATCATGGCCCTGAAGTCACTTTCCTTCTTCCTTGTCTTCTATACATCATATTTTCTGTCCCTGATTGTCGTTACTATGAAAATCGCAACCTTCCAGGGTCACTGGCGCTGGGCCTGGGAAGTGGTGACCTACACAGGTATCTGTCTGCACTCCAGCATCCTGATGCTAAGCAGCCCCAAGCTGAGAAAGGCCCTGAGGACCAGGCTTTGGAGAGCTCTGGACAAAGGCGGGTTTATCTCAAGTTATCAGTATCAATTACCACTACCAGTAGATAAGCCTGTAAGTGGCTAGAACCCCCAAAGTTTGGGCACTGTCCTTTTCTCTTTTCATTTCCTTCTTACTTTCCTGTTCCTTCCATGCTGCATTAGCTTTTTTTGTACCCTGTTTTGTTCCTGCACTGCTCCAGGTCCCCAGTTTGGGTCCGAAACCCCTGTGGGCTGGGATGGTGGCCTCATTGCCTCACAGACCTCTCGTACCTTCTGTATGAGCAGCCATAACAGATTTTTCCAAGCATCATTTTGGTCTGTACCTCTTTACAGAGACCTGTAATGGTTGTCGGTTATCTCTGTGGTCAACCTGAAGTGTTTTTTAATGGTGGCATAGATTGTCTCACACCATCCCACACACCACTGCCCTCCTTATTACTGCTCTGCTGTCAGCTCGGTCTCTCCACTCCAGCCCAGTAATTTGGCCCATCTGGAACTTCCTTCTTTCCTTTGTCTGCCATTCTTGGCCATTCCCTTCTTTTGTGCCCTGCTTATGACTGATTCCACCCAGCCTTTTCAATGTGGTCCCATGAAAGGCTGAGGGTATATATGAGTTTTGTGCCATTCTAGGCCCTGCCCATGATTTTGTGTGTTTGCTAAATGTTTAATTAAAAGGAATTGTCTGATGTGGAAATGCTTTTAGGTTTTGGCCAACAGAAGACAGAGAAGGAAAACAAAATAAATTTGCTGTAGTTCTTAATTTTGATAATCCTGCCTTTCCTCTCTCTTCACCCAGGAGGTGGGTCCTGAATGCCAGTGCCTAGCATGGTAGTCTCCACATTGGGTGTTTGCCTCTCTGAGTTGTGTGCACAATGATCCACTGAATGTGCAGAGAAAAGTGGGGCAACTCTAATTTGCATTTACTTTTATTTCATCCTTTTAGTTCCTGTTTTTTTTTGTGTGTGTATATTTTATGATATACAGAATGTATTAGTAAAGTAGTACATGCAAGTAATTAAATAAAGGCACATATGCTTGGATGCATGCTCATAAACTTTTTTTTGGCTGATGGAATTTGCTTTAGAAATGTATGGAGACCAAAAAACTAGAAAAGGGTTGGGTAGGGGCAGTGAAGGCAAGAGCATCAGGGGTGTCTGTCTCTGCCATCCCTTCTACTCACCTGGAAGCATCTGGAAGACTGCCTTTCCCCGTGCAGAGCTCCAGAACTTTACTGAATGTCTTGGGTGGGGAGGGAATGGTGGTGCAACTCCCATGTCCCGTAACATGTTCACAGCCCTTTGAGTTAGGCCAGGTCTCGTGGGCTTATCTCAGGACTTCTTGATTGGTTGATGTTCTTAGCCTCCCTCTCCTAGCTTTTAGCTCTGAAGAGTCCCCCAAACATTTGGTGGCTCCCATCTTGACCAAAAACACAACCCAGTAGCTCATCCTGATTTTTGAGGGTTTCTGTGAACTCTTCCCGGCCTGCCTTTTCATCCTGGTAGGCCACCATTCCCTTAGCCATAGTCAGACTTACCAGATTATTCCTGAGACATAACGGTAGCTCTACCTCCTTCACTGACTCACATCTCCTTTACAACATACAAGACGGCGTCTTTGTTGTCCCGCAGTGAAGCCTCTGCTGCTGCTGCTGCTGCTGCTGCTGCTGCTGAGCTCTTCGAATTCTTGGGGTGGGAATAGGAGGCTGTGTAACATTTCCAACTGCAGCCTGGGAATCCTCCCTTTTCATCCCTGTCAGAGAGAGTCCTGAGGTACGTGTTTCCCACGTAGAGAATGTACTCGGGATTCCTGCCCGTACCACCCCCATGATGACACATATAAAGACCAGCTGTGAAAACTTGCAAATTCTCAGATTTGGCTTCCACCTTAGAAGATAAATTTGAATGTGGGAAAATAAATTGCAACGAATGAAACCAAAAAGCACAAACAACAAAAGAATCACCATAAAACACTTTGCATATTTATATACAAACGATTATTTACCTATTGGATTAACTTAATCTGCAATAAGATGTGGCCAGTTAGTGTTGTGGTTGATGACTGGTACGTGAAAACACTTTGAGGGCGGGTACCTAGTTTACTGTTGTAGCTCCAGTGCCTTTCACAGGGTCCTTATGACATAGGAGATGCCTCATGAATTGTTGTCGAGTGAATTAAAGGTTAGCACACGTCCTTCCCATAGTATAAGCTATCAAAGATGGAGGTGGTGGGTGGGAAGGATGAGATTCCATACTGAGAGGTTTGTGGCTGGCCAGACTCCGGAGCTGTGAACTCAAAGTTTGCCCCATTGCTCCAAGGTCCAATAGGCAATGGCCAAATGTCAGCCAGGGGAATAAGGCTAACGAAGAGAGCAGTTGGGAATTTTATCTCCTGAACATTTGCATCTTCACAGAAGGACAGGGTGAACAAAATACCTTAGTTCCCCATCTCTCCTTTTTCCGGGAACCTAGTATTCACCATAGCAAGGGCTCTGTGTTGGAAGGAGATTTCCACCTGTGTCTTTGTCCCAGGTGGACTGGAAAGTGGAAAGAGATGTGTTTTCTGCATTCTAGTCTCCCTTTGTAGGGTTCTGTGCATGGAACTGGAAGGACACGGTGCTGGCCAGAAGAGGGGTGCACTATAAAATACTCCCACAGGCTCATGTTACTTGACCCTGAGCCTTCAATACATACTGCCATATATGACCCCAAACTATTTCTGCTTGCCTGTCTCCCTGTAGACACATTAATCAGCTAAAATTCACCTGGATAAGTAAGTACTCCCTTAATTGCTGGGTGTTTTTTGTTTGTTTGTTTTGTTGTTTTTTTTTGTTTTTTTACTCTTTGAAATCATTCCTATGAAAAATATAATCTTTGCTTATTCTGCCTTCCTCTGGCCAAAGTAGATGGTCCAAGATTTGGTGCTCTGACCTCTGCTGCATCCCTGATGCTCTCCTGACCTTTCCTTGGACTACTTGTCCCTCCACAGGATGGATGGAATGACAGGTGGTTATTGTAATAACAGTTGTCATCATCACCCTAATTCTGTCTTGTGCTGGTGCAGATTTATAGTAGAGAGATATATCCACATGTATTTGTGATCCATATATTTTATAGGTGAAGAAAGAGGGCTTCAGAAATGTTAAATGACTAGACTGAAGAGCCACAGATAGTGATTGTGACAAGACTCAAAATGTGGTCTCTGACTTCAGCTGGGGATGAAGGAGATCAGAGTCAAGAATGTGTTCTAACTGTGGCAGAGATCCCTGGTCTTAGAATCAGCTTGGGTCTCGGTCTTTCTTCCATGTAACTGTGACCTTGGCTGAGACTCTTAATCTATACTTTGAGGCCTCATTTCTTTCTTGTATAAAATTATTTTCATGTTTTATTTCACTCTAAAAACTGAGATTCTAGTCATAGATTCTTGTTCAATCTTGAGTTAGAACAGATGATACTTGTGGCTCCTGGGTGGTTCAGTCAGTTAAGTGTCCAACTTTGGCTCAGGTCACGATCTTGCGGTTTGTGGATTTGAGCCCTGCGTCAGGCTCTGTGCTGACAGCTCAGAGCCTAGAGCCTGCTTTGGATTCTGTGTCTCCCTCTGTCTCTGCCCCTCCCCCACTCATTCTCTGTCTTTCTCTGTCTCTCAAAAATGAATAAAAACATTAAAAAATTAAAAAAAAAGAACAGATGATACTTGGGGCACCTGGCTGGCTCAGTTGGAAGAGCGTGCAACTCTTGATCTTGGGGTCATGTGTTTGAGCCCCATGTTGGGTGTAGAGCTTTACTTTAAAAAAAACAAAAAAGGGGCGCCTGGGTGGCTTGGTTGGTTAAGTGTCCGACTTCGGCTCAGGTCATGATCTCACGGTCCGTGAGTTCGAGCCCCGCGTCGGGCTCTGTGCTGACAGCTCAGAGCCTGGAGCCTGTTTCAGATTCTGTGTCTCCCTCTCTCTCTGCTCCTCCCCTGTTCATACTCTGTCTCTCTCTGTCTCAAAAATAAATAAACGTTAAAAAAAATTAAAAAAAAAAAAACAAAAAAAAAGAATAGATGACACTTTTTGCATCTTACAGATGGTGAAATTGAGGCTCAGAGGGGTTAACACCATACTCAGTAACTCATGGTGGGGTGGGGGGGCTTGTACCAGTTCCTGCCTTGGTGCCTTATCCAGGATTCTTTCTGCCACATCCCATTCGTTTCATTGCTATCCTGGTAGGGGTTCTCTCATGAAATGCCACTTTAAAGGTCACATTATAAAATGTCGTAACAAAAAAGTCACCTGCCTGATAGTATATAATTGTCTGCTATGTTCTTTTTGATACTGATGTTCACCACAAGTTCTAGGACTTGGACCTCTTTTGGTAGAGGTTTAGCTCATTTTTTGGTCTGTCGGGAGGGTATTCCGAAAGCACCTACTTCATAGGGTCACAGTGGGAACTAGCACGATGGAAAACATTTAGAAAAATGCCTGGAATGAACAGCCAGTTGATGGATGTGAGCTCTGATGGTCGTTAGGTGTTAGCTTAGAGAAGTAGAACTTTCTGTGTAAGGGATGCTAAATGCAAGTGCCTGCCTGATATGGTGTTCATGCCCGTGTTGACATGGGCAGAGAGTGGGCAGAGGAGGGGCAGGCAAGTTCAGGGGCAGGCAGGGGGACTTTTGACACTGAGCCTTAGCAATATTTGCATCTGTTTTGAGAAGAAGAAACCTCTTTACCCTCAGGAGATAACCCGTGTCCTCTACACTTGGGGGCAGCTAGAGGGGTAAACATGATGTAGGAGCTTCCAGAACCACCCAACAGGAATAGACCTCGAAGTCTTGGGACCCATCTAGTGCACAGGAGAGATGAATGGAGATGACATGATTCCAGGATCTCCAGTGACTGATAAGAGAGCCATCATCTTGGCTATCGTTTTATTATTTTTGTGCCTGGTGGCAGCAGTGAGCAATGGCTTCATCACTGCAGCTCTGGACGTGGAGTGGTTGCTACAGAGAACACTGTTACCTTGTGATAAATTATTAGTCAGCCTGGGGGCCTCTTGCCTCTGTCTGCAGTGGGTGTGATGAGGAAGACCATTTATATTTTCCTGTATCCAGAGGCCTTCCCATCCAACCTTGTACTGCAGTTCCTAGCCTTCTGGCGGGACTGGCCATCTTACGATTCTCCACCTACCTAGCTCAGTGTCTTCCATTGCATGAAAATTGCAACCTTCACCCTCCCCATCTTCCTCTGGCTAAAATAGAAGGTGTCTGGGTTGGTTGCATGGATGCTGTAGGGCTCTCCAACTTGAGCACCATCTTATTTTCATAGGCAACCAGAGCTTGTAACAGTACTTTGTAAGGAGAAGGTTGCAATCTGGGAATGCCATTGAGAATACCGTAAGACCATATGAGAAATTCTACTTCTTCTGTTTAAAACTTGTTAGCTGGACAGTCGTTACTGCTGTCTTCCTTTTCGACATGGTTTGGTCATGTCTCTGGAAAGACACACTAAGAAGGTCTGCCTGTCCATTGTGGCTTTTGTGAGCCCAGGGCCCAGGCGCACAACCAGGTTCTCCTGGCTCTCATGTCCTTTTCCGTCCTCTCCACCTCCTGTTTTCTGTCACTGGTGCTCAATGCTGCAGGTGTTTTTCCATTTTGGGACCCTAGCTACTGGGTGTGGCAGGCAGTGATTTATCTGTGCTCAGCAGTCCCCATCACTGCACTTGAGCAACCCCCGGCCGAGAGGTGTGGTGGAGAGCGGCTGCTGTGCAGGGTGCTGGGCATCGTGAGTTGCGATTGATGAAAAACCTCAGAAACACTAAGGCAGAGGGCATGGTGCAATGGGACATGGCTTCTTTAAATCCCTTTGCCACTTTTAATGTTCCTTTCCTCTCTGCTACGTTTCACGAGGAGAATGACTTCTATGAAATAGGATTTCAAGGTGGGATCGAAGGTCCTGAGATAATGGGGTAGCGTCACTGATGTACAACCCAGCAAGTCTGTGGCCAAGGCAGCTGTGTTCCTTGTGGGGCTTGATGTGGCTAGAGTCAGGAAACTTTTTCTTTCCCTGTGATCGGTCTCTTGGAGGGTAAAATTATCCTTCTGGAGACTGGATGCGAGGATCCTGACGCACCATTCAATTTTTATCTGTTGAGTCAGACTGGAGAAGATATTTGGAACCTCAGTTTTCCTCTGGCTTCATGCTGTAAACCACCTTTTCTTTTCTTTTCTTTTCTTTTCTTTTCTTTTCTTTTCTTTTCTTTTCTTTCCTTCTCTTTTCTTTTCTTTTCTTTTCTTTTCTTTCCTTGTCTTTTTTCTTTTTTCTTTCTTTCCTTTCCTTTTCCTTTCTTTCTTTTCTTTCATCACTTAACTGTTTTCCAGCCATCTACTGCAGTGAAGTCTTCCTTCTTCTGTGCAAGAGTTTCTCATGTCTGAACTCTCTTCACAGAGCGTGGGTCTGGTTGTGCCTGTGTTTGGCAGTATGTGTTATCTAGGATTTGTATGTTTGCAGATGACCTTTGGAGATCCCTGTGAAAGTTAGGGGGTCATGCTTTATATATTGCTTATGTTCTCCACAGTGGCCTATTCTGTTAGTCTGTTTCATAAATGTTAAGGTCCACGAACCCAGATGTGACTTTTGTTTATGCTGATATTGGGACCTTCTGAAATTTTTGACTTGGGAAGGTTCATCTATAGCTATATGACAAGATTTAAGAAGAAAAGACTTGGGTTTGGTTTGGTGAAGAATGCAGGCTGCTTTTCTGCCTTCCATAGATCTTTTTAAACCTTCCTTAAGCTCAGTTACCTCTTGAACCATTCAAAGTAAGGTCCCTAGCCTTCCCTCTATTGGCTTTATTTGATTTTTAAGGTTTATTTATTTTGAGAGAGAGAGAGAGAGAGAGAGAGAGAGAGAGAGAGAGAGAGAGAGAGAGAGAGAGAGAGAGAGAGAATGAATCCCAAACAGGTTCTCCAAGCTCAGCGCAGAGCCTGACACGGGGCTTGAACTCATGAACCATGAGATCATGACATGAGCTGAAATTGGACCCTTAACCACCGGATAGTACCATGAACATTTCAAACTTAGCAAGTCCACAGTGGATGTCCTTTCTCTCCTCTTCGTCTTCCTTCCCCCCCCCCCCCCCCCACCAGCCCCCTCTACTGCTCAGCTGGATCTATTTTTTCTATTATTTATGTCCAGTACACCAGGCTTACCACCTCTGAGATAATTTTCTCTCCCCATCTCTGCTGAGCCCTTGAGTCTAATCAGCAGCTTATCTCCAGTAGCTACTTCTGCAAAGTCTCTATTATCTGTCCCTTCCTTCCCATTCCCATGGATTCTATTATTGATTAGGCTGTCCTCCTCTCTCACCTGCGCTGCTAAAATTTCCTCTTCACCTCTTGGTCCATTACACTCTCCCTTCCCCCCATCCCAGTCAAAACTACCATTGCCAGATTCATCTCTTGAAGGCATAATTAATCATTTCCACCCACACTCACCGCCTCTCAGTGCCTAGACATGAAGCACAGGGTCCCCAAACCTGGCATTCACGGACCTCCACAATATGGCAATAATTTTATCTTCCTTTGTGTTGATTCTACGAGAATTCTGTTTTGTAGAAAAATCGAGATTTTCATTGTTTCCAACATACCTGGAGTTCCCTCCCTGATGTACTGAAAGGTGATCTCTTATCCCCACATCTACCTGTGAAAATCCTATTTAATTTTTTCCCCCTATTTAACCTTTAAAGGTTAATTCCAATGACTTCTCTTCCAGGAAGCTTTTCTGGTTTACTACCTCCCAGGTTTTGATCTCTCTGACCTTTGAGGACATATTACTCAGTTGTGACATGAATTCTGTTCTGTGGTGGTATGATCTGTATTCATATCTTATACTCCCTAGTATATTAAAAATTACTTTTTAATGTGTATTTTGTTTTGAGAGAGAAAGTGAGCGAGCCGGGGAGGGGCAGAGAGAGAGAGGGAGACACAGAATCTGAAGCAGGCTTCAGGCTCTGAGCCCGACATAGGGCTCGAATTCATGAACCTTGAGATCATTACATGAGCTGAAATTGGCCACTTAACTGAGTCACCCGGGCGCCCCGTCTCCCCAGTATGTTTTAAAGTTTTTGAAAGCATGGCTGCCTTACACTTTTCTATGTGTTCCTTGAAGCACTTATAAATACTTGATACACTGAACAGAATAATTCTCTTGCACCTGGACCCAGCCCTAAGCACATGGATTTTTGTCTGTACATTTATCTCTGGGCTACCTACTACATTTTAATACTGATGTTTGAGCTGTATTTCCTTCACTATCTGGCCATCTCATTTTTGGAGGTCAGCCTTATATTCTGTTTCTCTTTGACCAATGCACAGTGTAGAAATAATAAATGAGTAGGTGAGAGAGTAAGATATGCCTGATTTTGTGATGCCTTTACTTTGCTTCTTTCTTGTACATTTACATGTTGCTAAGCAACTGTGAATGACTAGCTCAGCGCCTTCCTATGGGAATCTCAGTGAAGTGCCACTTGTCTTTGTTACTGACCCAGTGTCTCTTTCCAGAGAGCCTTGTATAAGCTAATCTTTGTTCCTTCCTCTTTTCACATGTTAGCTAGGAGAACAGAACATCTACCAGAATCTGACTGATCTCCCCACGGGGACTAGTTCCCCTGGAGCTTGAACACACAGGGAAACATTAAAAGAGTAGCAGTTTGTTGTATTTTTAAAATGCATAGTTATCTTATTATTATCATCAACTTTTGCCTATAGTCTAATTTCATCCTGCATTATGCTGATATTAATAGCAATCATTTATGAATGCCTATTTATTTTATTAATTAACTTATTTTTTGATTTACATCCAAGTTAGTTAACATATAGTGCAACAATGATTTCAGGAGTAGATTCCTTACTGCCCATTATCCATTTAGCCCATCCCCCCTCCCACCACCCCTCCAGCAACCCTCTGTTTGTTCTCTATATTTAAGAGTCTCTTATGTTTTGTCTCCCTCCCTGTTTTTATGTTATTTTTGCTTCCCTTCCCTTATGTTAGTCTGTTCTATATCTTAAATTCCTCATATGAGTGAAGTCATATTATATTTTTCTTTCTCTGACTGATTTCGCTTAGCATAATACCCTCCAGTTCCATCCACATAGTTGCAAATGGCAAGATTTCATTCTGTTTGATTGCCAAGTAATACTCCATTGTATATATTATACCACATCTTCTTTATCCATTCATCCGTCGAGGGACATTGGGGCTCTTTCCATACTTTGGCTATGGTCAATAGCACTGCTATAATCTTTGGGGTGCATGTGCCCCTTTGAAACAGCACACCTGTATCCCTTGGATAAATATCTAATAGTGCAATTGCTGGGTCGTAGGGTAGTTCTATTTTTAATTTTCTGAGGAACCTCCATACTGTTTTCCAGAGTGGCTGCACCAGCTTGCATTCCCACCAACAATGCAAAAGAGATCCTCTTTCTCCGCATCTTTGCCAGCATCTGTTGTTGCCTGAGTTGTTAATGTTAGCCATTCTGACAGGTGTGTGGTGGTATCTCATTGTGGTTTTGGTTTGTATTTCCCTGATGATGAGTGATGTTGAACATTTTTTTCATGTGTCTGTTAGCCATCTGGATGTCTTCTTTGGAAAATGTTCATGTCTTTGGCCCATTTCTTATGGATTATTTGTTTTTTGGGTGTTGAGTTTGATAAGTTCTTTATAGATTTTGGATAGTAACCATTTATCTGATATGTCATTTGCAATATAATCTCCCATTCCATCGGTTGCCTTTTAGTTTTGCTGGTTGTTTCCTTTGCTGTACAGAAGCTTTTTATTTTGATGCGGTCCCAGTAGTTCATTTTTGCCTTTGTTTCCCTTGCCTCCAGAGACGTGTTGAGTAGGAAGTTGCTGCGGCCGAGGTCAAAGAGGTTTTGTCTGCTTTCTCCTTCAGGATTTTGATGGCTTTAAGTCTTTCATCCATTTTGAGTTTTTTTTTTTTTTTTTTTTTCTGTGTGTGTGTGTGGTGTAAGAAAGTGGTCCAGGTTCATTCTTCTGCATGTCGCTGTCCAGTTTTCCCAGCACCATTTGCTGAAGAGACTGTCCTTATTCCATTGGTTATTCTTTCCTGCTTTGTTAAAGATTAGTTGGCCATACGTTTGTGGGTCCATTTCTGGGTTCTCTATTCTGTTCCACTGATCTGAGTCTGTTTTTGTGGCAGTACCATACTGTCTTGATGATTATAGCTTTGTAATACATCTTGAAGTTCAGAATTGTGATGCCTCCAGCTTTGGTTTTCTTTTCAAGATTGCTTTGGCTATTTGGGGTCTTTTCTGGTTCCATACAAATTTTAGGATGATTTGTTCTAGCTCTGTGAAGAATGCTGGTGTTACTTTGATAGGCATCGCGCTGAATATGTAGATTGCTTTGGGTAGCATCAGCATTTTAACAATGCCTTACACTCTGTCTCTCTCTCTCAAAAATAAAAATAAACATTAAAAAAAATAAACTTTTTTTAAAAAATAAACTCTTAAAAAAAAGTTTGTTCTTCCAATCCAGGAGCATGGAATATTTTTCCTTTTTTTTGTGTG
Organism: Panthera pardus; assembly: GCF_024362965.1. NCBI lineage: Eukaryota > Metazoa > Chordata > Mammalia > Carnivora > Felidae > Panthera > Panthera pardus. The sequence continues at coordinate 156,583,559 of NW_026527013.1, forward strand.
TCTTCTTCAGTTTCTTTCATAAGCTGTCTATAGTTTTCAGTGTATAGAGTTTTCACTTCTTTGGTTAGGTTTTTTCCTAGGTATTTTATGGTTTTTTGTTATGAATGCCTATTTTTATGTGAGGCATGGGGCTAGAAGATTTATTTACTTCTGTCCTTTATTTAATTCTGAAAACAACACTACAGAGTAGAAACTGAGGTTTAAAGAAGTTTACTGAGGTCTTGTGGCTAGTGAATGATGGAACCAGAATACCTCAGTGCTATAGCCTTTAAGATGGTGTGGTATTGATGCAGGGATAGATAAATGCATCAACACATAGTCCAGATAATAGTTACGTGGAAAATTATATATGATAAGGTATCTTAAATTGATGAGGGAAAAAACGGTCATTTCAATCATGTTGTAGTATATTGGTACTACAGTTGGATACTTTTTTTGATAATTCAATTTTTCCTGTATTTTATTTCATGAAATACTGCCTTTAAAATCTGCAGACATGTTGACTGTTTTTTTCCCCACCTTTTTGGATGGGATGGTAGAATATGTACATTACCTTCAGCTTTCACAATCCAGAGAAGCTGTTTTCTTAGGCCTTCTTGTTAGTAACTCTTGAAATATCGAGTCGTAATGAAAGTCGTTGGTAAATTTGACTGCAGAACAATTTAAAATTTTTTATGAAAAGATTCTGTAAATGTAGGGATCACTGAAGTGCTTTCAATTTTAAAGGACAAGTGACAGATTTCCAGAAAATGTTTACAAACATTCTTAAAAGATAAAAGCCAGTATCTCTAATATACAAAAGAGCTTCTACAAATCAGTAAGAAAAATAAAAGCAAAGTGATAGAATTGTGGTTAAATGATTAGACATAGATCATACAGATTGTCACATATACATGTGAAAAGCAGCTTATCAGCACTTGCATCATGAAAATGCAAATTAAAACAACAAAAGCCACTAATATAAATACAGCTGCATAAATCAGTGGCTTTCCATTTCTTTCCCTGGAAACCACCTAGAAGAAACAAGACAATTGAAAGAAGACTCTGAAAACTCCCATTTTCAGTGAAGATGAAAGACAGATAGTCCACAGATTTCAAATTGTGTGAAATCACTACCAGTCACAGGTGAGATCAGGTAGAGTCAAGAAAGAAAGTGAAAAGAAGAAGCATGAAGGAAAGTAAGAGGGCCCAGCAGGGGCAGAAATAATATTCCAGCAAAAATACACTTTCTGAAGAAAAGACACACCTTGAAATGCAAAAGACCCTTAGTATGCATGTGTTAGTTATCTGTTCCCGCATAACAAATTATCCTGACACTTAATGGCTTAAAAAACCCTTTATTATAACCTCATAACTTTTGTGGGCCAGGAAGCCAGGCATGTCTCAGCTGTCACAGGCTGCAGTCATCTTCAGGCTCATCTGGTTAGGAGCTACTTCCCAGCAAACCTGTGTGGTTGCTGCAGGATTCGGTTTCTCATGGGTTGTTGGACCAAAGCATCAGGTCCTTCCGAGCTGTTGGCTGGAGGCCTTCACTTCCTTGCCACGTAACCCTCTCTGTAGAGCATCTGACTTCATCAGAGTGAACAGATGACGGTATACCAGAGCATCTGCAGAAGAGAGAGGGCCAGCAAGACAGAAGTCACGGACTTCTGTAACCTAGTTAATTATTCGTTTGTTATTACTCATAAGTGGTAACCAATAGATGTGGTCAAAAGAAACAGAGGACTAAGAGAACTATATAAATTATAAAGGTGAGTACTGGAACAAAAAATATATATACTTTCCTTACAATTAATAGAACCAACAGGGGCACCAGGGCAGGTCAGTTGGTTAAGTGCCTCACTTTGGCTCAGGTCACGGTCTCACGAACCCCACATTGGGCTCTGAATGCTGACAGCACAGAGCCTGCTTCGGGTCCTCCCTCTCTGCTCCTCCTCTGCTTGCACTCTCCGTGTCTCAAAAATAAAACATTGGAAAAAAATAGAACCACAAACAAAAATGAGGAAACATACAACAAATGCAAATATAATAATCATCCCCTCCCTGTAAACTTTTATAAACAAAACACAGAACATAAAATAATGTGCCAGAATTAAGATGAAACATGTTGGACATGCAATTAAATAACTTTACACTTAGAATGGCCTTCAGATCAGCTCAAAAAGCAAAACACAGCTTTGTATTTTTTTTTTTTTTAAGGCTTTGGTACTTTTTTTTTTCTGAGTTTATCCTTTATTTTTAGAGGAGAGGGAGGGGCAAAGAGAAAGAGAGAATCCCAAGTACGCTCTGTGCTGTCAGCGAAGAGCCCAACTCGGGGCCCAATTTCACAAACTGGGAGATCATGACTTGGTCTGAAATCAAGAGTTGGATGCTCAACTGTCTGAGCCACTTAGGCACCCTTATATTTCTAAGATCCATAAAAAAAGTGGAAGTTTGAAAATGAGTGAAGAATAATATGTCAGGTAAATGCAAACAAAAGGAATTGATACCTAATATGATCAAATGGGATACCAGGATAAGTCTTTAATGTTAAGAGGTAAAATATAGGGGTGCCTGGGTGGCTCACTCCGTTGAGTGTTTGACCCTTGATTTCAGCTCAGGTCATGATCCCAGGATCATAGGATCGAGCCCCAAGTCGGCCCTGCGTTGAGTGTGGAGCCTGCTTGGGATTCTCTCTCTCTCTCTCTCTCTCTCTCTCTCTCTCTCTCCCCCTCTCCCTCTCCCTCTCCCTCTCCCTCTCCCTCTCCCTCTCCCTCTCCCCTCTCTCTCTCTCTCCCTCTCTCTCTCTCTCCCTCTCTCTCTCTCTCTCTCTCTCTCTCTCTCCCTCTCTCTCTCTCTCCCTCTCTCTCTCTCTCTCTCTCTCTCCCTCTCTCTCTCTCTCCCTCTCTCTCTCTCCCTCTCTCTCTCTCTCCCTCTCTCTCTCTCTCCCTCTCTCTCTCTCTCTCTCCCTCTCTCTCTCTCTCTCTCCCTCTCTCCCTCTCTTCCTCTCTCCCTCCCTCCCTCCCTTCCTCCCTTCCTCCCCCCCCCCGTCCCTCACTCGTTTGTGCATGCTCTCTCTCTCTCTCTCTGTAAAAATGGAAAACAAAAACAAAACAAACAAAAAAGAGGTAAAATACAAATTAAGCTTCATCATATTTAATGAATGTAACATTCTTACAAAACTCAAGAACATTAAAAGAATGAATACTACCACCACCGTTTACATTTGAAGGGTGATAATCTATCAAGAGAAATACATTAGTTATAGACATTGGAAATGGGATGTAAAAATTTGTGTGTGTATAATTTAAAAATCCAAATAATGAATATAAAAACTATAGAACAATAAGAATTTGTAAGGTAGTGGGGTACAAAATAAATATATAGATATTAATATTTTCTCATATACACAAATAGTCACCAATGAGGGGACAGAATGAAAGAAAAGATTCTATTTGCAATAATCACAAAGAGACAAAATGCCCAGAGATAAGTTAAAAAAAAATTTTTTTTAATGTTTCTTTATTTTTGAGAGAGACAGAGACAGAATGCGAGTGGGTTAGGGGCAGAGAGAGGGAGACACAGAATCTGAAACAGGCTCCAGGCTCTGAGCTGTCAGCACAGAGCCTGATGTGGGGCTCGAACCCACAAGCTGTGAGATCATGACCTGAGCCGAAGTCGATGCTCAACCGACTGAGCCACCCAGGCACCCTGAAATAAGTTTTATATTTACATTTTTTTTAAAGTTTATTTATTCATTAATTTTTTAAATGTTTATTTAGTTTTGAGAGAGAGAGAGAAAGAGAGAGAGAGAGAGCTTTCTAATGGAGAAGAGGGAGAGAGAGGAGACACAGAATGCTAAGCAGGCTCCAGGCTCTGAGCTGTCAGCACAGAGCCCAATGTGGGGCTCGAACTCATGAACCATGATATCATGACCTGAGCCAAAGCTGGATGCTTAACCGACTGAGCCCCCCAGGTGCCCCAGAAGTTTATTCATTTTGAGAGAGAGAGAGAGAGCAAGAGTGCATGCATGAGCATCCACATGGTGGGGGGGGGGGCAGAGAGAGGGGAAAAGAGAGAATCCCAAGCAGGCTCTGTACTGTCAGCATGGAGCCTGACATGGGGCCTGAACTCCGCGAACTGTGAGATCATGACTGGAGTCAAAGTGAAGAGTTGAACACTTAACTGACTGAGCCACCCAGAGATAAATTTTAAAGAAATGTATAAGATCTACATGAAGGAAGCTTTAAAACACTCAGGAAACCATGGAAGCAGACATGAATCAAAGGAATATAATACCATATTCTTAAATAAGAAGACTCCACACCATAAAGATGTCAGTTACTCTTAAGTTAATTTCTTTTTTTTTTTTTTTTAATTTTTTTTAACGTTTATTTATCTTTGAGACAGAGAGAGACAGAGCATGAACAGGGGAGGGGCAGAGAGAGGGAAACACAGAATCGGAAACAGGCTCCAGGCTCTGAGCTGTCAGCACAGAGCCCGACGCGGGGCTCGAACTCACGGACTGTGAGATCATGACCTGAGCCGAAGTTGGACGCTCAACCGACCAAGCCACCCAGGCGCCCCTTAAGTTAATTTCTTAATTTGATGTTAGACCTATAAAAATGCCAACTTACTGCCTCTTTTTAAACCTATAAAAATAAGATTAACATATTCAAAGGTTATTATGGAAGTTGGAAGAAGCCAAAAAAGAAAACAGTGATGATAGACAAGCTCTATCATTCACTGAACTACAGCATGAACCTTGAAATGTAAGTGTTTGTGGCTGTATCCCAGTAGAATAAGTAGTCTAGAAAACAAATACATACAATATAGGAATTTAGTCTAAATTCCAGAGTACAAATAAAAGTAATAGATCAGAAGAAAATGGATTACTCAGTAACTGATACTGAGATAACAGGCTAGCCATCTGAAAAAAATTAAGGTGTTGCCATACCTCAAGCTGTATACCAGGATGAAGTCCAAATGGATCAAATGTTTTAATGTTAAAAATGAAACAATACAACTACTAGAAAAAAAAATGGGAAGATGAGGGTTTTTTTTTTTTTTAAAACCTTGGGGTGGGTATGGAGTGCTCACTTCGGCAGCACATATACTAAAACCTTGGGGTGTGGAAAATATTTTAAACTGATTGATTGATTAAACTTTTTTAAATTCTCCATGGTAAAAGTCTATAAGAAATTTACCAAAAATACAACAAGCTGGGAAAATATCTGCATTCATAATGAAAGTTTAATCTCTAAAACACAAAGAGCTCTTAGAAATGATGGGGAAAAGATCAACAACCCCCCCCCGCCCCCCCCCCCAAAAAAAAAGAGAACAGGCAAATACTATGAATATGTAATTCACAGAAAAGGAGAAACACAGATGTTTCTTAAACACAGGAAAGATAGTCTCATTCATAATAAGAAATACAGATCAAAACCAGCTGAGATAACCATTTTTTGGATCTCTATTTGGGAAAACTCCTGAACATTGAAACCACTTTTTTACCAGATTATTGGGGAAATATGTTCTCTCTACATTGTTGGTGGTAGTATAGATTAGTACAATTTCTATGGCAGGCAATTTGGCAATATCTGTCAGATTTACAAGTGCATGCACCCTTTGATCCAGCGATGCTCCCTAGGACTTTGGGGTGCATCGCACCTTCTCACTGGTCACAATTTGTGTCTTACCCTGCTGGGCCTTGAGTCTGGTTATAGGTCTGGAAGCAGTGAGGGGAGGTGGGGATCTTTAGCAGGATCAGCATTGCCTTGCAAGGAAGCTACTAGAGGGGAGCCCATTGTGGCGTCTGCAAGAAAGGGGTGACTGACTTCCTCAGTTAAGGGAGGAAGAGTTGCCTCTATTGATAAAAAGGTTTGACAGAATTTAGGGATCTATATTTCTAGCAGTTTACACTCCAGATCTCCCCATAATATCAAACCAAGTCTAGATTAATCCCCAAATCACTTGGTATTTTTTGGTCTAGTTTTGTCTCCTGCCCTATCTTGTGTTTCTTAATTCCCTACAGGTTTCTCCGGAAAGCAGTCCTTGAAAAATCACTTGCATAAGAACCCCCTGCAGGCTCTGCTTCCAGAGAGCTTGGTCTAAGTGGTCTGCTCTTCAGACTGTATCTCTGATCCACATTGTATATTCCTTCTTGAGACATCCACATGGATGTCTAATAGGCATTTCAAAGTTACAGTATCCAAAGCTGAGCTCCTGATATTTTTCTACTTCAACATACTGCTCTCACCACTTCCCCCCCGCCCTGTTTCAGCGGATGGCAACTCCATTCTTCCAGTTGCTCTGGACAAAGCTTCTTGCATTTCACGCACAATCACTCAGCAACCCTGATGTCACACTATTTGACCGGGTGCTCAATCGATGTTTAGATCAACTGCTTCTGGGTTGGGATTTCATAGGTAGCAAAGCAGCTCCTCCTTGACTACAATCTGTTGAAAGTTGGCCTCTGACACAAGGGTTTGAAAAAATCAGGGTTAGACTTGTTGACAGCTTTCGAAATGAATCTGTGATTCCACCATTTATTGCCACCTCCACAGCCTCTGCTCTGGTGCAAGGCACGATCACGTCTTGCTTGGATTGCTACCTCGGCCTCCTAACTGGTTTCACAACTTTTACTCTCAATTTGCCTTTCATCTGTATTCAGCATGGCAGCTAGCAGGATCCTTTAAAAATAGAAGTCACGTCACATCACGTTTCTTTCAAAATTCTCCATTTCCTTTTCAACCTCAAGAAAAAGCCTAAGTTTTCATAATGAGTTAGAATGCCCTTTAGGAGTTTGTTTGGTATGATAGTCGCCTCTGCTATTCCGCCCCCCTCTCACACTGCTCTGGTCACTTTGGCGTCCCTGGTGTTCCTTAAATAAGCCCTGCATACACCTTCCTCAGAGCCTGTGCATTTGTGACCTCTTTGCTTGGAATGTTCTACCCCAGATATTGGCATGGCTCACTCCCTCACTGCTTCAGGCATCGTCATCTCCACTGTAAACTGCTGTCCTCCGTGCCACCATTCCCTGCCCTGCTTTGTCTCCTCAGCATTATCACTGTCTATTTTTCTTATATATATCATGTGTTTTCCTCACAACCATATAAACTCCACAAGGACAGGAATTTTTATCTGTTTTGTTCCCCCCTGGCAAGAGGTAGTCACTCAGTAAGTATTTGTGGAAGCCATGAAAGCATTATCTTATTATAACGAACTACATTAATGAATGCAAAGATTCATCACTTTTATGCTTGTAGAAATATCTATGGCTGTTGGAAACTGGATCAGCAATGAACATTTTCTTATCAATTCAGTCCACTTCGGTGATTTTTGCTGGCTAATACAACAGCTAGCCTTCACATTTTCTACAGTTGTTAGTAGAGAGAGCTGATTGCTGCCAGGATTCTTTGACATTTGAACAAGAACTTATTGAACATCTAGATATGGAAATCTAAGTATTTATCTCCCAGCTAAGAGCATTGGGGGTATGGAAGTAGAATCTAAGCATTCAGGAAATCTACCCGGTAATATACACACTCTATTTACGGGAATACGATACACTTAAGAGCTAAAGTGACCATTATCAAGTACTGCTAGTTCATATTTGACCTTGGTACTGAGAGAATTCTAAGATGGAAATGAATCAGACACCGTTGTCCAGCATTATCTATGTATAATGTTTTGCCGCAAATTTTCTGTGTCTCAAATACATCAGATGTTGGGCAGTTTCCATCTATCTTTGATCACAGTGTTTGTTTTTGACATTTCTTAGTGTCATTGATGGTCTCCTATTCTGAATTCCTATGGACTTATGGCCTGTACTGATGGTTCACTCAGGTAAAGAGGAATAATCTCAAGATTTTAAAAAGTCACAAGAACGAGGGCTCGTGTGGGAGGAGAGCTGGGAGGGAACCGAACCTTTGAAATCAGGTCAGAATCACGTAGCAGGGAGTGAGCCAGGACGTGGCTGCTCACGCAGCTGGCCTCTGGCACAGGCTTGTAATGAATCTGAGTTCCAGTGGTTTGGATGGTCGGCCTTGGTAACAGATAAAAGCTTTGGAAACTGGGCTTTAGCAGTCAGCAGCTGAACGTATTTTGAATTTTAGTAAGCTGAGCTGACATGTCTTTTAACTATAAATAATACGAATTCTGAACTACAGTGATGGAAACCCAAGGTTTGGGTGGCCGAGACCTATGGGGGTGGCAGTGTTTTTTAAGGACTCTTATTTCTCTTCCAGTAAAAATAAAACATTTTTTAGAAGACGTTGAATAAACTGTTTAAGGTACAATATCCAGTATCCATTCTCTATATTGCTCAAGATTTTTTTTTTTTTTTTTAATGAGAAACCACTCCTTTGTCATTAGATGATTATATCACTTACATCAGATCTAAAGTACAGTGGGGTTTTTTTTTTTTTTTAAGTTTATTTAAGTAATCTTTTTAGTTTTTTTTTTTAAGTTTATTTATTTTGGGGCATCTGGGTGGCTCAGTCGATTAAGTGTCCGACTTCAGCTCAGGTCATGATCTCACAGTTTGAGTTTGAGCCCTACGTTAGACTCTGTGCTGACACCTCAGAGCCTGGATCCTGCTTCAGATTCTGTCTCCCTCTCTCTCTGCCTTTTCTCTGCTTGTGCTCTGTTTCTCTCTCTCTCTCTCTCTCTCAAAAATAAGACATTAAAAACTTTTTTTAAAAAGTTTAAATTTATTTATTTTGAAAGAAAGAGAGGGAGAGAGAGAATCCCAAACAGGCTCCACTCAGCTTGGAGCCCAACATGGGGCTCAATCTCATGACCATGAGATTACCATCTGAGCCAAAATCAAGAGTGGGACACTTACTGACTGTGCCACCCAGGTGCCCCTAAGTAATCTCTTTTTAAAGGTTATTGATTTAAGTAATCACTATGTCAGTGGGGTTCTTGAACTCATGACCCTGCGATCAACAGCCACACCCTCGCTCTTCTGACTGAGCCAGCCAGGCGCCCCTAAAGTGCAGTAGTTTTGAGAGCAATATAGATTTCTGTCTCCAAGAGGGACTATAGTTTCCTGTATCCTACCAGATTAGGACTGAAGTTGGTGGCTTCCTGTCCTACTGACAAACTCCTTGGATGTACTGCCCTGTGGGTCATCACCAGCAGTAGGATCCATTCAATCTTGTAGGGGTCAGATGTAAGGGGAGTGCTGTCCTTACTGCTGAAAAGTTGCAAATGGAGAAGGAAAACAGCTGGTCCAAAGGCTTAGAATTGGAAAACATTTAGGTTCTATCTCCTTTGTCCTGTCATAGAGAAATCCATAAGGAAGCTGGCGATAGCTGCACTTCTCAAATTAAAGCTAATGACTGTATTTATGTGAGTCAGTAACCTGAGTCATGTTACTTGTTTTTGAAATCTTTTGTTACGTGTGTTATTGCAGCTGAGTTGTTACTAATCTGTTATTTTTTGGGAAAATAATCGCCAACTCTTAGTAGTAAGACCAGACTTTCAGGGCTCCGGCGAATAAGACTGAGAACACCTTTGTATGTACAACATACATGTTTCTTCTCAGCATTTCCAAGGTAGACACAAGCATTATTGGTTTTGTTGTCATAGAATTTATATTGTCTTGCTAACTCAGTCTCCTGAAATAACCCAAAAGTTGAAAGTATCTGTAACAAAATATGTCAGTAATGCAATTTGTAGAAGGATGACACATGAAGATGACTTTAAAAAGGAAAACAACCAAGCTCATTCATTCAGCAAATATTTCCTTAATGCCCACTATGTGGGAGATGTCGGGGCTGGAGAAGACACAGTCTTTGTTCTTTAAAAGAACAACGTACTTTTCTATTAGATCAAGAGCAATGTCTGAAATTGAAGCATGTATATAAAAGATGAGGCCCTTATACTGTGTCCAGAAAATATGCTTTGAGAAAATACTTTATTGTGGTGAAAACACACATAACAAAGTTTACCATTTCAGCCTTTGTAAAGTGTACATTTCTGTGGCATTAAGTACATTCACATTGTTATGCGGTCATCCCCACCATCTGTCAGCAGAACTCTTCATCCTCTCCAATTGAAACTCTATCCCTTACATGAAAATGTCCCATTCTCCACGCCTCCTCCCTCCCCAGCCCCTGGCAACCACTATTCTACTTTTCATCTTTATGAATTGGACTATTTGGGGTACCTCACTTAAGTGAAATCACACATTACTTGCCCTTTTGCGTCTGACTTATTTCACTTAGCATAATGTCTTCAAGATTCATCCACGTTGTAGCAGATATCTTTGTGAAGGCAAAATAATATTTCATTGTCTGTCTATGCCACATTTTATTTATCTATTTCACTTATTTATTTGTTTGTTGATGGATACTTGGGTTGCTTCCACATTTTGGCTTTTGTGAATAATGCTGCAGTGAATGTAGATGTACAAATATCTGTTTCAGACCGAGCAGATGTGTTTTAGAATCTGAATGTGAGGAAGAGTCACTGAGGCACATCGAATTAAAGTATTTTTAGGTGTGGGCACCTGGGTGGCTCAGTTGGTTAAGCGTCTGACTCTTGATTTTGGCACAAGTCATGATCTCAGGGTTCCTGAGAGAGCCCTGCGTTGGGCTCTTCTTGGGTTTCTCTCTCTCCCTGTCTGTGCCCCTACCCTGCTCTCTCCCTCCCTCAAAATAAATAAATAAAACAAACAAACAAAAAAAGTACAGGTACTGATGTGTAAAAGAATCAGAAACTTTGTAGCATATTCTTTTTTTTAACTAGAGCCGTGAAAGACACACACATTGCAAAGTATCTTTGCCATGGAGAATGTGACATCCTTCTTCAGCTATGGATATTCAGATGTTGTGGAACCATAGCTTAGAACACGCTCCCCTCTGGAGTGCACATCAGAAGCTCTAATTCTCTCACGTCAAGAATGGCTTTAAAAGCACAGAGCTCAAGGCAGTCTCTACCCTAAAATCAATAGCTTACTTCCTTGGGTAAAACTAAATTAAACCTTGATATGTTTTCCACTGCTTACCTGTGCTATCTATTCATGCTACTTTGCTTCATTTAGACCTTGGACTTCAACTTCTGCATAGGTTCTGTCTTGTAGAGACATCTGGAAAGTGAATTGATTTTGCATGGAGGACTCTGCTGGCCTGCTCTATCCAGTTTGGTCTAGCCCTGCGGTTGCTGTTTTTGACTTGCTCTTCGGCTCACAATACTGGTCTCTTTTAGCCTTGTGCTTGCTTTTGGCAGCATCATACTTTAGGGACCACTGTGGATTCCATCCGAGTCTTTCCTGGCCAACCTGGTGGTGCAGCAACTGGTGACCCAGCCCTGAGAAGTGAATTTGCCAAAGCCTCAAAGAAAGTTCTTTTCTCTTGCTCTGACTTGACATTTGTGAATGGTTGCCATGAATTTAGGGAATCCGGTGGAGTCAGAACCTGGGAATTTGGAATAGGCTTTCCAGGAGTCCTAATCACAGGGTACTGTCCACCTAATCACTGATTCCCAAGGTACGAGTGAGGACCGAACACTAACACTGTGTTCATGCCCCACACCCTGTGTCCTACTACAGACTCTCTTCCTGATGGAGATTTGGGTAGTAGAAGGTATTAAGATTCCAATTTTGGTCTCTAGCATGGAAATTAAGAATCTTCCAAGGCATGAAACCTCTGATGGTGACAGTTAACTCAATGACATAGGGCTCTGGGAGAACATGGTGCAGGGTCTTCGAGTGAAGATCTGAATTTAAGAATTCGTTCTTTTCTGCCTCTGTGTTGTGGCCTTGGGAAAGTCAGTTACCTTCCCGGGTTCTCAGTTTCCTTATCTGTAGGAAAGAAGAGGGTGTGATCTTTGGCTTGTGATGGTGGCAGTTGGATGGTAGCACTGGTGTTGATGGTGGTGGTACATGTTTGCAGGGGAGGGGCGGGACAGAGGTACTGAAAGCGTTAGTTGGACCGATTAACTAAATGCTTAACGTTTATACAGAAGATTTTCAGGAAAGCAGCAGGGAGAAGTCCTTGGAAGATCAATATACAACTCTGTATAACAGTGGAACCTTGAACACCGTGACCAGTTCTGCCCTGCTGCTCTGCCCTACTTTCCCCTGCCCTATGCCAGGTCAATCAGTTCTTACTGGTCTCAAATCATACGGTTTTACAGCTGAGCTTAATGTTGGAGGTGAAGCAGAGTTATTTAGCCTTCTTTACTTTGATCACAAATGATTTATTAGTTTCAAACTTTAAATGTTCTTTTTTGATAATATCTGATTATTGCAGGGACTTGAAAGTTATAGAATATTATAAAGAAGTTTAATAATCACTCATACTTTCGTTATCTGGAGAATAATTATCATTAACACTCATTATTCCTTCTAGATATTTTTCCTCACATAGAATTGTATTTATACAAATGTATATGTAAAAGTAAATAATGTCAATATTTCAGATATTTAAACAACTTTTTACAAAGTTAGGATAGGGGTGCCTGGGTGACTCAGTCAGTTAAGTGCCTGACTTCAGCTCAGGTCATGATCTCATGGTCCATGAGTTCAAGTCGCACGTTGAGCTCTGTGCTGACAGCTCAGAGCCTGGAGCCTGCTTCCGATTCTGTGTCTCCTTCTCTCCCTGCTTGTCCCCCGCTCTCACTCTGTCTCTGTCTCTCTGTCTCTGTCTCTCTCTCAAAAATAAACACTACAAAAAAACCACAAAAAACAAAGTTAGGATAATAAATTTATATATACATATATATATGTTTTAATTTATATATATTTTTATGTATTATGATTATTTCATCTTTTTGCCATGGCAGACATAAGGAAGCCTTTTAATAATTATTGTAAGAGACTGTGAAGTTTTTTTTTTAAATTTGTTTATTTTGAGAGAAGTGTTAGTATGAGTGGGGGAGGGGCAGAGAGGGAGAGAATCCCAAGCAGGTTCCCCGCTATCAGCACAGAGCCTGATGTGGGGCTTGATCCCATGACTGTGAGATCATGACCTGAGCTGAAACTAGGAGTTGGTTGCTTAACTGACTGAGCTACCCAGGCACCCCAAGAGACTATGAAGTTTATGAACAGTAGTAGCTCAATAATGAACAAAATTATTGTTAATTTCTCAGGAAGAATCATCATTTGTTCTCACAGATGGCACTTTTCTAGGATATGCAAATATTTTGTGGAAAGTATGGCATAAAACATGAAAAAACATAAATCTTAGGAATAAAAATATTTGATTCATTAATTTTGCTGAATAATCAAGATTTTATATTCAATCTTAACTGTAATTTTAAATGGAGCCATGACACAATAAGCTTGGTGATGTTCCATATTCCACCACAGTGGTGCTTTTCCCCCAGAACCTAGAAGGACAAGGCACAGATTCTGAAGGTTTTATTGCAGGCAGTGTTTTTATATCCTCGCTCATTGTTTCACAGTCTACATTGTGATGACTGTCATTTTAGACATCGTGTTTCCTCTCTTCAAAGAGGGAATCATGGCTCATATCTACTCTGGATGCCCAGCCAGTGTTATTCTGCATAATATTATAATATTAACATTAATGTATAATATATATAATGTATTATAATATTCATGCTTTCATGAATGTTGACTTTACATTTACTATTTTTTTAAGATTTTATTTTTAAGTAACCTCTACACCCAACATGAGGCTCTAACTCACTACCCCAGGATCAAGTCATTTGCTCTTCTGACTAAGCCAGCCAGGCACCCCTACGTTTACTGTATATAACCACTGTAGACAATTATATTACCTAAGGGATAATATATTATCTAGGGATCATAATTGCTGATTCTCTAACATTTGCGGGATATTTAATATGACTCTTCTGTTTTGCATCAAAAATATTAGTGGTTCTCTCTCTTTTATAATAAAAAATCATGTTTGTTGTATCTCATGCACATACCTATTTGAACACTAATATAATAGTTATCACACATCAGATTGTGTTCTATATTTCTCAGTTAACATTCATGGTTACTTTTCTATTGACTCCAGTCTTGTTTTCAGCTTTATTGAGGTATATAGCTGACAAACAATTGTAATATGTGTAAAGTGTACAATGTGATGGTTTGATTTGTATACACTTTGAAAGGGTTTCCCACCATCAAATTAATTAACACCTCACATAGTTACCTTTCTTTAATGAGAACACTCGCATTCTACTCCCAGTCAGCCACGTGATCATGACGGTAAATACTGACAACCATTCTCTACCCACATAACCGTTCTGTTTTCCATTTTCAGTATCGTAGTCAGTAAATGACATGAGATATTCAACACTTTGTTATAAGCTAGGCTTTGTGTTAGATGATTTTGCCCAACTGTAGGCTAATGTAAGTGTTCTGAGCACATTAAGGTGGCTAGAGATTCTCTAATCAGCAATGGCTGATTTCCATTGCAAATTTTTTTTAATGTTTATTTTTGAGAGAGAGCATGAGTGTGCGAGTGGGGGAGGGGCAGAGAGTGAGGGGGACAGAGGATCCTAAGCGGGCTCTGTGCTGACAGCTGCAAGTCTGATGTGGGGCTTGAACCCATGAACTATGAGATCATGACCTGAGCTGAAGTCAGATGCTCAACTGACTGAGCCACCCGGGTGCCTCCTAGTTTGAATTTTTATAGTAACTAATAATGTGGAACATCTTTTTGTGTGCTTGTTGGCCATTTGTCTGTCATCTTTGGAGAAATGTCTGTTCAAATCCTTTGCCCATTTTAAATTGGATTATGTCATTTTATTGCTGAGTTATAAGTGTTCTTTATATATTCTGGGTGCAAGTTTCTCATCAGGTATATGATTTGGAGGTATTTTCGCCCATTCTGTAGTTGTTTTTTCACTTTGTTGATGGTATCCTTGGAAGCACAACAGTTTGTAATCTTTGATTTAATCCAGTATATCAATTGTTTCTTTAGTCACTTGTGCTTTTTTTTGTTGTTGTTAAAAAAAATTTTTTTTAACGTTTATTTTTGAGAGAGAGAGAGAGACAGAGCGTGGGGAGTGGGGGGGGGGAGGGGCAGGGTGAGGGAGACAGAGAATCCAAAGCAGGCTCCAGGCTCTGAGCTGTCAGCACAGAGCCTGATGTGGGGCTTGAACTCATGAACCTCAAGATCATGACCTGAGCTGAAGTCGATGCTTAACTGACCGAGCCACCCAGGAGCCCCTAGTCACTCATGCTTTTGTTGTCCTAAGAAGGCTTTGTCTAACCCAAGATCATGAAGATTTACTCCTGTGTTTTCCTCTAAGAGTTTTGTACTTTTAGCTCTTATATTTGGTTCTGGGATCCACTTTGAGTTGATTTTTGTGGATGGTGTCCAGCATCAGTGTTTTGTATGTAGATATCTAGTGTTCCAGCGCCTTTTTTGATACTCATTGAGTTTTTATGAGTATCAAAAATTAACATTTGTAAAGCGCTTGGAAGTGCATGGGGATGCATAGCAGCACTGAGTAAATATTATTTTATCATTTACCATATGGAATTGTCATATGTCTACTTATCTTTTCTCCCTCAAAGACTATCTTTATCTTTGTGCCTACATGGCTGGCCTAGTGTCTGATGGACGGTACCTGCTGAATGGATGAATGATAAATAGAGCTGCTCTGCTGAGGCTGTCAGGTGGTAAAGCGCGGTTTCAACACTGCTGGGCTGGGCTTGGGTCCGGACCAGAGGGCCTGTCAGAGTGAGAGCCGCTGACAGTATCTGCCTCAGGGCATCTCCCCAGAGCACGCGGCTTGCAGCCCCTGGGTCCAGATCCCCCTGCAACGCTCGAGTCTCTTCAAAGTCTCTTCAGCACAGTTTTCATTTCTGTGTCGCCCTCCTCCCCGTTGTCTTCCTCCTCCTCCTGTACCTGAGCATGAGCTCAGAGAACGGAATCCCTCCTGGATATCAGTCTCAGCCAAGTCTCCTCAGCCGGATCCTTTGACTTCCAACCCCTCAAGGCTGAAGGTGCAGGGTTCGCCTCCAGCCCCTTAC
This sequence comes from Panthera pardus, assembly GCF_024362965.1. Taxonomy (NCBI): domain Eukaryota; kingdom Metazoa; phylum Chordata; class Mammalia; order Carnivora; family Felidae; genus Panthera; species Panthera pardus. The sequence continues at coordinate 156,599,508 of NW_026527013.1, forward strand.
CAGTCTCCGTTCACACTCTTTTCCCACGTGATCTCATCTAATGTAATGGCTCTAAATACCGAGTGTTGATGGCTCCCAAACCTGTTACTCCAGCCATTCTGAGATCCAGACTTTTATTTTAATTGTCCCCTTCATGTCTCATTTTAGAGATCTAACAGGTGTCTCAGACTTCACGTGACCAGAACAGACTTCCTCCCAGAAATATATCCCTCTCAGTCTAACTCCTCTCTGTAGACAGCTCCGTAAATTCTCCAATGACCGAAGTAAAAATTTGGGATCCATCCTTGATTCCTTTTTCTCTCTCACTCCCGCCATCAGGAAAATCCTACTGAATCTGCCTTCAAAAGATGCCAGCATCTCATCCCTGCTCACCACTTCCAGTGCTCCCAGCTGAGAAGAAGCTAGCGCCTGCTTGTGCACGGTCTAATGCAGTAGCCTCTGACTGCTCTTCTCTACCCTTGCCCTTCCCCACTTCCATTCTCCAAGTCCTGATCCACAGGATCTGTTTAAAAACAGATTAGGTCATGCTACTCCCTTGTTTAAAACTCTCTAATGGCTTTCTATTATGTGAGGATAACATCCCAAGTTCTTACCATGACCAACATGACTTTCTTGATCTTGCCTTTTAAACAGAGGTTGACATTTCTACCAAGTGCAAAGATCTAATGATAGGAGATTTCAAAGTGAGCTGCTAGTTCACACTATTCAGGTTTTCACAGGCACTGGGCATAAACCTGTCCTGTAACTCCTGAAACCCTTTGATAAAATGAAAAGGTTAGAGAGTAGAAGAGAGAGGATTTTGTGAGGAATAAATATTTGGAAAAGCTATGTGATGAAACGCACTCCATCCTTCACTGAGGAGGACTTAACCTCAAACCTGGTGGTGCTCCAGAGCTTCTGTGGGGCCACTCTCAAATCTTGCCGTGTTACTGCTTCAGTCGGGAGGGATAGTGGGCTAAGTAAGGTCTTGTTCCTGCTGGGGGTAGTTAAGATAATGAGAGACAAACAGACTAGCTAACTTTTGGGGCAGAGTCAGGAGAATGTGGCCACGTTTGGAGTGTGGGGGCAGGGCTAGGGTACCAGTTTTGGACCCCAAGGGAGAGAGCATATGTGTGCAGGTGTCTTGAGGTCTGACCAATAGGGCTGTCTAGTGGGTTGAGGAAATGCCAGCAGCAATGATTTTGGGGAAAGTGTCTAGGAGCTGAGGAAGGAGTCCCAAGGGATCACCCAAAATAAAGATGGTTTCTCCCCATCAAAGGGAATTGTGGGAGAGCGCCCAGTGGGGAGCCTCCAGAGCTCTGAAGTTCCCCAGGAAGGAGCATCAGCATTTAACATGTGCCAGGCCCGGAAGGCACAAGGCTTTGGTTCTAGTCCAAGCAAGACCCTTCCCGCCCCTTTTGCATTCTCCATCTGCATCAGCCAATGCCATCTTGTTATGTAGTTTTTATATATTGGACAGAAATGCCCCATTTCTGGTCTGAGTTGGTTTTGTGACTTGAAGTGATCTCGGGTATCACTTGAAGTGATATCACTTCAAGTATATCTTGAATATACTTGACTGGTATCACTTGAAGTGATAACTTAGTTGATAAGAGTGAATAGTCATGTGGCTCCGGGAATTCTTTTTCTCTGGCAGGAGAAGGTTCTCTCACTGCGTAAAATTAGAAGAGATGGTGGGAGAGAATGAATAAAGTGATGATTTGATAATATTATGAGTTCAGCCAGCTGTACGTGGCAAAGACTCTACTCGCTCGGGCCCCTCAGCCCACGTGTCCCCTGAGAATGCCCCCCATCCCGTGGGTGTGAAGGAGCAGTTTCTCCCTCTCCAGCTATTCTCCAGCAGTCTTCCTCTCCTGTTTTCTTCAGGGCACTGATTACAATGTGAAAGTGTCTTGCTCATGCACGTGCTTATTGTCAGTTACCTTCCATCAGACTGTAAGTTGCACAGAAGCAGGAATCCTACCTCTTACGTTCGCTTCTCTATTCCCGGTGACAAGAATAGGAGTCCTGTGTGTGTAAGTGCTCAGTAAGTATTTGTTGAGTGAACGAGTCAAAACTGGATGAGTGACGTGGATCTGAGAATAGAAAAAATGCATGTTCACCTACCTTCAGTGAGATCTCTCTCTCTGTTGTGGATTATTCATTTTAGTATAATTATACATTTATGTTGTGGTAGTGACGACTTTCACATTATTTGTATGACTATTTTTCTTAGTTGATTCATGACAAAGTCACAATCCAAAAGGACACACTTACATAAAAACATACTCTTGAGTTTTTCAAACAAATGTGGAGAAAGGACAGATTTGAACTGCTAAATAGGAAACATTTGACTATGGACCAAGCTGAGACAGTGTGAGTGGAGGATGGGGCAGAGAGAGAGGGAGAGGGAAGATCCCAAGCAGGCTCCACACTGTCAGCGCAGAGCCCGATGCGGGGCTCAGTCTCACAAACCATGAGATCATGACCTGGGCTGAAATCAAGAGTTGGATGCCTAACTGACTGAACCACCCAGGAGCCCCAAAAAAATACTTTTGCTTTTTAATGTGGTCTCATAGAGATCTCTTTTTAATGTTGGTGTTGGAAGACAGGACAGCACACATGCCTTGTAAGCTGTGGTGTCTCATTGTGGCAGATAGGCTCTAAGATGGTCCCCCAACTTTGGTATCTGTACCTTTTTGTAACGCACACCATTTGAGCGTCCCTGCAGACTGCGACTTGCTTCTAGGCGATAGAATATGGCAAAAGTGATAGGATGTCCTCCTGTGATTGTACTACACTGTTTAAGACTCCATCCTGCTAGCCAGCTCCCTCTAGACACTCTCTTTGCTGGCTTGATGGAGTAAGGTGCCATGTTGAAACATCCCACTTGGCAAAAACAGCCAGTGGCCACCAGGATCTGAGGGAGCCTTCAACTGAGACCCAGCAAGAGGCAGGTGCCCTTAGTTCCACAACCGCAAGGAAATGAATTCTCTCACTGGAACATAAAACTGGTTTAAACCGTTATCAGTCATTCATATCTCAGGGTCCATGAAGGATTTAAGAAGAGGTTTGGTAAAAAGGTGGACCAAAGATTCTGACCTTGAAGGGGATGACTGCTCATATTTGAGGGTGGATGTGTGACAGGGAAGCTTGGCTGAGACAGACTTCTCTATCATCACTGTTTTGCCCAGGTCTTGGCCATATTAAATGTCTCCTGTACTTGTTGCCTGTACGCTTCATGTCTTAAGAATGATCTGATGGGGAGAGGTGTGTATATTCTCCCAAGGGAGAAATAAGAAGTATAGAATTCAGCTACAGAGACACTGAAAAACTCTCTACATTGATGCTAATGATGGTAGCATGCAGACAAAACCAGACAAGGCAAATCAGGGGCAGCGGGTAGGCCTCGTGGTAACTGAGCCCACGGGAAATTTGCATCCTCACTGAGCTGAGCTCACCTTTCCCCTGCAGCCCCAGTATCCGCCTTGTGAGCGAACTCTGACTCAGATGCAGAGCCTGGACACTCTTCTCACGTCCCCAGGAAAGGTCTAAAGAGGGACTGTGTGCGGGGGTAGGGAGGAGGCCAGGGACCAAGGCGCAAGGCACAGGGGTGGTGACCCGAGCGGCCGAAACGCGGCCAGGGCTCTCAGCCTTCTTCATGCTGCTCTTCGTCCTGCCGTGCCTTCTGGGAATCCTGGCCAGTGGCTCATTGTGCTGGTGCTGGGCAGGGAAAGGCTGCAGCGGGGGAGGCTGCCTCCCTCTGGCATGATCCTCCTGAGCTTGGGCGCCTCCCGCTTCTGCCTGCAGTGGGTTGGAACGGTGAACAGCTTCTACTGGCCGAGTACAGGAGAGGTCCTGCACGGCAGTTCTTTGGTCTCCATTGGGACTTCCTGAACTCAGCCACCTTCTGGTTCAGCTCCTGGCACAGTGTCCTCTTCTGCATGAAGATCACTGACTTCACCCACCCTACCTTCCTCTGGGTCAAGTGGAGGTTCCCAGGGTCAGTGCCCTGGCTCCTCATGGCTCCTCTCCTGATCTCCTTCATCGTCACTCTGCTCTTCTTTTGGGGAAACCGTGCTGTGTGTGAAGGATTCTTAATTAGAAAGTTTCCTGGGAACATGACCTTCAGACAGTGGAGCAGGACACTGGAAGTTCACTACTTCTTGCCCCTGAAGCTGATCACCTTGTTAGTTCCTTGCTCTGTTTTTCTGGTCTCAGTTGCGCTGTTGATTAATTCTCTGAGGAGGCACACCGGGAGGATGCAGCTCAGCGCCCACAGGCCACAGGACCCCAGTGCCCAGGCTCACACCAGAGCTCTGAAGTCGCTCGTCTCCTTCCTCATTCTTGATGCTCTGTCCCTCGCATCCCTGGTCATCGATGCTGCAGGTTTCTTCTCAGAGAGTGACTGGTACTGGCCGTACTGGCCGTGGCAGATTTTAATCTACCTGTGCATGTCTGTCCATCCGTTTTTCCTCATCTCCAGCAACCTCAGGCTTCGAGGGGTGTGCAGACAGCTGCTGCTGCTGGCCAGGGGCTTCTGGGTGGCCTAGGTGGCACGGTCTCCTTACCCAGACCCCCGGAAGAGACTCAGGGAGGGTGACGGAACCTGTGCCCACTAACACGGAGATAGCTTCCGAGGCAGGTACCTACTGGATTCTACTCTGGGCTTCCTCCTTTGGGAAGGAGAGGGGGGGGAGTCAACTCTGGGGATTCTCTGAGCAAGATTCCTTCCTTGGGACACTGTCAAGTGGGGGCCCACAGGTCCCAGAGAGCCAGTATTGTCCAGAAGTTCAGAATATAAAATTTTGTCTGTTCTCTATTTCGTGTCCCCTCTGTTATGTGGCAGCTTCCAGTTAAAGAGTCCTGATTAACAGTACATGTGATCTCAACAGCCTCCCAGGGGATGAAGAGAAAATGTGTCTGTGGCTGAACTGGGATGTGGATGGGGAAGAAGTAGGTCTCTTGAGGATAATGTGTTGGTTACCATGGGAGCCCTGGAGGACAGTAGTTGGGGCTGACAGTGGTCTGGGCTGTGATGTCGCATAGCCCTCCCTTCTGTGCGGATTCTTTTTCTTTCAGCACACTTGGATAATTTGGTTTTAATTTTATGAAGACTGGAAAGTTTCTTCACACAAACCCATCTCTTTTCTTATTATTGTTTCCACTGTTCCGCTTTCAGTTTTCCCCCCTCTAAAGTCTCAGTGGCAGCCAGACTTTTTCCATGTTTATTCTTCTTAAGAATCACACATTGTGATTTTCTCTGTTTTCAAATTGTCTCTGGAACTTTTTTTTCTTCCTTAAGCAAAAGTCACAAAGTCACATGTAAATTTGAATAAACATGTACTTCTAGTTCTGAAAAACAAAGACTCAAGAGTTTCTCTTAGTTTGCATCCCAAAACAATTTAACCTCTTAATTTTTTTTTTTTTTTTTTTTAAAGAGAGAGAGAGCATGTGTGCGCAAGCAGGGGATGGGCAGAGAGAGAGCACGAGAGAGAATCCCAATCTAATCTCCACTGATTTAAAATGTTACCTTTTATCGTGACTAAATTCCTATATATATTGGGGTATTTCCTTTCTGTCCCGTTTTGCTGTTTTGCTACTTTGGTATAATCATGTGCCAGTACCACAGCATTTTGACTATTTTAGGTTTATGATATTTGAATGACTGGGGAACTAGTCTTTCTTCATCAATCTTTTCTAACTTTCTTGGCTATAGTAGTGTCTAGTCCCAAACAATTCCTTTTTAAGAAAATTATGTTGGATACTATTAACTGTATAATTCAACATGAGGAGAAATACATATCCATGATGTTGAGTCTTCTATTCAAGAATATGGTATGCTTTTCCATTTATCCAAGATTATTCAAGATTTATTCGGTCGGTCAAGTGTCTGACTCTTGATCTGACATCAGGTCATGATCTCACAATTGATTGTGAGACGGAGCCCCGTGTTGGGCCCCGAATTGGGCTCTGAGTTTGGTGTGGAGCCTACTTAAGATTCTCTCCCTCCCTCTGTGTCCCTCCCCACACGCTCTTCCCCCCCCCCACCCAAAACAAAACAACATAAAAAACTATTCAAGATTTCTTTGATTACTTTCCGTAGTGTTTTAATTTTTTAAAATATAGGTCTTACACAACGTGATGTGAATTCTTTTAGGTGTAATTAACCCTTTATGCCTTAGTTTCCTGACATATTCACCGAGGTGATAGCAGCTGTCTCAGAGTAATTGCGAAGACTGATGTAGGCAGTATATGTGCATGACACATTAGTATTGATCGTAACTTGTTAAGAGTAATTCTAGTGTTGCATAGTTAATATTATTTAAAAAATTATACTCTGTATCTGCATCAGCACAAAAAGAGTAGAGAAACCTGAGTATGGCAAGGACGTTTCTAGCCACCAGGAAAGACCAGTGTTTCTGTTTCTTTCTTTGACTCCTCTTGTTTTGTTTCTTTCTCATTCTTTCAATTTTTTTTTAACTGCTAAATTAGGCCAACACAGTAAGTGTGAGTGAGCTAAAGAAAAACCGTCTGTGGTGGCTAAGAAATCACTGAGAAGGGCCTCTGATGCTGAAGGAGGCCACCAGAGGCTCACTAGGGGGTGTGACTCTGAGAATAGTTCAGTTAAGTAGCTTTTTTGGTTAAGTTTTTATTTAAATTCCAGCTAGTTAACACACAGTGTAATATTAGCTTCAGGTGTACAATATAGCGTTCTATCTTCCATACATCACCCGGTGATCATCGCAACAAGTGCCCTCCTTAGTCCCCATCACCCACTTCACCTCCCCTACCCCCCACCTCCCCTCTGGTAACCATCAGTTTGTTTTCTGTAATTAAGAGTCTGTTTGTTGGTTTGTTTCTTTCTCTTTTTACTCCTTTGTTCATTTGTTGTTTCTTTTTTTTTTAATTACAAAATTTTACTTTTTTTAGTTGTGCAAACAGGGTACATGTTTAAGAGGGCTGATGGAGGGCGCCTGGGTGGTTCAGGTCATTAAGCATCCGACTCTTATTTTCAGCTCAGGTCATGGTCTCACAGTTTGTGAGTTCGAGCCCTGCCTCGGCTCTGTGTTGGTAGACAGTGTGGAGCCTGCTTGGGATTCCCTCTCCCTCCCTCTCTCCCTCTCCCTCTCCCTCTCCCTCTCCCTCTCCCTCTCCCTCTCCCTCTCCCTCTCCCTCTCCCTCTCCCTCTCCCTCTCCCTCTCCCTCTCCCTCTCCCTCTCCCTCTCCCTCTCCCTCTCCCTCTCCCTCTCCCTCTCCCTCTGTCTCTCCCTCTCCCTCTGTCTCTCCCTCTCCCTCTGTCTCTCTCTCTCCCTCTGTCTCTGTCTCTCTCTCTCTCTCTCTCTCTCCCCCCCTCCCTCTTCCTCTCCCTCTCTCCCTCTCCCCCTCTCCCTCCCTCCCCTTCTCTCTGCCATCCCCTGCTCATGCATATATGTGCACTTTCTCTCTCTCAAAATAAATAAATAAACTTAAAAAAAAAAAAAGAGGGCTGATGGTGAGAGAGTGTCATTACCCCATACATTTAAAAGATAAATGAGCAGGACATTATAGACTGTACTTGGTTAGGGGTACCCCCTCCCCCCCAAATCTCCCTGGATTGAAATGAGCTCATCTGCTGATGGGCAGATGGGCTATATTTGCTGACATCCTGGGTTAGCTTTCTGCCACACTGACAGAGACTCTCAGGACACACAAGTTCACGCTCCTGGCTGGGAATCCAACCTGAGGGAGAAGATAAGCAGACACTGACATGGCTGGGCCAGCCTGGCCTTCGTTCTTCTGGCAGTGTCCACACCGAGCATCATAGCATTTGTAGAAGGTGGTCACCAGCTTGTCTGCAGAGTGGGTCTGAAGCTGCACGAAATAGGCACACGGGTGTTCGCAGTTAGGATGTGACTGCAGGAGAGTCAACATTCTCCCAGGAAGCTGCTCCACACGCATATCCTCCGCTGATTTCAGCTTTGGATTCCTCCGATTTTTTACCTTGCCGGTGATGTGCATGTAGGGGCAGGTGTCGCAGGCGAACTGGTAGCGGTGCTGTCCTCCTGCATGATGGGTCCGTTGCCGCGGCTGGGGCAGAAGCAGCCTGGTGGCCGACTGCCGTGCAGGGCATCCACGGCCCGTGCGGCCTCTGGGTACTGACACTGAGCCCGTCTCAAGCCCACTGTTTTGTTTCTTAAATTCCCCATATGAGTATATTCATGTTATTTGTCTCTCTCTGACGGACTTATTTCACTTAGTACTTAAGTAGCTTTTGACATCAGCTAAGGGAGGCAAAAAAAAAAAAAAAGAACTATTTTGTTTTTTCTTTGAAGACATAAAGGGGAAAGAAGAAAACCATAAAGAGAATAGTAAGAGTTACTAAATATTAGCTGTTATCTTTAAACTTTATTCTATATTATGTGCTGTCATGTTGCTATATCGAGCTGTTTTATTGAGGAAAGAAACGAAAAGACTAAGAAAATGTACTGGAGACCAGATTGAATCAATGAGAAATCAGATTGATTGCCGGACCTTGGACCATGTGCTAGGCCTTCCACAGCCCTCTTCGGGTAGGTAGTGCTTCCTAAAGGAAAATCCAGTTCTGTGGTATCAGCAAAGCTTAGCTAAAACCCATCTTATTAACCAGTGGCAAATATCACAGCTCACTACTAAAGGTTTTATGAAAGAAATTTTGTAAAATTTAAAAACACAATGCCAAAAAATATATGTCAGGATGTGTTAACCTTTTGGGGGCTGCAGACTGTTTGCGAATGTATTCGATTGGCGGATATTTTTGGAGTGCCTACCTGTAGGCAGCTCTCTGTGCTGAAGATAAAGTAGTGAGCCTTGTAGATGTCATTTCTGTCCCCATGGTGTTTACGATCTTGTGGGGAGTCAAGGGCCAGGTGTCTATTCATATAAACCTCCCTCAGGAGGTGATAACACTGTGGATGAGATGTCATTTGAACACACAGTTCCAGGTGCCTGTAGACCCGGAAACCTGTCCGTGAGTTCCAGGCTAAGGATTCTGCTCTCTTGTGGTATTCCTGGTCATGTGATTGTGTGAAGCAAAGAGTGCTGTACGGAGGGAGGGTTTTTGTTCTAGATGGAAGAGATTAGTTTAGTGCTGTCCTGGCAAAGCAGGGAGGTCTTGCCATAGGGATCCTCTACCATGTAAATTCCCAGGTCTGCTCAGAATGGCCACAGAACAATGTTCCCTCATGCCCATTTACTCCCTCCTTTGACTCTGAGTGACTCTAGAAATACTCTACTAATAGAGTTCCCACCTTGGAACTGGGTTTTGCTCTCTTAGACTTCATGCATTGGTTTGTTCGCCATTAAAAAAGATAAAGTATCAAGGCTTTGCCAGGCTAGTGCCTTTGGTGAGGCTCATACCTGTTTTGTGAGTCAGTGTTAAAAAAGCAAACTCCAGATCCCTCCTTAACCAGGATGGGACCTGTCTAACCAGAGGGTTGCCTCTTGAGACATGGCCTGAAATCAGAAAAGCAGGGTTGTTATCAGAGGTGACGCTTACAGAAACACCAAGTAAGGTCTGTTTATTTTTGCTCAGTCTTCAGAGTGTTACTCAGATGGCATGGTTATCTTTTTATTAAAAAAAAATAAAAGGGGGTGCCTGGATGGCTCAGTCAGTTGAGCGGCCGACTTTGGCTCAGGTCGTGATCTTGCGGTTCTTGAGTTCGAGCCCCGCGTCGGGCTCTGTACTGACCGCTTGGAGCCTGGAGCCTGCTTCAGATTCTGTGTCTCTCTCTCTCTCTGCCCCTCCCCCGCTCATGCTCTGTCTCTCTCTCTCTCTGTCAAAAATAAACATTAAAAAAATATTAAAAAAAAGGAAAGCAGAAGGCACTTTACAGTTATACCCTTCGTTCAAGTCTCAACCTCAAGATGTATTCACTTTTAACATTCCCTTATGCTTTAAAAAACTTCTGGTCTATATTCTTCCCAATTCTTTGGTCTTTGAAACCTGCCTTATCTACCTGGTCTGCGAAGTCTGCCCAAATGAGAGGAAGTTGAATTACAAAAAATTGTTTCACTTACTGCCTCTAGTTAAGCGTGAAATAGAGACTTTGTCAGACAAAAAGAAGACAAAGTTTGTGCTGTTTGTTTTGTCTTAGGACTAACAGTCCTGTGCAGAGGAAGAGGACAGCTTCTAGAATACGTATCACATGTGTCAATGCCCCATATTAGAAACTCTGCTATCTTTTCACGGCCTCTAAAGCACGTTCCTTGGCCTTGTTTTCAAAGCCCTACCAAACCCTCTTTCCAGCCTCACTTCTGCCTCATTACTCCTCAGAATGAAGTCTTTGCTCTAACCAAACTGGTTTGCTCACTCTTTCCCAGACAGACCTCAGTTTTTTCTACCTCTTCACTTGGTTTCTATGGTTCCTCCACTCACCAAAAATGAACCTATCTTTGGACTCCCTCAACTGTCCAAATTCAACCATTTCCTAAAGCCCCATTTAATTTTTTCTTCCCCTTCAATCCCTTTGCAAACTACCCAGATTTTTCCCCCCTTCATGGGGTAATTTTATGAATTCCATGGGTTTTTTGAACCTTCATCTTGTATTTGGTAATTAAGCAAATATCTCCTTAGTTGTGTTTTTTGCATTGTTGGATTACGTTGTGATTTCTTTTTTTCTTTTTTGGCGCGTATCTCTTATCTTTTCAAATAGTCTCCAGGTTGGGAGGAAGGCTCTCCTGTTGACTTCGTGTGTCTCTTGCAGCACCTGGCATGGCCAATGGCACACAAATCTATTCGCCGATTGATATTTCTTTCTGAGACTTGCATCGTGTCCCAGGCCCATCATGCTCTCTGCTCTTGAGAGGAGGAGGCTGGGATGATAAGTGTTGTGAGGAAGGGCTTCAGGCTGGGCACGGAGGAGGTGTTCATTAAAAGTGGTGTTTGGTGGGGTGCCTGGGTGGCTCAGTCAGTTGAGCGTACTACTTCAGCTCAGGTCATGATCTCACAGTTTGAGTTTGAGCCCCGTGTCGGGCTCTGTGCTGACAGCTCAGAGCCTGGAGCCTGCTTCCGATTCTGTGTCTCCCTCTCTCTCTGCCTCTCCCCTGCTCATGTTCTTGTCTCTGTCTCAAAAATAAAGATAAACATAAAAAATAAATAAATAAATAAATAAATAAATAAATAAATAAATAAATAAAATAAAAGTGGTGTTTGGTGATTGACTGTGGATGGCAAAGTTGACATTTAGGCCAGTGGTGAAAGTGGCCTTGGGCATTATATGTTCATGTTCACACGGTGGATGTGTAACATTTCTGATGGGTGTAAACTGCTTTTGAATCTTGTTGAGAACAGCCAGAGCTACAAAGATTTCAGAACTTAAGTCACTGCTTATATATGCCTTCAAAAACAAAGAGTACATTTTCCACACACACACACACACACACACACACACACACACACACACACACAGTTGCACAAATGCTTTATCCCTTAGTACAAGCTTTGCTGTCCTTAGAAGACAGCCTTCTCTTTCCACTTTGGAGTTCGTCTGTATTTGTCTGTAACACAACCGAGTTCCTACCCAGCATTCAGCTCTGGGCATCAGCAGCACTACTGTGCTAAAGCCCACCCTTACAGCCTGGTATGTATGATGTCCACGTGGGCCACGTGGTCAGCACATGTACCCACGGGTGGGCAGGTACATCATGACCACTGTCTCCACCACGGAACTCACTAGGCCTATAAGCCAAGAGACCACTGCTGTGGAGCACAGGGGGGCACAGACAGCCACGTAGTGGCCATAGGCCATAGCAGCCAGCAGCAGGAACTCGGTACCCCCCAGGGCCAGTGAGAAGAAGAGCTGAGTCCCACATCGGGTGAAGGAGATGGTCTTCTTCTCCAGGAGGAAGTGCACCAGCATCTGGGGGACCCCACTAGAGGTGTAGCAGATGTCCACCACTGAGAGGTTGCAGAGGAAGAAGTACATGGGCAGGTGCAGCCGCGCGTCCAGCCCGATCAGGAGGATGACGAGCCCGTTGCCTAGCAGGGTCAGCAGATAGGCGGCCACAAACAGGACAAAGAGTCCAGCCTGGGTCTGCCTGTCGCTGGAGAGCCCCAGGAGGACAAACTCACTTTCCCAGGTCAGGTTGTCCCTCCTCATGGAGCAGGCGAGCCGGGCTGCTGGGAGAGGAGGTGGCTTAGAGAAGCCAGAATCAATGAGAATTTGCAACAAAGGGCTTTCTGTGGGACTGCAAGAACTTATACATTTTCCCCAGTAGACTCTGAACTTCTTCACATCATGGATCTTTTATGATTTTTCTTTTCATGCAAAGATTCCTAAAAAATGTTTCACAGTATGAGTACACAAATAAGAAAAAGTTGAAAGTAGTGGCCTTGAGGATAATTCTCTGATCCTAAGACGTAGGACGTGTGCTCTGGACTTCCTCCTTGTCATTACTCCTCACGCTGGAGCTCGTGGTTCTTCCTGTTTCTCCCATAAGCCAGGCTGGGTCAGTGACAGAGAACATCACTCACTTGGTTCTCAGTGTACTGATTAATCAGGCTTATTCCTAGGTTGATAAGATCAGGACCTCATTGTACAACATTATGCTCACTGTAATTATGTCCCAACTTCTTGAGATGATGCTATTTCCTTGGTGAAATGCTGGCATTTATTTGAATGTTAAAGTAAGTGCTTTATAAAAGATGAATGTATATATCACTCACTTGCAACCAGAGCGTTTGGAACCTGATGGTGCCCACAGATGAAGTCAGTAAGGGAGTGCCTCTGAAACCCTTTGAACTTTGTTATGTGTAAATCCTTCTGTGACAGCAGAGACAGGTGTGCCCTTGGAACACCTCCCTGTTTACTTTGCTGGTCTTTAGCTTCTATCAAAGGGTAAAGATGCTATTTTTTCCCTTAGTACAAATGAAATGTACTAAGCAATTTTATCATCTTTATTTCTCTATTTGTTAATAGCAAGTCCCTCTAGCTCCATTGTCATGTCTACATTACGTGTCTCTGCAACATGGCGGGAGGAGATAGTGCTATTATGTAGTACAGGGGTGAGGAGAGACCACGGGGACATGGAGAAGAGTCCGCTGCTGGAAAAGCCCGTTTGAGTGCCCACTGGGGAAGCTTGAGAAGGAAGGGAAACTCCAGGCTCTAGGGTTTGACTGTGAAAATCCCACAGGACTCACAGTGGCCGCACATTGAGATCACCTGGCACACTCGGAAGACTCCAAAGCAATTAAGTCACAATCTCCAGATATTAGTATGTCCGTACCTTTTCACGTTTCTCAAACAAACAAAATGTGGAGCTAAATTTGAGAACCACTGCTTTAGATGGGACCTTTTAATCTTATTTTGGAAGACTCAGTGCATGTTCTTCTGGGGAGAGGAATATGTTTTGAGGTAAACCTAGAAGAGTTTTTGAGGAGGAAGGAACTTTTGGGCTGAGCTTCTCATTCTTTGAAAAAGTTGAGGCCAAGAGAGTATAAATAATTTGCCTCAAATTCCACTGAATGAGTGAAAACGTGATCCTTGATAGCTTGCCTTTTTGTGTGTTGGGTCTTCCCTTAGTCTTACTTCCTTAGGTCTTGTCCCCAAACGATGTTTCAGAATATTTTAGACCCAGGGAAATAGTAGTAAATATCCAATGAGATATTAGGTAGTACAATGAGATAATGTGTGGGAAAGCCCTCATAAATTTCAGAGCATTATCTAACTGAAAAGGATCTGTATCACAGATATGAAAGATGGGTCATAGAATGCAATGAAATGGAAATGAAAACAATTCAACCCAAGTTTTTCTAACAAGGCTTGAAGATAGAGCTCATGGGTGGATGGGGGTGAAAAGGGCAAAGCAAGTGGACACCACCCTCTGTCTCTCCTACCTGGTTGGAACCTACTCCTTTCGTTCTTTCAGTCCTTCTGTGGCCAGAAGGTGTCACTGTGGAAAATACTAAGAACAGAGACTGGCTTTGGCAGGGCACCCTGCTGGTTTTCTGAGCCCTGCACCTGGGATAGAGCCCGTTTTCCACAGAACCTATTTCCTTCGTCAATGCAGTAAGCAGCCAAATGTTACTCCCCCGATGCGGCTCCTGAGTGCCCAGAACAGCAACTAAAACTCTCCCCATGGAAGGGAATAAAATGCAAAACGAGAGAGAACACAGAAATGGCAGAAAAACTGGAAGGAACTTTCAGGATCATCATTTCAACCTTGTCATTTTACAAATGAGGACACTGAGGCTCAGGAACAGAAGGGGTTTGTGTGAGCAAAGCCAGGAGCAGGGCTGGAACTGGATGTGGAATCGGAGGACCACGTTCCCATGTTCTTCCCTCTACATCATATTGTGTTATCATGTGGAGCACACAGTGTATCACAGCAGCTAGTGGGGAGCAGCATCACCGCAAAATGATGTGTGGGACAGGTGAGATTTATGGGGGAGGGCAGTCAGGCAAGGTGTGATGTTTTAGGATGCGGCTCCCTGGGGACTTCAAGCTGCCACGACGTGATGTAACGTAGGGAAACTGGCTGAAGAGCAGTTTGGAGAGGCAGGCGGACTGGTGGCCCAGTTCGTTAGGCCAGCTGGCCTCCTTCCATTTCATCCAAGAGGAAAATCTTCACCCCCTAGTTTAGTCAGAGTATGGAGCCCACACACCAGGACTCTCAACTTTCTCTGCAGCCAGGAGGTAGAATTGGAAGAGCACCTCCACTGTGCCTGAACTGTTTACTTTCTTTTTATGACTTCTAACAAACTAACTGCTTGAAGGGTAAACAGGGTGTTTTCTTGTCATACCCCTTTCTCATTTCCTTTTTTTTTTTCAATTTTTTTTAAAAATTGGTTTTGAAGGAGAGAGAGAGAGACAGAGCATGAGCAGGGGAGGAGCAGAGAGAGAGGGAGACACAGAATCCGAAGCAGGCTCCCGATGTGGGGCTTGAACTCACGAACTATGAGATCATGACCTGAGCCAAAGTCGGATGCCCAACCGACTGGGCCACCCAGGCGCCTCACCCCTTTCTCATTGAGACTGGCATATAGATAGAGTTGGTCGGCTGGCTGAATGAACATCATAGTGAAGAGTGGTTTTAAAATTCATTCTCTCATCCATGAGCTCAGTATAGAACTTTCCTATTGATGTTTTCAGAGAGTTCACTCTGTAATAGCATCTCAAGAATAGCTCCACTCAGAAGGGTCTCTTGTGGGACCAGTTTTTCCTCCTGATTAGTAAGTGCCCTTCAAATACACTGAGTCTCTCTTGGAAGAGACAAGGGCCAGAGGCACATGGGTGGCTCAGTCGGTTGAGCGTCTGACTTTGGCTCAGGTCATGATCTCTTGGTTTGTGAGTTTGAGCCCCTGTAGGGCTCTCTGTTATCAGCGCAGAGATCTTCCTCCACTTCAGATCTTCTGTTCCCCACCTCTTCCCTGCACCTCCCCCCTCTCTGCACCTTGCCCACTCATGCTCTCTCAAAAATAAACATTAAAAAAAATAAAAAATAATAAAGAGACAAGGGCCACATTTTTGTTTTTTAAATTCTAAAAGTCAAACAATAAGGTAAGTAGGAAAATATTTTGGACCTACTACTTTCTTTTTCTAACTTGTAATTTAGTGAATTGGTGTCTTCTTTGGATAAACTAGATGTTTGCCCTCCTGCCACAAACAATACGAGTATTATTCTGTATACAGAAGGTATGTTTTCATTATTAGGATTAGAGGATGTCTTAATAGATTATTGTCCCTACTATATTGTACTTTAATAAAGGACTCTAGCTCAACCCGTAAAGAAGGGACATCATTGCTTTTGGTTGACCCCTTCCAAATTTTAACTGGTTTTATAAAAAAGAACCTCCATACACAAAGCTTGCTCATTCAATGATCTTGGTGATCATTTTATAGCCTGGCTATATTAGAAAGTGTGCTAGGATATCCTGCTGCTCAGTGGTAGATGTTCTGTAGATACATGATGAAGATAAAGGAAAATATATTAAATTACAAATGCTTGTGATTTATTCTTTCTCACTTAAAAAGAAAGAACTCCTGAGGTTTCTTTGCTGTGCAAAATGTAGGCACTGGGCAAAGGGCAGGCAAACACCTAACCATGGAGGCAGTGGAGAAAGGAAAAGATAATTTGTTTATTTGGGGAGAGAACTTAATAGTTACAGGAGGATCTAAAAGTGAGAGTTAAAACATTTTGACTGGAGATGGGGCTGAGTGCCTTATATCTCACATGGGCATGGGAGCAGGGAAGGAGGAAGGCTGATGAAGGCGGCTGGTCGTGGTAGGGGAGAAGGAGGTGGGCAGGGGCTGAGGGAGGGGAAGGAAGCAGAGAGGGTCTTAAATAAAAAATAAAAAAAAAATTTTTGCTGGACATTTCTCCGAAGAAGATCTACACGTGGCCAACAGGCACATGGAAAGATGCTCAGCATCATTAGTCACTAGGGACATCCAAGTTAAAGCCGGAGTGGGACATCATTTCCTACCCACTGGGACGGCTGTAATCAAAGAAACAAAACTAAGTGTTGGGAGGATGTGGAGAAGTTGGAGCCCCCCTTCACTGTTGGTGGGAACATATGATGGATCAGCTGTGGTGGCCAACACTTCGGCAGTTCCTCAGAAACGTTAATCATACGGGCGCCTCGGTGGCTCAGTCTGTTGCGCTTCCAACTCTTGATTTTGGCTCAGGCCGTGATCTCACGGCTTGTGAGTTCGAGCCCCACTTGGGGCTTGATGCTGACAGCCGGGAGCTACTTGCGATCCTCTCCCTCTGTCTCTACTTCATTCCCTCTCAAAAACAAACAAACAAACAAACTTAAAAAAAAAGTTAAACACAGAATTGCCATATGATCCAGCAGTTCCATTCCAAGGTATATGCTCCAAAGAGTCAAAAGCAAAATTCAAGCAAAAACGCGCACGTGGACATATAGCAGCACTGTTTTAACTATTAGTTAGAAATAACCCAAACACCCACTACCTGATGAATGGGGAGGGGGCGGAAGGGGGGGGGGAGAAAATGTGTTTGTTTCCATACGGTGGAATATTATCCAGCCATAAAAAGAAACGAAGCACCGTGTTCTGTGCTACAAAACCATTATGCTAGGTGAAAGAAGGCAGGCACAAAAGGTCACGTATTGTTATGATTCCATTTCTGTTAAGTGTTTAGAGTGGGCAAATCCATAAAGACAGAAAGCAGATTGGGGGTTGCCAGGGCCTGGGTGGAGGGAGGGAGAGGGACTTGTTAAAGGGTCTGAGGTGCCCTTTTGGGGGTGATGAAAATGTTTCGGAACTGGATAGACATAAGGTTGAACAACGTGGTGAATATACTAAATGTCACTGAATTGTACACTTTAAAATGGTACAAATCATGAATCCTGTGTTATGTGAATTTTATGTCAATTAAAAAAAAGTTGTACCAAGAATTTAAAAAGGTACTCCATTCTCCTCCTCTGCAGCTTTTTGGCATTTTCTCAGCAGATTGATTAGAAGTTTGCATTGTTGTCAGTTTATGGGTTTTTGTTGTTGTTGTTTGTGGGTAAGACCAACCAGATACCTGTAATATTTAGGTAAGAGATGCTTTATTTTAATTTTTAAGTGTTGTTTTAAATACTTTCCTGGACAAACCTAGCACTGTTTCACTTTCTGGGTTAGGATATTGAGAGCCCAGTCACTGATTGTGTATCACCAGAGTGGGGCAAAACTAGAAACAGATTCTTTCCTTGCTGAGTGGCTCGCTCGGCTCCCCTCTGATGGGGTGTGGCATGATAGTCCAGCGTGAATTCTGAATACAGTTCTGTTTTCAGAAGAGTATGTCCTTAGACCTGAGTGTGTAGAAAGTACATGTTTGAGGTCCCGAATGCTTGACTTGCGGGCCAGCCATTTGCCACCACTGCAAGGCCAAGGGCGTGGAGGCATGCCGAGGGGTGTTCATGTGCCGCACGCACCGTCTAGTCCTGCTTTTCACGGTTTGTGGGGAGAGTTTCTATGACTTTGGCCCCAAGTCCCTTGTGAATTCCCCACCCTACTGAGCTGGGTTGGGCCCAGGCATGTGTGAGTCACAGGGGTGACCTTTGCACCTCTGGCCTAAAGCCCGTTTGATCCTTTGGGCACAGTGAATTTTGTAGATTACAGCTCCCTCCTCCCCTCCCTTTTGCAGAAAAGCTTAGACATGTAGTTGTAGATTTTAGAAGGAAATATCCTTTCTTGGCCTAAGTTTTGTGCACTGCTGTGACTTCTGATTTCATCTTCCTTTCTAACTCATATATGCTGGTATATCTTTTTAATTTATTTTTTCCATTTAGTTTTCCAGTGGGTGTATTTGTAAATCATAATTCAGATTTTTAGAAGAAGTCAGGGACCAAAAACAGAGTCCAGGGATACAGTCCATTTCCCAGTTCCTCAAAAGATAGTGGTGCAGATTGGGGTCTCCCTACCTGCTCCCTTACAAACACGCATACGCTATGCCAGAGCGCCCACTCCAAGGTCCACGGGCTTCCGAGTGAGGCCTCTTATGACAAAGCTGCGTGCTAAAGTTTTGATTCAGAACTCCTCATCAGAACTCGACTCAGAGCAGCTTTCATCTCGTTGTTCCGTAGACTGTAGATGAGCGGATTCAACATGGGGGTCATCACAGCATAAAAGAGCATCACCACCTTGTCCTGCTCGGCTGAGGCTGTGGAGTGGGGCTGCATGTAGGTGACCAGGGCCATCACGTAAGACATGGAGACCACGGTGAGGTGGGAGGCACAGGTCCCAAAGGCCTTGCGGCGTCCCCCAGTGGAGCGGATCCGCAGGATGGCTGCCACGATGTAGGTATAGGACAGTGAGACGAGGCAGCATGGCACCAGCAGCACTACCACGCTGGAGGCCAGTATGACCACCTGGTTGAGGGTGATGTCCACGCAGGCCAGGCGGACGAGTGCCAGCGTCTCACAGGCCACATGGTTCAGCACGTGATGCCCACAGGTAGGCAGACGCATGGTGACCACCGTCTCCACTGTAGAATTCACCAGGCCTACAAGCCAAGAGACAGCTGCCAGGCCTGTGCAGCACCTCGGGCTCATCACTGCCACGTAGCGCAGGGGGTCACAGACAGCCACGTAGCGGTCATAGGCCATAGCAGCCAGCAGCAGGAACTCGGTACCCCCCCAGGGCCAGTGAGAAGAAGAGCTGAGTCCCACATCGGGTGAAGGAGATGGTCTTCTTCTCCAGGAGGAAGTGTACCAGCATCTGGGGGACCCCACTAGAGGTGTAGCAGATGTCCACCACTGAGAGGTTGCAGAGGAAGAAGTACATGGGCAGGTGCAGCCGCGCGTCCAGCCCGATCAGGAGGATGATGAGCCCGTTGCCCAGCAGGGTCAGCAGATAGGCGGCCGCAAACAGGACAAAGAGTCCAGCCTGGGTCTGCCTGTCGCTGGAGAGCCCCAGGAGGACAAACTCACTTTCCCAGGTCAGGTTGTCCCTCCTCATGGAGCAGGGGGGCTGGGCTGCTGGGAGAGGAGCAGAGTCAGAGAGGGGCAAGTAAAGGTCAGACTTTAGGAGTCGGGGATTAAGCCATGAGCCAGGACTTGAGCCGCAGTAGGGACACCTACCCTCCTGTTCCCTTAACCTAGGTGCTTAGGGAGAATGCAGTGAAAGAGCCGGAGGAAGGGGCACCTGGGTTCTCAACTAGACTGTGAGGTTCTCAGGGTTAAAGTCCCTATTCTGATCATCCTTTTGTGGCTAGGATCCAGCACAGTTACAGTTACATAGGAAATCATTCACTGTAGAAGGAAAGATAGAGGAAAAAAAGTGGTGGAGAAAGGGTAGAAGGAAAGACAAAAAAGAATGTAAAAGAAAAAGAAAAACTAAGGAAGAAAAGTTTGGAAATCGGAAAAGGAGGAAAGAAAGTGGAAGATAGGGAGGAGAGCAGGATGTGGTTTTAAGCCACAGCCTCTGTGTGTGCCAAGGACCTGTGCTGGACACGAGACACCTGTCTGTGAGCAAGATTGAAGCAGGAATCCTGCTTTCTTGGTTCTTATAACTTAATCAGGGACACCAAGATTAAATTAATAATTACAAAAATTAATTATAATTGTGCTAAGTACTTTGAAGAAGAACAAGGTTACTAGTTGGTAAATTAAATTTGTGGCTGTAATTAAATTACCACTGATTATGTCTTCTCAATAATGTGCAATTTACATAGTAAGTTGCAGACATTTATTTAGATGTTCAAGTAAATGATTAACAAAATAATGTAATGAAGGCCTTTGGAAACCAATGATACATATTACTGCTGATACAGACTGACTGAAATCCACTGAATCTTTCGGGAGGAATGAATTCTCCTTTCTCAGCTAAGATTGTGGTGGATTTTCTCCCTTCCAATGTGCTGACTGGCCCAGTGTAAAAACAGACTTAAATGTAATCTGAAGGTGTATTTCCTGTTCTTAAAATAGTTAACAAATCAATTAACTCAGTTATTAAAAATACTTATTGAGTATACGGGGTACTATGTTTTCAACCACCTTCCGGCATATAATGCCTTTCAACGTTAGGAATTTGTGTTTAGAAAATCAGCAGTGCAACAGAATCAAATAAGAAACTTTGAAATTGGATCTTGGTAAAATCCGTGACAATCCAACAAGACAATTAAACAGAGGACAAAAGGAATACATCAGTGTTAAAACCAGCTTGGAGCCACAGAATCAAATATAATAGAGCTGAAAGTCATAATCCAGTTGAGATGTCCTCTGGCTGGAAACCGTGGCCCGCGAGAGAGCAGGGAACCAGGGTGGAGCAGGCCTCCCTCGCCTTCCCTTCAGCCCTGGTCCCAGAGTGGTTGGAAGGCATCACTGTTGAAACTAAAAATAGAAACTGACTTTAGATTCTCAGGGTTGGTGACCTGGTTGTAGAGCCAGAGGATGGTGGCTGGGTTCTGAGCACCACCCCAGGGAGCCTGTGGCTGCCCACCAAGCTGGGTCCTTGTATCAGCAGAGGAGGTAACTCTGCTCTGATATATGATCTGTAGGCTGCCAGGCATCCAGAATTCTCCCCTTCAGAGTCACTGCCATGGATCCAGATTCCCTTCGGAAGAACCCTGTTACTATATAAGAAAATGAAGCATGTAAGAAGTGAAGGAACCATAGACATCATGGATTCCATCCATTTCATTTTGTGGACAAGGAAGCCAAGGAACAGGAGTAAGGTGGTCGGTCCAGGTATCAGATTTCCCTGGGAACCACGCTGGAACCACATTTAAGTCTACACTGCACATTCTCAGCTCTCCCTGAGCCAGGGAGTGAGGGGTCGGAAGGAAGTTGTGGAAGGCAATGGACTAGGAAGGGAGGCACCTGAGGAATCTTAGATGGGAGGCCCAGGACAGCTCTCTTGCCATGTAGAGAAATACTGTGTAGTGAGTGTGAAAAGCTTTTAATGAGAAATCAAGGGATCCAAGTTCTAGTTTGCCTCTTCCATTAGCTTGCTGTGTGCCCTGGGCAAGTTACTTGACCTCCCTGAGCCTCAGTTTCTTCATTTGAAATGTGGGACAAATAATAATGCCTATTTCACAGTATCTTGAGTAAGATCAAATGAAGAAATTAACGTGAATGCGCTTTGTAAAGGACTAAATAAACATAACTGGCTGTTGTTATTACACTCAGCAAGTCCGTTTCACCAAAGTAAATTCTGCCCAAGTGATAAGAGGACAAAAAACAATATGAATATGTGCTATAGAGGCCAGAAAGTTAACAGAATATAAATAAACATAAATCCCCATTGTAATAAATCCTATTGCCTAAATATTACTTAACTTACTGAAGACCCTGCTTCAGTAAGTGAAAAATTAAGGTCAAGGGTTTGTCTATACCTAGTGGGTAGTACTATGCTCTATGTGCCGGATGAGCTCAATACCTTTTTTTCTTCCAATAAAATTTTGATGCTGCTTTTATTTATTTATTTATTTAAATTAAAAATTTATTTTTGAGGGACAGAGAGAGAGAGGCAGAGACGGAGTGCAAGCGGGGGAGTGGCAGAAAGAGAGGGAGAGACAGAATCCAAATCAGGCTCCAGGCTCTGAGCCATCAGCACAGAGCCTTGACGTGGGGGTCAAACCCATGAGCTGTGAAATCATGACCTGAGCTGAAGTCAGATGCTTAACTGACTGAGCCACCCAGATGCCCCTTTGATTCTATTTTTAGATGGTGATAAACTTTCTTTTTTATTAATAGATGGTCTTGTTCTCAGCTTTTTGGGATTAGAGAATTTCATTCCACTTTGCTTGACTTAGTGAACATTTACTGAGCACTGAGTAGTGCCTGTTCCCATGACAGGTGCTGGGGTAACAGGATATATAATACAGCCCTGTCCCCCTCTCTAAGAACTCAGCCTGGCAGAAGGATAGAGAGGGTGAATTATCATGACTTTTACTAGAGTTTTCAAAAGAAGCTACCAAGTCAGGTAAGTGGAGACAGAGTCAGACTATGGAAGTAACCAGGCAGATATGTAGAAATACTAAAGTAGAAACAAAGAAACAACCAGTGCATTTGCTTCTTGAAAAAGTAGATGCAGTTTAAGGTGCACATAGTAAGGAGACTTCTTGGGTGTCAATCTGTATCAATAAACCATCTAAATAACCTTATAAACCACTACCTTTAGAAAAAAAAATTTTTTTTAATGCTTATTCATTATGGAGAGACAGAGAAAGACAGAGCTCGAGCATGGGAGGGACAGAGAGAGAGGGGGACAAAGAATCCAGAGCAGGCTCCAGGCTCTGAGCTGTCACAGAGCCTGACACAGGCCTCGAACTCACAAACTGCAAGATCATGACCTGAGCTGAAGTCGGACGCTTAACCAACTGAGCCACCCAGGTACCCTGTAAGCCACTATCTTTTTGAGCCATAGTTTCTTCATCCGCAGAATGAGCAAATTAGGTAGACACCAAGATTTCTCCAGCTCTAAAGATCTGCAGTAAGTGAATAAATATAAGCTATAGTTTGAAGCAATATAAGAGGGAAAAAGAAATTCTTCAGTCTTGAAGAAGAAATGCATAGTAGCTTGTGAGACTATGGACACTAAGATATGATCGGTTACTGGGTTTGGGGATCAAAGCATTCGTATTGCACGTAACTATTTGGGGAGGTGCCACTAAATGAGATCAGCTTGACTTAAAAACCAGAAATTAAGGAAATAGTGAAGGAGCCACACAGAAATGGGAGAACCACTTGGGTTGTCAGGGCTTCTTTCCACAGTCGGGCCCAGGTAATTCCTAGAGTGGGATGACCCTTAACAAGCCTACCTTAGTTCCCCTAAGGATTATGCTTCTTAATGCTTGAGAATATTCACCTTCCTCTTAAAAAAAAAAAAAAAAAAGGGACGCCTGGGTGGCGCAGTCGGTTAAGCGTCCAACTTCAGCCAGGTCACGATCTCGCGGTCCATGAGTTCGAGCCCCGCGTCAGGCTCTGGGCTGATGGCTCGGAGCCTGGAGCCTGTTTCCGATTCTGTGTCTCCCTCTCTCTCTGCCCCTCCCCCGTTCATGCTCTGTCTCTCTCTGTCCCAAAAATAAATAAATAAAGTTGAAAAAAAAATTAAAAAAAAAAAAGATAAGCTTATGTGTATATTTGGTTCTTATAGTAATTGAGCTCTGCCCTTCTGCATTCCTTCGTATGTCCAATATAATGCAAACGTCTTGAGGCCAAGAAAAGAGATTGATCCCTTTTGACCTCTACTCTTCAGTGTTTTCAGTATGTGTCTATCTACTGAGCACTTCAGTTTATACTGTTGCTTAGGTGACTGACCAAGACTGAGGACTCTATTGAGGGGCTTGAAAGCAGTGGTTGCATTATCTAGGTCATGGGAAGAATCCTCCATTGGCTCAATCCTCCATGGAAAGAGCCTCCAACTATAATAGTGAGAAAAACACAGGGGAGGATGCCAGGGCTGTCCCGGCTGCTCCCAGGAAGTTGGGCTCTGTTCTCTCCTCCTCTTACCCTTCCCTGTGGGGGACTCACCGAGGCTACTGCGTGCTCATCTCCTGCATGGAATTCCTTTTGGGTGACGAAGTGACACGTTTCTCAGGAAGTCCTTGAAACAGTTGTCCGTCCTGTTCTGGGGGGTGGAGGTTTTACTCTGTCAGCCTCAGCTACTAACTTTTCAGAACCTAAGAATCCCCAGAGGGCAATTACTTGCTTTTGGTGTGTTCTTTATTCATCTCCGTCCCCAGCTACTTCCCTGCAGCCACAGCTCCCCACTCTTCCCAGTTCCCGATGGGATAAGCAATCTGAAAACATTTTATCTCCACTTTTAATTGTCCTTGTAGTTCCCACACTGATGAGCCCTTCTCGGATTTTCGGGTCTTTCACTGCCCTTCAAGTATATGGCATTGTTAGGGACTTTTGGCTGGAGTCAAGAGAGGAATATTCACTTTGAGTTGTTGGAAAGGGATTGAGATTAATTGGGAAAGAGAAGAGGAACTGTAGTTTCAGAGTCTGAGCTCCTTTCTAAGTGAAGGAGACAGGTGCACCTTTTCTCCTCTTCCCACACAGCTGGTTTTAGTGACCAGGGAGTGGTAAGATACAGAGTAAAGCCATCCTGTCTGTGGCCTGGAAGCAACTGAGAAATCTCAAGTTCACAGTCATGAAAATATTTCTGTAGACTCCTTAGTGATCTCCAGTATCACATTTCTGTTGAGTTGGGTTTCCTTTGCATATTCTCATACCAGAAGTTTTTCTGGCTTTCACTAAGCTTGATCTCCTGGTTCTGGATAGTCTTCCACAAAGTTTTAATGTCCCTACTGGACTTCCTTAGAAGGAGCAGAGAAAATAATGGGTCAGGATGGGGTTTTATTCCCAGTACATAACTGTTTCTACAGTAATAGAACATAGGTCTTTGGTAAGATGGGAAGAAAAAACAGAGATGTTATTAGCAAGTAAGTCATTAGAATTTGTCTATAATAGTTGATAATATCAACAAGAAAAAGGTTTAAGTAGCTTGAAGAGTTTGTTACTCTAATGACAATGGGCCAATGGGGGACAGTAGTTTTACTTCGTGTTCTTCCCTTAGTTCATCCCTGCTCCTTCCATGGCACAGCACAACTCAAGACACAGAGGACCTGTGGCTGTCCTAACCTCAAGGTCCATTGAAAGCAAAACCTGATCCGACCCTCTGGGTGAGAGTTGTGGCCTCAAGTTGAGGAGGATGGCGGGGGTAGAAAGATGTCCGAAGGCACCCTGATGGAGAAGAGAAAGAGTGACACCTGACTGGTAGGCTTTGGGATGCATATCAAAGGTAGACTTAGTGCGGTCTGACGTAGGTGACCCAACTATAAAGGAAAAGAACTTAGGGGTGCCACCTTCGAGACAACATAGTATGTGATCATCTAATGAAAATATCTGTTTTCTGGTGAAAAAGAAATGCATCTTTCCTGTTTTTCTGAACCCAGATGATATGTAACTGGATGAAAAAATTAGATTGGAAAATTGTAGGTTTGGTATGATTCTACATTGCATAAAATAACATGCATACAGTTGGATGTATATAAATACAGAAACATAGAAAACTGGATGGGGGGGTGCCTGGGTGGCTCAGTTGATTGAGCGTCCGACTCTTGATTTTGGCTCAGGTCATGATCTCATGATTTGTGAGACTGAGCCCTGTGTCAGGCTCCGTGCTGAGTGTGAAGCCTGCTTGGGATTCTCTCTCTCCCTCTCTGTCTCCCTCCCCTACTTTTTCTCCCCCCCCCTCCTCCCCCACCTCTTTTTCTCTCTCAAAATAAATAAACATTAAAAAAAGAACTGGAAGGATGTTAAAAAATATCAATAGGTTATTCTGGTAATAGGTTTATAGGTATTTTTATTTTTGTTCATCTATATTTTGAAAAATGTCCAAAATAAACATATTTTTCTAATAAGAATCTCAGTGACATTTGGAAATTATTATTAGACGTAGCCTATTGAGATAGGAATGCTGGGAAATCAACTCACTGGCTCTGGTCTAGCACTACTAAATGGCCTTTGAGTAACATGGGTAGGTGTTAGGGTAGAAGGAAGATACTACTGTAATTCTGTGTCAGGAAAGTAGATATAATGACAGGTTTTATGTCATTGAGACCATGAAGGGTAGATCTGTAAATATCCTATGGTGGTAGCCACTCTGGACTAGGGACAGGACAGTTGTTTTTTTGCTCTAGCTTTAGTATAAATGGCTCTGTGACTTTGGACATGTCATTTGTTTTTTATTTTTTTATGTTTATTTAAAATTTTTTTTTTAATATTTACTTTTGAGGGACAGAGACAGAGTATGAGCAGTGGAGGGGCAGAGAGAGAGGGAGACACAGAATCTGAAGCAGGCTCCGGGCTCTGAGCTGTTAGCACGGAGCCCGATGCGGGACTCGAGCTCACAAACCGTGAGACCATGACCTGAGCTGAAGTCAGATGCTTAACCCACTGAGCCACCCAGGTGCTCTTATTTATTTTTTATTTTTATTTTTAGTAGGCTTCGTACCCAGTGTGGAGCCCGATGCAGGACTTGAACTCATGACCCTGAGATCAAGACCTGAACTGAAATCAAGAGTCAGACGCTCAACTGACGGTGCCACCCAGGCACCTCTGGACATGTCATTTAAATTCCCTGGATTTCAGTTTTGTGATTTGTGAAAAGAGATTGGGTTAGACCTCCAAGGATCCTGCAGTTCTGGAAGTCTCTTTACTAGTGTGGACATCAGCTTGCATCCTAGATACGGAGGTCTGAGACTGAAGTCACAGGATTATGGGTTCCAAACTGTGGTCTTGAGGAGCTAGGAGTAGTTCTCTCCTTTGAGCCTGATCCACACCAGGAATTTCATTGACCAAATCAATATTTTATGCACTGTTTAGATCCCTAGCCCTTGGAGACGATTCACTTCCTGCATTGTCTGTCCAGCCCCAGACCTGCTACTTGTCAGATCTTTCTCTTCACTCTTTTGGAATCGTACCACCCCCACCCGCCCCCCTACCCTCTGCTTCTCTACCCTCATATCTCCTTGCCATAAGACTTTCCTGTTGCTATGAATAGTTTCTTCACCTCTGAACTACTATATCTGGTTCTCAGTTATACACATTTCCCATTCAATTCCTTCCACTCAGAGGGGTTTGTTTTGTTTTATTTTGTTTTGTGTGTTTGTTTTTACCAGAATTAGCTTTTCCCCACCTTTCCCCAGTGAAATGTCAAGAGGCACTTTGACAGGAAGCAGGTTACTCAGGCTGATGACTACTATACTTGACCACAGGTTCGGTAGCCTTGGACACAGCTTATCACTAATTAGTTCTGCCATGACAGGTTCTGAATACTGCTCTGCTTCCTACCTCTACACACTAGGAAACATTTTTTTTTTTTAATTTTTTTCAACGTTTTTAATTTATTTTTGGGACAGAGAGAGACAGAGCATGAACGGGGGAGGGGCAGAGAGAGAGGGAAACACAGAATCGGAAACAGGCTCCAAGCCATCAGCCCAGAGCCTGACGCGGGGCTCGAACTCACGGACCGCGAGATCGTGACCTGGCTGAAGTCGGACGCTTAACCGACTGCGCCACCCAGGCGCCCCACTAGGAAACATTTTTAAGTGGTATTTCGGTGCTTTGGTCTTCTTCCTGTGCCTAATCAAGTATGTGACTCGGGGGAAACCAATTAGGTGGCGGTAGTGAGGATGAGAAAGAAAGGTTTGGCAACTAATGTTTAATGAGTACTAAACACTTTATAAGAAGCTATCTCCTTGAAAATTTGTGTAATTTCCTTATTATGTGTTGATATTGGACAGGTACAGTACAGCTTTTTTTTAAGAAAAGAAGTCTTCTCCTAATAGATTGCTGGCACACACATGGAGTCCAGAACAATCTTTACTTCAAGATCAACTTGCCTGTCTGATAGAGTAACAAATTTAAACACATTGTTCATGGGTGTGTTCGTTCAGTGAGAATGTAGCTTCCTTGTTTTCAGTAATGATCTTCCTAAGTCTGTATCCTGGTGGGTAGTATGGAAGGTGGGGGGAAAGCAAACAATATAACATGCCAATTAAAAATATCTTATTTTCCGGGGCATCTGGGTGGCTCAGGTGGTTGAGCATCTGACTTTGGCTCAGGTCATGATCTCGTGGTTCATGAATTTGAGCCCCACGTTGGGCTCTGTGCTGACAGCTCGGAGCCTGGAGCCTGCTTCAGATTCTGTGTCTCCCTTTCTCTCAAAAATACGTAAACATTAAAGTAACCTTTAAAAAAATCTTAGTTTCCTACAGCGTAAACAGTCTCTTTTGACTTAAAATAATCTTTCCAAGTAAATATTTAATTAGTTCAGAATTCTCCCTTTGATCAGAATGGTTTATTTCTTTCTCTCCTTTTCTGGAGGTGACCTCTGTGTATAAGAGGAAACCTGGTACCAGGGGAGACACGGCGGGGCTTGGGGTGGAGGCTATAGACTCACTCCTGTCTCATGCTGGTTCTGGTGCTGGTCTCTGCGGTCGGGTAGCTACTCTCATCTGCGCATATGTACATGGCCTTTCTTTGAGAGTCTAGACCTTGCCCGCGGCATCCGCTGTTGAAGTCTGTGGCTGAGGGACTCATGGACTGCTTGTTGCCTTGGCATTGTCAGGACTCAGTGGCAGTCCTTTTGTTGAAATGCTCCTGCTTCAGGGTTTTCTGATGTGATCACCCCAAACACACACATACACACACGCACACACACACCCCATCTCCAAGAACTGACTGGTTCCTTTTGGGGTCCTGACTTAGGAAGTTTACTTTGTGGTCCCTTTTCTCCAAAAAGCTGATCCTCCCTTGGCAGGTAGTCTGGTTCTGCACCAGGCACGCAGAAAGGTGGGGCGTACATGCTGCATCGTAGGGGCTCTTCCACTGCTGCTCTGCGGTCCCTTGACCTTCTTGGAGTTTCTGGGCCACCTTGAACAATCTGTCATTTGGAATTAATAAAGGTAACACTATATTAGTCTAATCCTCCCGAAGTATTCTCTTATGCTATTTTTCACATAGTGCCCATCTTTCATAGGGAGTCAGGTATCTCTTCCTTTCTCTGTTCAGCTGATCACACCTGCCCCCAGTGGACCAGTTAGACCTTTATTTTCAACTCCATGAGTTTCCATTGAGGAAATTCTCCCAGCTTCTCTCACCGTGGGCTCTTTTAGTCACTGTGCTCTATATGCATCCCAGCCCTGATCTAGCATTCAGTTTCTTCTTCTTGGCCTTTGGCCTGGGTTGCCAGTCAGTCCGTTGCATTCTGCTCCTCCAAGGATACAACTGAGTAGGGCTATGGACCGTATGGGTCCAGGGGGTGGAGGAATTAGCCACGACAGGTCTGACTGCAGGACTAAGCAGCAGTGTGACAATCAGATTGTGGGCACTAAACCTAAGGTATGTGAAATATTTTGCTAAAGGAGCCTGTTTGATTTTTCTGGAGCGGTCCTTCTCAGTTCCCCTAGCCTGGTGTGCGGTTGGCCCTAAGTGGGCCTGGGTATTGCCATGTCCTAGGGAATGAGGGAGGGAAACATTAATATGTCACATTCAGGTAGGCACAGATTTGGCCAGAGCTGGACAGTTGGTAAAAAATCAGTGGAGATGAAAATCAATACATGCCTGATGTCAAATCTTAGGCTCTTTTCACTAGACCATGCCTCCTCCACCATTCCTCCCTTTCTGAAATGACATGGTTGCAGATGAAAGAATGTGGAGGTTTCCTGATGCTCTGACATTCTGAAATTCTCTACAGAGAGATTAGCAGAAGGGGAAGCAGTATCTTTCTGCTTCAGGGTCTTTCCCATTTCCCAATTAAGCAGAAACAATGTCTATTAATATCAACAAGAACAGAGAAAAGGGTTCTGACTGCGTGTTTCCTGCTACTCTTAGATATAGTTGCTTCCTGGCCTTTGTACAAGGAAGCTGACTTGCTTTTTGTTTCCCTCTGGAGTCTTCTGGCTCACTTCCATGCCTAAACATTTGCCTCAGTTTTGCCCTAACTAATTTTGGATCCTGTGGCAAGCTAAATAATGGCCCCCACTTATATCCACATCCTAATCCCTGGAGAATATGAATTTTACCTTCTATGGTAGAAGGGACTTTGTGGATATGATTAAGTTAAGAATTGGGAGATGGAGAGATTATCTTGGATGGTCCCAGGTGTGCCCAACGTTGACACTAGCATGGGGGGAGGCAGGAAGATCTTTCCGAAGCAGAAAAGGATGTGTTGATAGAAGCAAGAATTTGCAGTGATGTGAGGAAAGTCACAAGACAAGGAATGCAGGTAGCCACTAAAAGCTAAAAAAGGCAAGAAGAAGGGTTCCCTTCTGAAGCCTCTAGAAGGAACAAGCCCTCCCAACACCTTGACCTGAGCCCAGTAAAATTGATTTTGGACTTCTGACATCCAGAATTGTGAGAATCAATTTGCGTTGCTGTAAACCAGCAAATTTGTGGTAATTTATTACAGCAGCAGTGGGAAACTTAGGCAGATTCTAATCTCTTCCCTCCCTCTCCATCCCCAGGTTCCCCTGGCATTCATTCACAATTAATAATGTTTCTGCCTTGTTCTCCATACCTTGCCTTGCCTTCTTGCCTCTAAACTTCTTCCTCTCCATTCCTATCTCTCAGACTGTGGACTCTTGTTTTTAGAATATTCTGATCATCCACTCTCCCAATAGATAGTACAAATGAGAAACTCAGCTTTCCTCAGAATAGGTGATTCTGATGGCAGCTTTGAGTTCCATGACGAGGGATGCCTCTCGCCTGCTCGGTTTAGAGGGGCCTCCCATGTGGTGAGGGTGGCGTGTGGGCCTGTCTGTGCTGAGCTTCTTGCCTCCCTTGGCCCTGAGCTGGGTTGGTTCTGGACACAAGACACAACACCCAAGGGCTTACTGATGGTCCAGGTCCCGGGGCCATTTTACACCATGATAGCTACTTTTGAAGACCAGGGGATCTTCATCCCTAATCATCCCTGCCTGTTTCTCCAAAGGCTCTGCAGCTTGGATAAAATGCCAGTAAAATGGACTCCATCTCAGTTTTGTCTTTGTGTGAGAACAATCAGATCAGTGCTTCACGTCCATACCTTCCAAGGTGAAGGGCTTGCTTACTTTGCAGAGTTTTCAAAGAGAGTTTCTAAAATCAATTGGTGGCTCTTGTCCCACCCCCCAGCCCAGTATGAAGGGGTTGAAATTGAAGAGGAGGGAGAAGAGATCGGAGAAAAGAATTTTTTTGGAGAGAGCTGGTAATGAGTGTTTGTCGTCCCTCACCTCCATGTGTAAGGGATGGCGGGGGGGGGGGGGGTTCCCTCCACCTGAAGCCATTCATTGTCTTTGACCAGTCAGTTTGTACCCTTTGAGTTTGGGAAGCTACAGACTGGCAAGAGGAAAGGCGGCTAGAGAAGCTGGGGAAGGCAGAGGAGAGAGGGAAGAGGGCTACGGGGCAGTAAGTGGAATTTCTTCTGAAGGTACAGCAGAGACGCTCAAGTGTTTCTTGTTGACCAGAGGTGAGCTCCATGGAAGCGAGCTGGCCAGTGTCAGTTTGACTCTTTCCCAAGAGAGTACTTGGAGGGGAAATGTGACCCTAACAGAGGGGTAGACCCTCAGATACCCAGAGGTTGAGGGACCTCAACGGCGGATACCCAGAGGTTGAGGAAACTGTATGCAGTTGGTCGGTGGAGGGGTGGGGGAGGGGGAGGGGGTTGGTTGCCGGGAGGAGCAGAAGCTTTGTCTACATCAAGGGAGCTGCAGTGAGCCCGGCTGGAGAATCTCCAAGGAAACTGTGAAGTGCTTCTCAGTTGCAGCCAGCTTTGGGAATCTGCTCTCAAACGGCACCGTTGCTGGTCAGCAAAGACATTTCTGCCCCCTACCTGTGTCATCCCCTGCTCCGACCCAGGAAAAGTCAGGAGTGGTCTAGTGGAGGTCAGGCCGGGGACAGAGGTGAGGAAGAAGCCCAGAGAAGAGTGAAGAAGCCCACCTTCCTAACATAGACTTCTGAGTTAAGGGGAGAAGTGTTGACTTGGAATGAGGTTCGCAGTTTTATTTTACATTGGACTGGCTACTTAAAAAAATACTTTTATTTTTATTAAAAATTTTTTTAATGTTTATTTTTATTTTTGAGAGAGAGAGAGAGAGAGACAGAGCGTGAGCAGGGGAGGGGCAGAGAGAGAGGGAGGCACAGAATCGAAGAAGGTTCCGGCTCTGAGCTGTCAGCACAGCTGACACGGGGCTGGAACTCACGAACCATGAGATCATGACCTGAGCCGAAGTCGGACGCTCAACCGACTGAGCCATCCAGGCGCCCCTATTTTTATTTTTATTTTTATTTGTTAGAGAGAGCACACTCAAGCACAGGGGAGGGGTAGAAGGAGAGGGAAAGAGAGATGGGGGAGGGGAGAGAATGTGCTGTGAGCACAGAGCCTGACATAGAACTCAATCCCAAACCCCAAGATCATGACCTGAGCTGAAATAGAGAGTCGGACTCTCAACCAACTGAGCCACCCAGGAGCCCCTGGACTGGTTACTTTTAATACTGAAATGATAATGTTTTGGGGACTGGAAGTGACTGGAAACCTTTGTATTTTCCAGGAGGAACCAGGGCATTTATGCTCCATGTTATAGATTTAGTCCAGGGGTGGGGGAATCTCCACAGTGCAGGTTTGAGAGTATGGGGGTCAGAAGGAATAAAGTTTGTTTCAGCTAATATCTTGAGAATTCAGGATGTTCAATGAGCCAGTTCTTCTTAATTTCCAGAACATGATAGACTTGAGATCTGGTGATCTGAAGCCTGGAATCTCGTCTTGGCCATGACCTTTTCCCAGGATTTTCAAACCTGTTTCAGTCCAGATGGACTCTGTGTAGCCAGAGGTGTTTTATCTACTTAGCAGACCATGGCCCAGCTGAGGCGCCAGCGCCTGGTGGCTAAGAGTGCACGTTCAGAACTCTGAATGCCTGTGTCTGAATCTTGGCTCCCCTCCTGTGCATTTATGACATTGGGCGAGTTAAAGTCTGTTGCCTCAGTTTCTTCATATGTCAAATGGGGAGAATGATAAAATGAAAGCCTATGTTCTTTCCACTCCAGCAGGTGATTAAACATGATTTGAGTTGGTTTTCACATTTTTCAGTGTTGGCTGGGACCTGGCAGATGTCACATGATTGTTAGGCTCTCAGGATTAAATGAGATGGTCCATGTACAGCACTGAGCACAGCGCCTAGTCTATGGTGAACCCACAGACAAAAACAAACAAACAAACAAACAAACAAAACCAAAGTTTTTTTGTGTTTGAATACTGCCAACACCTTTAGAAGAAAGGTGCTAGTCAAACCAGTGCTACAAATAGCAACTAAATTTTTCCCCTCACACATTGACTTTCATCCTGTTGAGCCTTGTAAACTCAATTTTTTCTCATTTTCCCTTTTGCAAAATACAAGCTGTTCCAACAGTTCTGCATCACAACCAAAGTATTTTATGCCGCCCTTGGGATTTTGTGAGAGATGTTTCGAAAGTAACTTTTTAGAAGCTTCCGTGGTTGGAGTTGCTCCCCCAGCTCTGCGTTAAGTGCAGAAAGCTTCAGAGCTCCTGGCCCATGGAGCTGTGGACGGCAGCTGGGGCTGACCCAGAGGCTAGATGCCAGCTCGAGAAGGCTTCTTCCAGCTGGTGAGGTGGGCATGGGGACGCTGAGGCCAGCAGGGAGGTCAGGAAGGACAGTGAGTATAGGGGCTGGGAATGAGCAAATACAGGTCCAGAAGCTGTCCACAGAGACAACAAGAACCCCTTGTCATCTTGCCTCTGCTCCTGTGAACAGTGAACCTACTGCCGGTGTCCTAAAGAAGAGGTGCAGCTGCAAGGGTGCTTTCCTGGAAGCTGCCTTGGGGACTTCTTCCCTCTCTCCATCTGTCTCCAAGTCCAGTGGGGGAAAAAATCCAAAGAAATCGCTCAGCTGCCGTAAGAAAGTCCTGTGACTTTCCTGCTCTGATCTTGCCAGATGGGGCTTCCACTTTTTCTTATGCTAAAAAAGGAAAAACCTTACATTTGTGTTTTTAATTACTTTCCAGGAATTTCACGAGCACTTTCTCATTTGAGGAAGGAGAAAGCTGAAGCTGAGTTGGGCTAGATAAGTTTTGCTAATGTCAAGTATTTCTTGGTCTGACTCCAAGGGGTCTGACTCCAGTTTATATTAGATTGGCTCTTTGTTTGTTTGCTTCAAAACATTTATTAGTGGCTAAATCCAACCACCTAGGCAAAGTCAATTTTTTTTTTTTTATTTAGTTATTTATATATTTTTAAAGTTTATTTGTTTATTTTGAGAGCGAGGGGCAGAGAGAATCCCAAGCAGTCTGTGCACCACCAGCGCAGAGCCCAACTTGGGGCTCAGACCCATGAATCGCAAGATCTTGACCCGAGCCAAACCAAGAGTTGGGCGCTTAACCAACTGAGCCACCCAGACACCCCTATTCTTTTCTTTTTAAACTGAAGTTTGGTTGACACAGAGTGTTACATAGTTTCAGGTGGACAATGTGTGATTCCACAACTCTGTATATTATGTTGTGCTCGTGACAAGTGTAGCCACCATCGGTCACCATACAGTGCCACTGACTACATTCCCCGTGTTGTACTTTTCAGCCCCATGACTTCCTCATTCCATAACTGGAAGGCTGTCTCTCCCACTCCCCTTCATCCATTTTTGCCCACTCACCCACCTCTGCCCCTCTGGCAATCATCAGTTTATTCTCTATATTTATGGGTCTGTTTCTGCTTTTTTGTTTGTTCTTTTTGTTGTTGTTGTTAGATTCCACTTATAAGTGAAATCACATGGCATTTGTCTTTCTCTGACTTATTTCACTTAGCATAATAATTCTAGGTTCACCCATGTTGTCTCAAATGGCAAGATCGCCTTTTTTTCCCCATTCTTTTTTTATGGTTGAGTAACGTTCCATTAAATCTATATATCTATATCTATCCCATCTTTTTTATCCATCCATCTATGGATGGATATAGGTTGGCTCTTTTAAAGAATCTAGTGGGAGCACTGCTATAATCATTATTTACACCACCACCATGAAACACATTTAAAATCCTACACTACCAATTTGAGGTAGCAGTAGGATCAGTGGAATTATTTTGAAGGCTTCTGCTTATGAAAGAGATACTCATTTAGAGAAAAAGCAGATATCTATTTGAAGCACCCTTGAAAAGCAATTTTAAGATAACTAGATTGTCTAAGTATTGACTCTAAAGTTCTACGAAAAAATAACAAAATGCTTATTAAAGCTATCATACTATTTTTAAAAATCAAGGATATCATACAAGGTTATGCTTTTGTCTTTTTTTTTTTTTTTATTTCTATATGTACCTTTTATGGTTGGGAGCCTTGCATTCAGAATAGGGACTGTTTGGGATGCCTGAGTGGCTCAGTCAGTTGAGTGTCCTACTCCTGATTTCAACTCAGGTTATGATCCATCCCAGGAGCCCGCATCAGGCTTCAGGTTCTGAGCTGAGCGTGGATCCTGCTTGAGATTTTCTCTCTCTCTCCCTCTGCCTCTTTGCCCCGTTCATGCATGCTCGCTCTCGCTCTCTCTCTCTCTCTCTCTCTCTCTTTTTCTCTCAAAATTAAAAAATAAGGGGCGGCTGGGTGGCTCAGTCAGTTGAGCATCTGACTTCAGCTCAGGTCATGACCTCACACTTCGTGAGCTTGAGCCTGGCGTCAGGCTCTGTACCGACAGCTTGGAGCCTGGAACCTGCTTCGGATTCTGTGTCTCCCTCTCTCTCTGCCCCTCCCCCTATCATGCTCTGTCTCTGTCTCTCTCTCTCTCAAAACTAAATAAACATTAAAACAAAATTTAAAAACCCAAAAAACTTTAAAAAAATAAAAATTAAAAATAAAAAAATAGGGACCATTTATCCCCATTTTATAAGACCTTAAAGTATTTATTTCACTACTTTATTTAAAAAGTTTATAGTACTTTTAATTTATGGTTCATTTCTGGCCATGTAGAGGGTTGATATTGTGACAATTTTTGGTTAGAGAAGTATCTGCTTGTAATGCTTATTATAATGTTCTTTTAGGAAAATACAAGTTCCAGCATATACCTCCTGAAAATATAAATTTCCAGGAATATTATAATCAAGTAGTTTTTAAAAAACTTAAGAGTAAATTTCTTCTGCTGAAGCTTTTATCATGTAGGAAAACATTTTATCAATGATGAATGATTTTCAGGTTGAGTAGTGACATCAGACAAAGCTGAAATAAGCCCATATTTTGCAAACATAACCACATTGTAGCTGAACCTCCTTAGACTTCCTTCTCTAAGGATGGCATCCTCCACATGAACCATAAATCCCAGTGCCCTGACGGGTGATTGATTTCACTGTGGAGTGTAATAGATTGAGGGAGGGAGGGCTACCTCACATGTCAGAGAGCAAACCTTCCTAAAAATCACACTAAATGCCTTAATTTTCCCTTGAAATCCTTAACGATGCTTTAATGCCAGACACTGTTGTAGCACATTTACTCTATTAGCTTTAATTATTACATCAGATAATGGGAGACAGGTACTAATATCAACTCCAGATTATCCAGTGAAGACTCACAGGTCCAGGTCTGGAGAGTAACTTATCCAAGGTCACAGTTAGGAATTCAAGGGGCCAGGATTCAGACCTAGGTAGCCTGGCTCAATACCCCAGTAATGATCACAGCATTGCCACTTTTCTCCCAGAAGGCCCACCTTGGCTCTATAGCTGCCATGCTCCAGGAACATTCAGTTGAAGGACTTTACTTCTCTCTTTGTGGATGTGTGTTTTAATTATAATGGCAGAATGGATTAAATTCACTCTGTTGTTTCCCACAAGGGCAGTGACTCCTTTAGGGAACAACTGAAGTTTGGAGACAACGTGGACCTTTGTGGTACGGCCTTAAGACCAACACACCAGGCGCAGCCAGAGGAGGAAGCAGACCCTGCAGGGGATGTGGACACCACATGGATTAAGGAAGATTGTATGGTTAGGAGTCCTTTTCCTCTCGTTATAATGTGAAGAAGGTACATTTGCCCATTGTCAGGAGGATCATAGACATCTTAGCTCTCTAGCATGTAGGACTGGAACGTCAGAAGCTCTAGGTAAAGATTTAAGTCATTAATAGGAAGGCTGAACTGTTACCTACATCTCAAATTTCTTGAAGACTTGTACTCCCCAAAGAGCTCCACAAATATTACTTCTGTAAGTGGGACTTAGATTGATTGGGTGTGGGAACTGGTCTCCTGGACAGAGGAATTTCATCAAAGATAAATAAGCATCTTCCATGTTTAGTTGACCTTTATCCGGCCTTGATGACCATGTTCTGGTTCCCTCCCCTCTGCCCTTGTAACGTGCTTGTCCCATATCTACCTAGCTTGGGGAATTATCACTGACTGGGAACTGTGATCCTCAGTAATCTAGCCACCTCCTCCCCACTTGAAACTTGCCTCTTCAAGGAAAAGACCATGTGCTATCAGAGAAATGGGAACTTGCCTATCTTAAAGATGTTTGTATGCTCGAGTTCAAGCCATGGCAGAGAGTAGCAGGAAAAAACGTGTGAGCTATCTGAGGAGTGGGTGAAATGGACCTGGAACTCAATCAGGATTACATTTAAGTGGGACGAGGGCAACATCTGATGCTGAGGGCGGAGGTTCTCAACCTTTGTTGCACCTCAGAATTACCTAAGGGATGGCTTTTAAAAATTCCAGTTCTCCACCTTCACCAAGACCAGTTCAGTCAGAATCTCTAGAATTTTGGTCCAGACATCGGTATTTTTAAAGGTCTTCAAGCGATTCCATTTTTCAGCCGAGTGAGGGACCCACTGAAATGGAGGTATTGTGGACAGAGGATAATTTCTGGCCGAGTCTGGCTCTGATGAGGAAGTCGCAGTGGCCCGAATGTGAAGAGCTGTGGGGTCGCCGTCAGCACTTGCAAGTGCTCACAGGTCTGTATTTGAGAAGTGACACACGCTGTCCTGGGAATCGTCTTTAGAGCCCGTGTTTGTATCTAGCTCTTTAAGGTGTAAGGTTAGGTTGTGTATCTGAGACCGTTCCTCCTCCTTTAGGAAGGCCTGGATTGCTGCTTCCCTCTTATGACCGCCTTTGCTGCATCCCAGAGGTTTTGGACTGTCGTGTTATCATTTTCATTGGCTTCGTGGACTTTTTAATTTCCCCTTTAATTTCTTGGTTAACCCATTCACTCTTTAGTAGGATGTTCTTTAGTCTCCAAGTATTTGTTGTCTTTCCAAATTTTTTCTTGTGGTTGATTTGGAGTTTCATAGCGTTGTGGTCTGAAAATATGCACGTTATGGTCTCAATCTTTTTGTATTTGTTGAAGGTAGAGTCCGTGCTTGTATCAGTCATGTTTATTATTTTCTGTACTTTATGATGTTTTGATGTCTTGGGGCCTTGCTGGCTGAGGATAGGCTGCTCTTCCCAGAGATAGCTAATTCCTAGAGATAGCAAACCGGCTTCCTTGTGAGTGTGCCTTTCCTGTGCAAATGGACCAGCCCAAAGCCCATATCCCCAACCACCTCCTTCATCTAACTCTTCATGTGTCAAACCACCAGGCTACCCACCCTGTCACCCCAGGGCCAAGTCAGCTAACTCAGACAGCTAGAGACCACTGTGATAGTCCAGAACCCCCTAAAATCAGTCAAACGATCCAATCCTAAACGAACTCAAGCTTTCCTACTTTGCCTCGCCCATTCCTTCCCACAGAAATCACAATAAAGGCTCAGGGCCAGGCTTTCTCCTCTCTCTCTCTGTCTCGCAACTGCCCCAGTAACTAAGAAGCTCTTTTGTCAAGGGCAGTTGTCTCTGTGTCTGTTACCTTACCATATGGGATTAAAACAAATCCAGGGTACAGATCTTGAAAGTGTTAAGGATTTCAGCATTTACAATGAAATCCAGGGGCACCTGGGTGGCTCAGTTGGTTAAATGTCTGACTTTAGCTCAGGTCATGATCTCATGGTTGGTGAGATCAAGCCTTGCATTGGGGTTCTGGGCTGACAGCACAAAGCCTGGAGGCTGCTTTGGATTATGTGTCTCTGTCTCTGTCTGTCTGTCTGTCTGTCTGTCTGTCTGTCTCTCTCTCTCTCTCTCTCTCTGCCTCTCCCCTGCTTGTGCTCTGTCTCTCTCATTCTCTCAGAAAATAAATAAATTATTTAATTAATTTATTTATAATACATTTAATTATCATTAATAAGTATTAATAAATTTAATAAATTTAATTATTACTAAATATTTTTATTTAAAAATAAAAAATAAAATAAAATAAAATGAAATCCAGGGGCACCTGGGTGGCTCAGTTGGTTAAGCGTCTGACTTCAGCTCAGGTCATGATCTCGCCGTTTGTGAATTTGAGCCCCGTGTCAGGCTCTGGGCTGACAGAGTCTGGAGCCTGCTTTGGATTCTCTGTCTCTCTGTCTGCCCCTCCCCCACTTATTCCCTCCCTCTCCCTCTCTCTGTCCCTCTCTCTCAAAAATACATAAACATTACAAAAATTTAAAAAAAGAAATGAAATCCAAGGTTACTTCCTGCTCTAGCAAGTGATTGTGCATGATTTGAGTTGGTTCTCTATAGTTTTTCAGTGTTGGCTGGGGCCTGGCAGCCATTGCATGATCTCTGGGCACATGGCATTTGTAGTTGTGGGCTTGGCTGTTTGTCTGCCAAGACTTTGCACATGCTGAGGCTTTTGCTGAGGTTTGTACAGGTGAATTTTGTGCTCTTTGGGCTGGATTAGACATCCCTAAAATTATCTCTGGCTCCAGTACCATGTTATTTCTAGAAACAGTAGTATCACCTGGCACTGCTAACTACTCCATCCTTGAAATTCTCTTTCCTTGGCTTCCGTGGCGCCCTGCTATATTGGATTTTCTTCTACTTTTCTGATTGCTCTTTTTAAAAAAAAATTCTCTCTGCATTCCTCCTCCGATGCCTAGCCTTTATTTTTAGTTTGAAAGCATTTACTGAATAAGTAACACATGTATGTATGCAAGGAGGGTATTCAGTGAAAAGTAAAGATCTGTTCCACCCTGTGCTCCAGTTCCTCAGACTTTTAATTTGGTTACAGATGTGTGTTGGGGTGTGTGTGTGTGTGTGTGTGTGTGTGTGTGTGTGTATGTAAAATGTATAGGACATATACAAGCACATGATACATACATACACACATTCCATGTGTTTTAATATATAAATGCTGACAGACCATAATATTGACTTATTCACTCTTCCATTTAGCAATTTACTGAGCACCTACTCATGCCACACACTGTTTAGGAACAGGGTAAACACTGTGGTGAGCAGATAATTTTCATAGAGTTTATATTCTGTTCGGAGGGGCAGGTAAATAAAACATTAAAAAAGATAATTTCAAATAATAAGAGATGATTAGAAACTAAAGCATGATCATGTGATGGCAGGCAGCATGGCAATATTACATAGGGTGGTCAGTGAAGGCCTCTGCAAGGAGTGAATGTATGAGTCCGGACAGCATCTGAGTGATGAGGAGCCAGCCTGTGAGGATTCATGGGGAGAGCACGGGAGTGGAAACCACAAGTAAAAAGGCCAGAGTCACGGATGGCTGTACTGTATACTGCCCTGCACCTTGCTGTTTCACTCACCAACATGTATGAGATGGTTCCATATGTGTCAGATAAAACCGCTGCTTCTTTCTTTTTTTTAATTTATTTTGAAAGGGAGAGAGAGCGCACATGGCAGGGGCAGAGAGAGAGAAGGAGAGGGGGAGGAGAGAGTGCGCACACACATACTAGCAGAGGCAGAGAGAGGGTGAAAGAGAATCCCAAGCAAGCTCTGTACTGTCAGCACAGAGCCCGACACGGGCCTTGATCTCGTGAACTGTGAGATCGTGATCTGAGCCGAAATCATTATGTATTAATGAGATGGGCCCCTTCCATACGTTAGATATGGAAGTTTGTCTTTTTTCACTTTGCTTAAGCTAGTGTCCACAAGTAAAGCTGCTTTACATCTAATTAACAAATTGTGTGCTTTATGTCATGCTTAGACAGTCGATCCTTCAGTGTTGGTGTTCCTCATGATCTTGTTTTGGAGCTGCTCTGTTCCTCCTCTGTCTCTTACTCTGAGCTTCGCAGCCATGTCAGTTGCCACTGATGAACTGGTGATTTCTAAACATGTTTCTTGAGCCCAGATTCTCCTGACTTATACCCAACTGCCCACTATACAGATCCATACCTCATATCAACTTTCTCCGTACTGAACTCACCACCTCCACCTTGTCCTGCCCTCAGACTGGTTACTCTTCCTGTGCCCTCCATCTCAGGGAGCCCGGACCGTCATCTTTTCTAGATAGCCCATGTCTATCTGATACCTCTTTCTCTTTTATCCCTGTTCAGTCTGCACTAAGTTCTATTATCTCTGCCTTCTAAATAGTTCTCCAGCCTGTCCACTTCTCTCCATTTCCATTACCACTTGCCTAAATGGGCCAACATTATCTCCAGCCTATATTTCTACATGAGCTTCCTTGTAAAGGTCCTTTTTGTCATGTCCTTCTCTAGTTCCTTCTTCACGTCATAGTCAGTGTTTATATTGGATCCTATCACTCCTCTGCCTGAACATCTTCAGTGGCTTTTCCTTCTTTTCCTTCTCCTTGTCCCCACCCTTCTTTTGTCTCCTCTTTCTTCTTTAGGGTCAAGTCCAAACTCTTTAATGTTGCTTGTACCACTTCTGTGCTCTGGTCCCTATTTGTTTGTACCTGTAGCATAATCTCTTAATACTGGAAGTATGCACCCCTCAGCCACACCAATTAGATCTAGTCCCATCAACAAGTTCCTGGAGTGTTCTTTGGACTTGGGGTGTTTGCACATGCTGTTCCCTCTGCCTGGATGCTCCTTTCCCAACTGTCTTTATCTGGCTCTGCTATTCCTGCTTGCACTGAGGTCCTACACATCACTTCTTCATAAGCCTTTACTAATGCTCCTACCATCCCAAGTCTAGGCTAATCGTTAGCACAGTGTCCTGTATTTTCCCCATCATAGTACCTGTCACATGATAATGCAATGCCTATTTATTTTCCCGAGTGCCCTGGTAGATTTCAAATTGCACATGGGCTTTGTCTTCATTCCTTCAATAATTTGGATTGAGGTGCTAGAAATACTGTGCCATTTTGATTACAGTTGAATCCTGTCTAGCTGTTGGCATGGAACCATCACTCAATAAACAGCTGTTTATTGCACATACAGATGAACGAATAACTTCTGGGATTTTCTTAGTGTAGCCTGGCATCTGTACTTAAGGTTTTGTGCCAGTTTGTCCCTTTAACACACCAGGATATACTAATGTAACATTGTTGAGAAAGTCACATCCAGGGATTTTATGTTCTCTGTCAGTTTTACATGACATTGTGGATTAGTAATTCTTCCTTTCAATGTCTCCTTGCTGTGTCTTTGACAGCAATATTCCCTCCAAGTTTCTGGTGGACTAAAGTTCCTTGGTGCATTCCTACCCTCGTACCACACAGGTATATGCTGGATCGGCCCCCACAGAGCTCACTCTAGTTCCTCTTCATTCCTGGGCTGTTGGTGAGGAGACAGTGTTTAGGCAAGTGGGCTCAGGCTTTCATCTCAGGGATGGGGGGTAACAAGTCTTTATGACTCACTGAGCAGGCCCCCAAAGTGTTCTTAAGTAATGCTTGTTTCTGTATAAAAGTAACATCCATTGAGAATGATTAGGAGAAATTTGGAAGGTACACCATTAGGAAATAAAAATCACCCTTAATCTCATCACATGGGGAGCAATTGTTAGCTTTTTGTTAATGAGGGGTAGTACCCACCCCATGGTCTCGGTGGCCATCTATAAATCCAGAGCTCCCCTCCTCTTGGCCCTGCACTCTGGACAACCATATTTGCCTCAGTCAGCATCTGCACTGGTTGGTCCAGGGCAGCATTTCAGCTACACAGATTCAGCACCAGCACAGATTCAACACCCATCACCACCCTCCCAGCTTACTCCTGTTTTCTCGTTTCCAGCAAATGGAGCCACCGTCCACCCAGTGACCCAGATTAGAGATGCTCCTTAACTCCCCTTTTTCTCACGCCTCCATATCCAGTCAAGGTTCTATAGTTTCCACCTCCTGCCTGTCTCTTGACTCTATGCCCCTAATACCCTGTGTCAGTCCTCTGGTCCAAACCCCTTCACCTTTCTCCTGGAATAGGGCAACAGCTCCCCAGACAGACCTCCGTGTCCCTAGATCCTTCTCTACACTATGGCCACAGTGACCACACAGGAACAGTAGGTCATCATGTCACCCCATGAGTTCAAATCCTTCCGCTCTTTACAAGGTCCTTCCCCAAATACCCAGCCCCTGTTGAATCATTGCTGCTGGACCTTCTTCACCCTCCTCTTCTCCTGATTGACCTCTAGTCAACCTATAGTTCTCCATTTAGCCATCTTTGTCTTCCAGGAAGTTTCCCCTGACTCTCCTCTCCTCTCAAAAAGTCTAGCACAGAAACTCCTTCTCAGGAGCCGCTCCATCCATCGCCCCTTCACCACTCACATTTTCCTCCCACTCCATCTGTGAGCCCCTGCGGCCATGAGTTGTGCCTTCTTCGTCATGTGAGCCCATCACCTTGCACAGGCCCCAGTGCACGGGGGGAACTAGCAAGGACTGATGGGGCCACTATCTGCAGGCCTGGGGATCTCTACCATGCTGTCTTTGGCCACTGCTCAACGGAGGGGTGGAGAATGGGGCACCTGCCCCACAAGGAGATCCTTCTTGTGTGGACGCTTTTCCAGGTTCCCTTTCCTGAATCCAGTCCTCGAGGCCCCCCTCGTGGTGTTGCTGACACAGACACCTCCTGACAGAGTTAGCTTTAGGGAACGGAGCTGCCCTCTCTGGCCTGGTCCCTGCCTGCTTTCAGGGCTCACACAGACCTTGTCCCTGCCGCCCCTGCCCCAGCACCCGGCGGATGGCGGTGGTGATCTCACGGTTGCGCAGGCTGTAGATGAGCGGGTACAGCAGCGGCGTGATGTTGGTGTAGATGAGTGCCAGCGTGCGGTCCCGCCGTGGGGAGTAGCTGGCCTTGGGCCGCACATACATGAAGGTGGCACAGCCATAGTGCAGGAAAGTGACGGCCAGGTGCGAGGCGCAGGTGGAGGCAGCCTTGTACCGGCCCCTGGGGGAGTGCAGGCGACGCAGGGTGGCGGCGATGGCTCCGTAGGAGGACAGGATGAGCAGCGAGGGCAGCAGCAGCAGCACGAGGCAGGTGCCCAGCAGGGGAAGCTCGTCAGCGTAGCTCCGTGTGCAAGCCAGGTCCAGCAGTGCTGTGATATCGCAGAAGAAATGCACCAGTAGGCGGGAGCCGCAGAAAGGCAGGTGAAAGATTGCCACTGTGAGCCCCACGGACACTGCCAGTCCCCCGAGACAGCAGGCCAGGGCCAGCCTTGCGCACAGCCCTGGGGTCACCACTGCGGTGTAGCGCAGCGGGTGGCAGATGGCCACGTAACGGTCATAGGCCATGGTGGCCAGCAGGAAGCACTCGGCCCCACCCAGTGCCACGAACATCTGCATCTGAACTGCGCAGCCCAGGAAGGAGATGGGGCTGCCCCCGCCAAGGCCTGGCGTGGCCAGGTCAGCCAGGGAGCGGGGCACCACCACCAGAGTGTAACAGAGCTCGATGGCTGACAGCTGGCACAGGAAGAGCAGCATGGGTGGTGGGCTGGGCACTGAGGCCACGGCCACCAGGATGAGCAGGTTCCCGCCCAGGGTGGCCAGGTGCACGGCTAGCAGCAACAAGAAGAGCACCGGCCTTAGGTGCGGGAACTCAGAGAAGCCCTGAAGGAGAAAGCCACAGGGCATGGTGGCATTGCTGGGGCTGTCCATGCACTGGCCTGCCCAGAGGCACCTGTAGGAAAGAAACGGGGAAAGGGGGAGCTTGCGAGTATAGTCCCTCCACCCTGCCGCTTGAGGAAGGGCTGGATGGAATTTAGAGGTGGGAGGGAGTAGGGGCTGCAGAGAGGGGGTAGAGTGTCTGGGTGCATTTCCAGCCCCACCTCCCCGTGATGGACGTTTTATTAACTTGTGTAGTTTTGTCTCCTGGACTAGA
This sequence comes from Panthera pardus, assembly GCF_024362965.1. Taxonomy (NCBI): domain Eukaryota; kingdom Metazoa; phylum Chordata; class Mammalia; order Carnivora; family Felidae; genus Panthera; species Panthera pardus. The sequence continues at coordinate 156,644,501 of NW_026527013.1, forward strand.
ATTCCCAAGACTGCTTTCTCAACATGCTTTTTCCAAAGAAGCCTTAATTTTAGGCCCTTTGCTTGCAACCTATCACCCCTGACCTCCACCTACAAATGATTCCCTGCCTTCAGACCCTAGGCATTGTTTGGTGGGTCCTGTCTGTAGGCAGGAGTGTTATGCTGTCCTCTGCCTTAGCTCCTCAAGGCAAGAATTGTGTCTTTATGCCCTGCTTCCGTTTCCTCCTCCCTGCCCTGCACTATCGCTTTGAATTGCTTTCTGTGATGTGTCACAGAATCACAAAAACAAAATGCAGATGAAGACCTTAGTGATCATCTCCTACAACCTCATAATTTTAAAAAGGAAAATAAAGCTGGCTGGGTGTGTGTGTGGGGGAGGCTTAACTACTCACAGAAAGCTAGGAAGAGAATCTGCATTCCTGAGGCTGAATCCAGAACTTCCCATGACCCCATACGGGTCACTGGGATCAGTTGGCCAGTTCATATTGATTTAGCCTTAAACAGAGACCCAGGTCTGTGCCAGGTGCTGAGGCAGATGTTTAGGCAGCAGGGGTGGTTGGTTAGAAGGCCTCTCTGGGTGCATCAGGAACAAAACGTCCCTAACATTTTTATTAATACTCTGTCAACATGAGAAAAAGTGATGCGTATCTGTTCTAACTCGCCTTTCAGAGTTAGCAGTACATTCCAAATTTGCCGACTGAACACAATTTCTTTCCCAGAGTCACCCATGACTCATTTGCAGGCAACATTTGGAAAACATTGATTGCCTGTAGGTTGGCTGCAATTGCTGCAAACCTCTGCAGTGGAGAACATAAGGTGATAGGGACTTGGAGGCAAACTGGAGGAGGGTGTTTGATTTTCCAGTAGTTATTAATGACATCTCTTTTTATTTCCTTATCTCTTTTTTATTAACTCTAATTGTAAGCTCAACAATTATTTCCTCTTAGTGCCTCTGAGTCACCGTTAATAACCAATGTTGGAAGTGGAATTTGTGCTGTTATACCATAGAATGCAATAGCAATAAAGCCTGGTCAAGGGCAGGAGGTAAATCATCGGAAGAGCTGGAAGGAGTGGGAAGAGCTTGATTTCTGTTACCTAGTGCTCTTTTTAGAAAGGAGAATTCTGAGGGTTTATATTTATCACTCTGTGCTATTTCCTATCATCTGAGTGGAGCACCTTCAAACCGCAATTGGGGTCTTACGGAGGAGGATCCTGTGGTGTGGGGGTGGGGGGTTGGAGAGAGGGGGAGTCACTTCCCATCTCTTTTAGAGCCCTCACATTTGTTTTTTGTGTTTGTTTGTTTGTTTGTTTTGGCCAGTATTCGTTCTGTTCAGCCAGTTTAACAAACCTGTGAGGAGTGCCTCTCCCTTGCCCGGTGTTGGAGCCGTAAGTGGGCACGGGAGGGAGGAGCTTGGCTGTCCTGGAGGCTCAGGCAGCGTGAAACTGTGGAAATACCCACGACGGCCGTCTTCACTCTGCCTCGGCTTGCCCTTTCTCTACTTCTGTCTTTTCATCTTCTTAGAGAAGCACGGGGTGGGGGGCAGAGAGACAGCAACAATCCGGTGCTCTTTCCTTCATGTCCACACTGCATAGAAATGACAAGGTAGTTGGTCGGGGGGCACCAGTAACCACAAGCTCAAGGTACATTATGTTTTACACACAAAGCTGTGGAAAGCAAGCCAGGTAGGTCGATTCAATCAAACGTAGACTGAGGAATATTCTACTTTGCTTAGCGTATTCAGGACGACTTGTCATAAACTCTAGGAATGTGTATTCGAAATGTCTTCTGTCTGGGAGGGGGAGGGGAGGACACACTTTCAAAACTTCAGCGGTTTGATTCAAAATCCAGCTGCACCCTCGTTGGCAAGGCCTGCCTGAGCCACCTTTCTCCCCAGGGGCAGAAGGGCGGATAGTCTCCCTTCCAGGTGGTTCATAACATCAACAAGAATGAATGCAGTTAAGGGACTGGTAGGCCAGTGCTCAGAAGGACTTGACACATTTAATTCACTTAATCCTAGTGACTCTTAGTATACCCGTAACGAGGTGGGTGGACACTTAGTGTACCCATCTAACAAATGAGGAAACTGAGAGATACCTAAAGGAACTAAATGTCACGTAGCTGGTTAGAGCTTAAAGGCAGGTGTTATACTGAGGCAGCCTGATCTCTGGTAGTCCATGGTCTTATCCAGTACACGCTCTTCCTTATTTATACCTCTCCTAGAAAATCCTCTCATAAGACACACCCTACCCCTTTCCCCACATCTCCCACCTTTCCCTTGCTCAGAAATTACCTACACTCTCTTAGGCAATTTCTCCTGACATTTCTCTTGAGGACATGTAGATGTGAGCAGGAATACAGATAACCTAAGATCGCAAATCTAAACATAATTTCTCCTTAGCTTTGACATTCATCGCTGCTATTGTTATTCTTCTGGCAGATCTGCTTTCCTAATTGTGTGAGGCTCCATGGAGCACCCACAGAGTAATGGCTGGCTGGTGGCCCAGGACATCTGGATGTGGCTGGAAGCCTCTCTGGGCTGGGGCTGCAGATCTCAGATTTGATATTTGCTATGCAGGACAGTTAAAATTATCTGTAATAATGATGTTTTTAAAAGCCATTTTAGGAGTGCCTGGGTGGCTCAGGCAGTTGGGCGTCCCACTCTTGATTTTGGCTCAAGTCATGATCTCACGGTTCGTGGGTCGGAGCCCCACGTTGGGCTCTGTGCTGGCAGTGTGGAGTCTGCTTGGGATTCTCTCTCTCTCTCTCTCTCTCTCTCTCTCCTCTCTTTTTCTGCCCCTTTCCAACTTGCACTCTCTCTCTCAAAATAAATAAACTTACCAAAAAAAGGTCATGTTAGTAGGTAGTTAAAGCACTTTTTTAAAAAGTCTATTTATTTATTTTAAGAGAGAGTGTACAAGTGGGGTGGGGACAGAGAGAGAGAGAGAGAGAGAGAGAGAGAGAGAGAGAGAGAGAGAGAGAATCCCAAGCAGGCTCCACACTATCAGTGCAGAGCCTGATGCAGGGCTCAAACTCATGAACCCTGAGATCATGACCTGTGCCGAAGTCAGGCACTTAACTGGCTGAGCCACCCAGGCGCCCCCAGTTAAAGCACTTTTAAAGAGAGGCTGTACAGTGAGAGATTTGAGAGGCAGACCAGTCAGGCCCCTCGGGGTTGTGAGGATTCCATAGCATCTTGAACTGGAATGGAGCTCAGGGGTCAAGGTCCAGATCCTCACGTTGTAGCAGGTGAGGCCCAGAGAGGCCACATGACGAGCGAGGGGCTTTATTGCCATCCGTTGGCAGCAGAGCTGGGTCAGAGTCCAGGTCTCACAACTCCTGCTTGATGGCTCTATTTCTGCCAGAATTGTTTTCCAGAGTAGCCCCGAGCGTGCTGATTTAGTATGATTGTTTACAAAAGCACCACATGAGAAGTCACAGAAAAATCAGATCATTGTCAGGGGCACCTGGGGGGCTCAGTTGGTTAAGCCTCCCAGTCTTGGTTTTGGCTCAGGTCATAATCTCACGGTTTGTGGGACTGAGCCCGTGTTGGGCTCTGCACTCACAGCGTGGAGCCTGCTTGGGATTCTCTTTCTCCCTCTCTCTGCCTCTCTCCTGTTTGTGCTCTCTCTCTCTCTCTCTCTCTCAAAATTAACATTTAAAAGAAAAGAAAAATCAGATCATCGTCTCCCAGGGAATTAAATTTAGAAGATTATAAATATGGCTGAGTTTCCCTAACTTGATTTAATAATCTGTCATGAGCCTCTGGTCTAGGAGTTTATACAAATTGTTCTGGAATCTCTTTTCTTCCAGTGCTTCCCTTTTAGGAAAAATAAATACTATACATTCAAAAAATTTAAAAAAAAAAGGATTTTTTTTTCCTTTTTAAAATCCTCTGTGAAGTAGAAAGAGTCTCCTCAGTGTAAATTTTTGCTTTGGTATTTGCTGAGTTTGATTTGGGGTGGGGACAAGTTACTTAACACTTCCAAAGCCTTGCCTCCGCACTGCCAGATAGGGATAACAAAGGAGGGGCTTGGTGAAGCTTCCCTGAGATACCAGCACAGAACCAGGGGCACAAAAAGATTGTAAAGCGTTCTCATCTTTCTGCTTTTCTTCACGATTGAGGAGCTTAGCGTGTCTTTCCTCCGGAAACTCGTCTTTCCACCAGGCACCCTCCTCCCTTCTTGATTGTGTCCTTTCGGGTGCTTTCTAACTTCTTGCCTTTTCCGTCTTTCTGGGGTCCAAGAAGCAGGGCGTACAAAGTATTCTGGATTTAGGAAACTCATGGGGAGATAAGTAGACATCGATGTAGATAAGTCTGTCTACCTACATATCAATCTATCATCATCATCATCTTTACCCTCCATCTTTCTACTTTTTTTTCCTGTTAGGTTTCCAGTTGTTTTTGTAAAACTGTACGGGCTGTGGAAAAACACATCTGTAGATTTAAAATCTGCTGCAACCACTCACCAGCCACATTGCGTCAGTCTCCCTGATCCTCAGTCTTTTTACATCTCAATGGAGGTAAGGGTTCTAACTCATAGGGTTTGGTGAGAAATGCATACACTGCCAAAGAAGCTCACAACACAGTGCCAGGCACAGAGTGGACAGCCAGAGGTAGTTATTAATTGTGTCACACTGCAAACTAACTTCTACAGTATGTCAGCCTTTGGGCTCTGTCTGCGCACAGCTGACAGCTATAATTATTGTAACGAGTCCTTTTCCTATGGCGTCAGCCTTTTCCTTGGTTTGTGAGAGCTGACTTGGAACTCATGCATTTACATGTACTTCCACTGTTATGTATTTTAAGTTTAGATTTGTTTTCTGGAATAAAATCCCTTGAATTAAAGTGCATTTACCATCTTCTTGTTCTGTCACACAAACTTACATCTTTCAGTGTTATTGTCCTCATTGGTTTGGTAATTTCATTTCTCAGAGGAGCTAAATATCATCTCCGGATGTAGAGATTTCACTGTGTGCTTCCTTTTGCAACCGTTTGTAATCTCAGCCTCGACCCCTGGGGTACGAGCCTCTCTCACAGCAGTACCTGTGTCTTGTGACCAGTTCCTTATCCATGGCAGAACATCTGCTGTGTCCTTGATGACTAAATTTGGTAAGATATCTTGTCAGAGGCTTTTGAAAGTCTAAATAAAAGAAATCCTCTGTTGGTTTCTTGTCGGCATCTTTATCCCCTAAAAGCATTTAAGTAGATTTACTAGGGCATATTTTCCCTGTACAAACATTCTTGCCTTTCTCCGCTTATGTGATTAGTGATTCTACATGTTATAAAAATGAGATGCCTTTGCTATTTTCTGCGTCTGCTCTGGAGCTCTTCTCAAAATGATGGCTCCATGGACAGTCTTTCACTTTTCTAGCTCCGACTCAAGTGTTACCTCGGGTTTTGCATTTTGGCCAACATTTTCTCCTCAAAGTTGCCTGAGGATTCAGTCACGACGACGTGTGCATCTGTGTTTAGAGTTCCCTGAATAGTTGCCACTGTTGGTTCTTTTTTCCCCCTCCAAGTCAATTGTGGGATTAGGGCTTTGAGCAAAATATCATTTCAGCTTCCTGCCTTCTTTCATTTTCATCTGGAGAGGAGCTCTGAACCATACAAATATAGGAGTCCCACTGGTTTTCGAGCCAGCTCTCTGCCTTTGATGCTTTGAAAGAGACTCGCTTGAACGAAGCACCCATTTAAAGTCAATCTCTGACCCAGGCTTCTGCCAGAGGAAGAAGGCTGAGCTTCAGAAACGAGCACTTTCATGTTCAACATTAAAATTGCCTGGTGAGGAGACTGTCCCAGCTTTGGCACTGTGAAGGTCAACGTTACCACACGTAAATGCACCGTCATTGTACCGTTACCATTTGAAAAGTCTTCTAGGCCTGAGGACCAGTCACCTAATCTTTTGGGAAAAAAATATTGCAGCTGTGCTCTAGAGGGAAACTAGTTTGTTTTCAAAATTTGTTATTTTTTAAATTAACTACCACTTTCCATGAATTCAGTTTTGATAGGTTTAAAAATAACTTCTAATTTCTAAACTGCATCTTTTGCTACAAAGTAGCAAGAGGACTCCCTCAAAAACCCAGAAAACCCTCCCTGTGAAATGTGCCATTGGTTCTTGTTGGTCATGGCTGGAGAGCTAGAACTTAGTGACAGGGCAAGACAGCTGTTTGGATGAGGAGGTCAAGGCAACCTCAGTTTTGCCAGGACGGTTTCATGATTCATTAAAAAAGTGAAGAAAAGAAAAGAAGAACCCCCAAAATAAGAAAACATAAACTGGTGAGAGGAAAAAATGTTGATCTCCTGGGCCAGCCGCATTCTGGGAGAGAACCCTGTTAATATTTTCAGAACACTGCTTCAGAAAGCCATAGGCCCCTCAGAAAACCCTTCACCTCTGAGAGTTGTCCGCATAATTTTGGCTTCAGGAGCTCTTTCCAGTGGGACATTCTCCTCACTACCCTACTGCTTGCCTCCCAGTTTCCAGAATAGTCTCCAGTGGTTGCCGAGAATAGCAACAAAGATTAGATGAAGTGGGATGGAAGGCACAGGATTTGGCCAGGCCAGGGGTGGGCTCTTCAAGGAGGGGTCCCTGTGGTTGGTGTGGTCCAACGCCTGGGGATTTAGTGCTCTGGCCAGGAAGTGAGAAATAAATAGAGCCGCTGACAATTCCATGACAGGGAGTTTCTGTGTGTCCTGTGGAGCCAAATCATGATTAGCAGATACTCTCTTCTTCAATGCTCTCTATTCTGCCTCTAAGAAAGTAAATTATCTTCCTCAATTTTATTCTTACCTGTTACTCTATGGAAACAACATACTGTTGGATGCCTCTTGCCCCGAGAACCTCTGTTCACTTGAGGAGACAAGACTCTCCCATTTTTAGATGGGATAGCTGAGGCAAAGGAAATGCATTTGGGTAACATCATATGATAAAAATAGAAGCAGAATGTAAAAGTCCTGGCATCTGTAGCTGCCTGATGTTCCTCACACCTGACCCCACTTGAGTGCACCCAAGATTGAAGGGATCCACAGTTAGAGTGGTTGGAACATCCTGTGCCCCATGATTGACTGATGTGGGCACTGGAGCTGACTAAGGAGGGTGGTGGTATGGGAAGAAATGCTTCTCTCACATGTAGTCTCTCGTTTGGGCAAACTTAGCTGGGAAATGTTCTGATTTCTTTATGTCCATGCTCTACTCTTTTTTTTTTTTTTTTTTTTTTTAAGATTTTATCTTTACATAATCTCTATACCCAACATGGGGCTGGAACTTACAACCCTGAGATCAAGAGTCACATGCTCCACCAACTGAGCCAGCCAAGCACCCCTCCACGCTCTACTCTTGGTGTTTCCTTCTCTTCTTCTGCCCACCTACCTTGTAGATGCCAGCCTTCTCCTCACCTGGGCTCAGGAGACTTGGAGACGGAGGGGAGAGGAGACAGCACGTGGGGACTGGAGGTTAAAGAGATCACAGGTACCGTGAAAAGCAGGAGGCTCTGGAGCTGCAGGGCGCAGTTGTGGAAGCCAGGAGGAGGACTTGGAAGGAGGAGAAGAGATGGAGAGGCTGGAAGAGGAGCCCAGAAAGGTTTCCACAGGAGTTTCTGATTAGCTGTGACTGGTCGGTACTGGAACCTGGGCTTGGCTTTATATCCCTGGAGATGTGGGGGCAACGGAAGAGAGGAGTATACTAGTCCCTTCCACAGGGAGTGCAAGAACAAGAGCGTCCCGTAATCTGTTAACCCACTCACTACAAATCCCTCCTCCAGGCTGGGAGACCTAGTGGGGGCTTGGCACACATAAAATGACTCCGGCTGTCCAAGGGAAACAACTCTTCCTGTCTCACGTGGCCTACGTGCCCAGAGTACTGTCTGTCCCGTCGGTACCCAGAGCTTTCCCTAGAGCGTGCCTTGCTCCTCTCTCGTCATGGCAATTCCCATCTCTGCGTGGTAGACTAGGTGGCAGCTCCAGATCATGTAGTGAAGTGGCAGGTGCCTGGCAGGTCTCAGAGGTCTTAATTTGTCCAATGGCTAGGGCAAGGCAGCTGGCTGTTGAGATGCGTGAATGAATCTCCTTTCTTAACTCTCACATGTGCAAGGACCCAGGAAACTGCACGAGGAAGCTTCCGCCAAGGGGACCCCTGCCCCTGGAGGATGAACTAGGCAGCTCTGACAGGTCCCTCTGTGTTTGGAAGCTGAAGAATTGCTCTTGGTTTTTAGCTTATCCACACGCCTATGTGCATATAACCTACGTGCACATATATAGCCTATGTGCACGCCTGTGTGCATACTGGCATCACAGGACTCTAGAGGTCATCTTTTCTCGTTCATTTACTCATTAATTTATTCATTAATTCAGCAGTTCAGCACATGTTTATTGGGTACCTACTGTGTGCCAGGCTTTGGTTCGGGTACCTGGGGTATCCATCAGGGAGGAAAAAAGGGACAAAAATTCCTGTCCTCTTGGAGCTATGTTCCGGGGAGGAGTTAGACAGTAACCAAATTAAGTAAATGATATAACAAATTCACAGGTGATAAGTCTAATGGAGAAAAATAAAGGAAGATAGGGAATGTGAGGGAAGACATGAATTTTAAATAGGATGTTTGAGGAAGGCTCTAGTGAGCAGGTGACCTTTGATGCAAAACCTGAGGGAGGTGAAGAAGTGAATCCCGTGGATATCTGGCAGAAGAATGTTCCAAGTGGAAGAATTAGCCAGTCGGAGGTCCTGAGTGGGGTGCAGGTGTGGTGTGTTTGAAGCACAGTGAGGAGGCCAGCGTAGCTGGGGTGGAGTCAGTGAGGACAGAGGAGTCGGCAGATGAGGTCAGAAAATTAGTGGGTGGTCAGGAGGTGGTGCCTTATGGGCGATGACGGGAATTTGGCTTTTGTTCTGTGAGAGGTGGAGAGCCACTGGAGGCCTCGAGGACTGGAATGCTACAAAAGGATCCCTCTGGCTGCTTTGTTGAGAATAGACCGTGGGGGACCAGGGTGGAAGCGGGGTCATCAGCATTACAGTGATCCAGGTGAGGGAAAATATGACTTAGATCAGATGAGCGTGGTGAGATATGGTTGGATTCTGAATATATTTTAAATGTGGAGCCAGCAGAATTTCCTGATGGATTGGATATGGGGTGTGAGAGAGAGGGGTCAGAATGGCTTTATTTTTCTGCCTGAGCGACAGGAAGGATCAAGGTGTCATTACCTGAGATGAGGAAGGTCTTAGGTGGAGCGAGTTTGGGGAGGAAGGTGTGATAAGTAGTTCAGTGGCGGCGTATGTTAAGTTTGAGATACCCACTAGATGTCCACGTGGATTTGTGAAGTTCATGGGAGTTCATGGGAGAGGTCCCACTTAGATGGATAAATTTGAAGTCATTAACTACAGGTGGTATTTGAAATCATGAAACTGGGTGAAATTAGTATGGGAATGAGTATAGTTAGAGAAAAGAAAGGGTTCCCCAAATTGAGCTCTGGGCTACTCCAGTGTTAGGAGTTTAGGAAAATGAGAAGCCAGAAGGGAGTCTGCAGAGAGGTGGGGTCCGATGGCCTCCATTTTTCAGCTGGGGAAATGATATACTTGTGTTCTACGTACCTCCCAGTGTGCACGTCTCCATCATATAGAAGATTTACGTGGAAAATGATTCCATGATCGAATAGAATGATTTCCCCCATGGGTAATAAACAGTTACCTTAATCCCCATACACTTGTTATGTTAAAGGTGCTGTGGAAGGTTTCATGATAGTTGAATGGGAAGCATTCTTCATGAAGTGGGTGGAAGGAGCTGTATCACAGGCTGGAAGTGAGGGTGGAATTCAAACCATGGAAGAAAGAATTGGAAACAAAATTCTGGGTTCTAAAATTCCAGGTTCTTATCCCAAATTTACCTTAAAATTTTTTTTAAGTTTATTTTGAGAGAGGGAGAGAGTGCAGGGGAAGGGCATAGAGAGAAGGGAGAGAGAACCCCAAGCAGGCTCTACACTGCCAGTGTGGAGCCTGATGTGGGGCTCGAACCCACAGACTGTGAGATCATGATTTGAGCCAAAATCAAGAATTGGATGCCCAACCGAATGAACCACCCAGGCACCCCCCAAGTTTACCTTTTTTTGTTTGTTTGCTTGCATGTATACTTTAGGAAGTAATTTACTTTGTCCAAGCCTTAGTTCGCATGACTGATACATAAAAATAATACCACAGTTTGTGTCTAATTAGTAGGTTGTTTTAAGATTTTATCTTTAACAGCTTTACTGAAGTATAATGGAATACAAAGAACTTCCCACATTTTAAGTATACAAATTTGGTGAGCTTGGTCATATGCCAACACCCATGATACATCACCATAGTGAAGGGAACAGACCTATCCAGCACTTCCCAGAGTTTCCTGTTTCCCTTTGTTTTTTGTGGTAAGAACACTTAACATGAGATCCACCCTCTTAACAACATTTGAAATGCACTGTACTGTATTGTAATCTGTGGGCACGATGTTGTACAGTAGATATTTAGAACTTACTCATCTTGCGTAACTGAAACCTAGTGCCCTTTGAATGACAATTCCCCAATCCCCCCGCCCTTCAGCCCCTGGCAACCACTATTGATTTCTCTTCTATGCCTTTGACTTTTTTCAGATTCCTCCTGTAAGTAGATTTAAATAAACTGGTATTTCTCCTATCTTAGAGGAAATCTCTCTTGATCTCATTTTTTTCATCTAAGTCCCATTTTTATGCAGTGAGAAAAATTCTTCAAGAGTTGTCTGTACTTGCTTCCCCCCCCCCCCCCCCCCGCCCCGCCTTCTCTCTCTGTCTCTATTTATTTATTGGGAGAGTGAGCACACACAAGTGAGCACGAATGGGGGTGGGGGGGACAGAGGGAGAGAGAGAGAGAGAGAGAGAGAGAGAGAGAGAGAGAGAGAGAGAGAGAGAGAGAGACTCTCAAGCAGGCTTTAAGCCTAGCACGGAACCCAACACGGAGCTCAATCTCACCACCATGAGATCATGACCTGAGCCCAAATCAAGAGTTAGACGCTCAACCAGCTGAGCCACCCAGGCACCTCTTATTCTCTCTTTTTAAATTTTTTTTTAATGTTTATTTATTTTTGAGACAGAGAGAGACAGAGCATGAACGGGGGAGGGCAAGAGAGAGAGGGAGACACAGAATCTGAAGCAGGCTCCAGGCTCTGAGCTGTCAGCACAGAGCCTGACGCGGGACTTGAACTCACAGACCATGAGATCATGACCTGAGCTGAAGTCGGTCGCTTAATCGACTGAGCCACCCAGGTGCCCCATCTCTCTTTTTAAAAACTGCTTTATGCTGAGGTATGGCTGACATGGGAAAAGCTGTTTTAAGATTTTAAATGAGATCTTACTTATGAAAACATTTTGTAAATTCTAAAGTGTACCATAAATGTCACTTGACAATGATTATTATATTGAAGAGCTGTGATCAACATATTTTCCAGCATAGAATTCTATCCCGCCTTCCGTGGCACTGAGCTTTCAGAATGTAGAGTGCCTTCCCATTTCCTGTTCTTCCTGTGCACATAGTTTCCCAGTAAGGTGAGAGGCAGTTGGGAAGAGACTCCGTCTGAACAGGCCTCCTTGGTGATCAGGACTCGCAGATGTGATGATGTCATTCACAAACAGCAGTGTGGTCATGGTTCAGAATTTTGGAAATGTTGCCAAGAAGAACTTGGACATGATTTTCAGGATGTGTAAACTCTGCACTGTAGCAAAGGTTACCAATGACAAAGGGGTTTGGGGTTTTATACACAGTGTTTTCTTTGGCCGGAGTTTGGCTTGATTTGAAGAGTTGTGTCAACACAGGGAATTCTCTCTTTGGGCCTAGGGATGGATTCCTCAGGGTGGTGGTGCCTCTGTCTCTTCTCAGAGGGCTGCTGGGACTTTTCTCAGACTTGGAACCATGTGGGAACTGTGTCTGAACTGAGACCGGAAATGCTGACATCACCTCCGCATTCCTCAACCATTTGTCATCCGATTGCGGATCAACTGGTGAGAGGCCTGCCTCTAGTCTCCACTGTCACTTTGGTGAAGAGGTTAGTGAAATTACTGACTTTGATGAATATCTGTGACCCTGAGGAAGAGAAGTTAATTTCTCATGGGGCTTTGCGTTTTTTGGGGTTTTTTTTTGGTAAATTTATAGAAATGTTGATGATAGAAAAAGAGCAATAGAGTAAACCTAAAGTGTACAAAATAAATTATAAAGATACATATGGAAATCAAAGGCCTAGAAAAGAAACAACATAGAGTGTAACCCAAACCTTCAATACATACACTAAAAATTCTAAGAAGATGGATACATTTCTGGAATTCTCACCAATGAAAAATGAGAGAAGATACAAATGAATTAAAAAAAATAAAAACATAGAAATTAAAATAGATAAGGTAGAGATTAAAGATAATAAGAGAAGTATTTATGGATACAGTGGACACATGTATGCAAATAAAAGCCCAATCAACTTAAGAAGAAAGAAAACTTGGCTAGACTTATAATCACTGACATTGAATTACTATTAAAGAGATAATGATTTTCAGGGCCCCTGGGTGGCTCAGTTGGTTAAGCATCTGACTTCGGCTCAGGTCATGATTTCACGGCTCATGGGTTCGAGCCCCGCATCGGGCTCTGTGCTGACAGTTCAGAGCCTGGAGCCTGCTTTGGATTCTGTGTCTCCCTCTCTCTCTTTCTCAAAAATAAACAAGTATTAAAAAAAAAAAAGATAATAAATTTTTAAAGATGGATATTACTATACTTTCAAGGGTCATATGATCCCATATATTAATGTTTTTCCAGAAAATGAAACGAAAAAAACCTTGCCCAACTCATGAGGTTTGCATAACCTAGACTAGAATAATTCTCATTTATAAGAAAAGTATACCCTAGTTTTTTAGATGAAAACATCTTTTAATGTTATCTAAGGATACTGAAAATTTTTTAAAAAGCATTTTTACCAAGTGGCAGTTTCCTCAGGAATACTGAGATGATTCAGCTTCAGAAAATTTATGATTCACTGTCATAATGGTTGACCAAAGGAAAAGAGAGTCATCTTAGTACACATGAAAAAAAAAATGGTGAAAATTCTTAGAAGTTAGAAGTAGGAGCTTTATGATCTAATAAAACCCAGCCAATATACAAAAAGTTTACAGCAGATGTCGTATTTAATGGGTAAACCTGAGGTGCTTCTTCTAAAGTTGGGAACAAGATATGTGCTTTGTGTAAGTTGTGCTTACCAGAATAGTAGTGGTGATTCTGGCCAATAGAAAAGAAAAGAAAATAGCAACTGATCTAAAAGAGGGTATATTGTAATTATTTGCTGATGATAATTTACATTTAAAATCCAAGAGAATTAATGGGCAAATTAGTCACACCAATAAGAAAGTTCAGCAAGATTTCCCAATATAAGATCAATATATAAAAGTAAATAAGGCTCCTTTACCCATAATCAATTTAAAATATAATTTAAGAAAATAAGATACCATTCTCGTAGCAACACAGGCTATCAAATAAATAGGAATTAATGTAAGAAAATCAACAGTGTTATGAAGACAAGTATAAAACTCTAATAAAGGACAAGAAAGAGAATCCAAATAAATATAGAAGTATACAGTATTCATGAGTAGGAAGACTTGCTAAAAATGCCAGTTTTTCCAACTTTGGAATATGTTAAATGTATTTGAATAACAATTACAACAGAACTCATGAGGCAAAGTGACATATTCATTTTAAAATATATATAAGAAATAAAGTCCCCAAAATAGCTAATAAAAATTTGAAATTTCGAACCAAGGTGGAGAGGAGAGAAGATGAGTAGCCCTCCTAGATATTAAAATATACTGCAAAGCAATAATTAGCAAAATGCATTGATATTTGTATAAAAATAAATGGACCGACGGCACATGATTGACAGTCCAAATGCAGGTGCCTATTTTCATGTGAAGTTGGTGAATGGTGGTAATGCATCATCAATCAGTGGAAAATGCTTTAATTAAAAATTTTTTTCATTTACTTATTTTTGAGAGACAGAGAGAGCACATGTGGGGAGGGGCAGAGAGAGAAGGAGACAGAATCCAAAGCAGGATCCAGGCTCTGAGCTGTCAGCACAGAGCCTAACGCGGGGCTCAAACTCACAAACTGTGAGATGATGACCTGAGCCGAAGTCGGACTTATAACCGACTGAGCCACCAAGTCGCCCCATAAAATGTTTTAATTTTAAAATAAATGTTTCAGAGATGTGGGTTTGTGATATGAAGAAAAATCAACTAGATATACCAAAAAGGTGTAAAATACACAATCCTTGGGGAGAAAAATTGACAGATTAGACTACATTAAAAATAAATATTTTGGTTAACAAAGGACAGCATGGTCCAGGAAGTGATACCTGTATCAGTAATATCAAAAAGTTACAGCTCTGTAAGGAAATACCATGAGTTTTAAAAACCAAGGAAAATAGACAAAGACGTGGTTGAGCTGTTTATAAAAAGAGTAATTTGAATGGATAATAAGTCACTGAAGAGATTGTCAGCATCATTTTTGTCAGAGATAATAATGTGTAGATGACCACGCAGTTTCTCTTTTTTCTTTCTCCATTGTCACCGGTATGATGTGGATCCTTGGCTTTCTTTTTAGCCTTGTGTTCACACTAGCCTTTCAAGATCAAGCTATCTTTTGCCACGAAATGAAAGCAAAACTGTCCTGTTTCTCAAGGGATTTAAATAAAAGTCGTTAACCGGATTAGGTGTGACTCCCAAGAAAAGCCATTGGGAAGTAACAAAGCTGGGCTCATGCGGGGACAGCACGTGTTGGCTCACATTTATCTTGCATTGATTCTGTGTTCTTATCATGTTGCTTAGAGACAAATGCTTTTCATAGTAGCTAGTTGTAATTTGTTGGAAGGCATAATTCATTCAACTTTCCCCCCCTTGTTTTCTGAAGTTCAATAATAAATACACGTGACCCCTTTGGAAGTATCGTTATACCTTAGTTCGTGAAGAAACATCTATATCACATGTGACTTTGAAGCTATACCCGCCAACCTCAGCCAGTTGGAGTAAAATACTGAGCATCACACCTCACACTAGACGCTAAGCAAACTATTTAATGGGGGGGAAAAGGCAAGAATAAATGAGAAGCTCATTGCTAGCCATCAGTTTGGCAAAAGTTAAGTGCCAGATAATCATAAAGGACCGGCGAAGTTGTGGAGAAGGGGGAGCCCTTGGGGACTGTGACTGGTGAGATAAATGAGCATGCTCACTGCAGTAGAACTTGATAGCATGGGTGGCACTGCACCGATGTTCATATTCTACGTCTTCGCATAGAAGCATATGCCCTGCAGACCCTCTTCTAGAGATGCAGAAACATAAGCTCTCAGGAGTTCACTGCAGCATAGTGTGAACTGGCAGCGTTAGAAATCCCTTGCATGTCCAGTAGTAAAGAAAAGGGTAGAAAATGTGCTATCTGAAAAAAAATGAAATACTGCACAGGGGATTAGAAGTAAGAGCTAGAACTAAGTATTTTTTCATGAACAAATCTCAAGATACAATGGTGAATAGAAAAAATAAATGTAGCCTGATACCTGGTATGTTAATTAAGCACCCAAAAGTGAGTACTTGAGTATAACATTAATGCTGTTATTAAACGTGAGAATATGAGAAGCAGAACCATGCATGGCTGACAAATGCTGTTTTGCCACAAAGTGATTATAGCCAGGTTTGTTTTTTGCCTCACTCCCTGAGACTTAAAGTTTTCATTCTTCCTTTGCTGAAATCAGTGGGAGTGGAAGAGTACAGTTGGCTATAGCTAACTAGCTGAAATAATGGTCGCGGCTTCCCTTAGTATCCAGTCTTCTCATGTAAGGTCTGCAGTATCACCAGTTCACATCAGAAATGCTTGTCACTGTTGTTACATTTCTGATATTGCTTTTACCGTCTTTGTTGATTTCTCACAGTAAAGACTGAACAATGCAGGGAGGAGGGCTGTACTCCAACTTCCTTGCAGTCATCTAGTGTTTCCTTACATGAAGCGATTCTGCAGAGCCTGTTGTGGATTTCCCTGTCCATACTAATACACTAACCATACTTCTCCTCCTTGACGTTTCCACCCCTTTGCTTAACTAGCAGCAAGGAGATGCTTTAAGTTTCACCAGCCCTCCTGTAAGATATCATCCACTAAACCTTTGTTTGTGTAGCATGACTGCCTACTTATTCCAGTTGCATCCATTCCCCTAACTTCCTTTCTGCCCAGACACCTCCCAACCCTTCCCAGTACCAGTGCCTGGCTGAGCTTGAAGTGAGTTCCTACAGATGCTTGATAATAACTTGCTCATTTCATGACAAAATCTCCATAGCATCTCTGCCAACCAACCTTCTGTTTTTCTCAAGCTTCTCGTTTTCTTTTTTTTTTTTTTTTGGTTTTAAAGTTTATTTATACTTTTATTAACTTTTTTAACGTTTATTATTGAGAGACAGAGCAAGACAGAGCATGAGTGGGGGAGGGGCAGAGAGAGGAAGAGACACAGAATCCGAAGCAGGCTCCAGGCTCTGAACTGTCAGTGGGGCTCTAGAACCCACCTACTGCGAGATCATGACCTTAGCTGAAGTCGGACGCCCAACCGACTGAGCCACCCAGGCGCCCCTTGACACCCTAGATTCTTCATCCTTTCTCTTTCCAGTGGCTACTTTCTCCTTCAGACATGCCCATGTCTGCCTAAGTTATCTTGAAAACCCCCAAGTTTGGACTTTTTTCTGTATAAGATTCTATATATTTTTCTCCTTCTCATCCTTGTATATATTCTTAGGTAAGTTTTCAGTCTATTCCATGCCTCCTTCCTGCCTGAATTCTATGCTCCTGGAACTCACTTCTATCATTTCTGAACTTGTCACAGTTGGTAATGATTCCCTAGTTACCAAAACCCTCTTCTAACTACTTATGCTCCATAGATTTTTCTAGCATTTTGCCCCTTTGAGCACCGTATCCTTGAAATTCTTTCTTCTTTCGTGTTTATGATAAGACACATTCTCAATTTTGTCACACCTTTCTGTGCACATTCGCCTGCCTCTCCCTGCCTCTTTAATGCCAGATGGTGAGCATCATGTGAGGGCACCACCTGAGCGGGTTCTGGAATCAGAGCATGCACAGGAGAAGGTCAGGGCTGGGTCAGCAGGAGGGTCAGCATTCACACTGTCAGAAAGAAATCAAGAGGGCATACAAAGGCAGAGACAGAAGGTTCATATTCCTGGTATCGGTCGATAGCTGAGGTATCTGCAGTTTTAGGCGGGATGTTATGAGGGCTTACAAGCCTGATGGAGGAAGGACGGGCAGGATGTGTGCAGGTAGCAGTTGGGTGGGATGACAGGGAAGTAGGCAGGCTGGGAGGCGGAAGAACAGATGAACAGCAGGAAAAAAAGGACAGAGAAGGAGACTGGGCTCCATTTACGTGCCTCCTCCTGATGGAAGTTAATCCTGGGTTGGCCTTTTCAGAAGGGGTGATGGTAGCACGAAGCCACAGGCTGGGTGATTGTGATACCCGGGTCGGTCTGGTTACTGACAGTGGAAGGAGAGAAGCTGACAGAAGTGCAGACCTGATAAACAAGGCACTTGCACCATCATCATGCTTCCTCTTTACTCAACACCAGTCGTCCACACATTTGATGTTTCTTGGTTATAGAAACTTTCCCGTGCATGTAACATCACAGAGAATGTTGTAACAAGCCTTCACGATCAGTTATCCAGCTCATCAGTTACCAACATTTTGCCAATCTTGTTTCATCTGTCTTTGCCTCATGTTCTTTGGACGTTTGTTTTTGTTGCAGTGTTTTAAAGCAAATCCAGAATAGTATATTACTTCACCCACAAATAATTTCGTGCATTCACTTGTTTTATATCGAAGCACCTGCATACACTGGTGCATTTCTGCTTTTGTACCATTATTTATGTACTTCTCTAGTTTTGGTATTTGAGTACCAGGTGAGTCTTCAAAAGGAGCAGTGGGTTCTGCAAATGGTTATAATAACGACTCTGGTCCTGGTGCCTCTTGTTTCCTTTAATCTTTGTGGCTTTAAGATGCCCCACTAAGGACTAGGCCTTATTTCTTAAATTAAAGCAGAGTATTCCTTTCTTAGGCAGTCTTGGTCTTACAGGTGAAATGTGTATTTTGGGTAATAAGAACTTTGCCATTTGAAAGTCTCTGGGCGAGTCTTAGAGCAACCTCAGAATCATCATCATCTGGACACACCTGGCTGGCTCAGTTGGTAGAGCATGTGACTCTTGATCTTGGGGTTGTGAGTTTGAGCTCCATGTTGGGTGTAGAGATTAGTTAAAAATAAAAATATTTTAAAAAGGGAATCATCGTAATCTACCTAAGTTATTGAGCATAAAACTCTGGATGATAAATAAATACTGGAGGTAAATGGACCAACCTGGTAGGAGAGATCTGAAGGGGTATAAAACATAACTAACCCTACAGAACCGCAGACAGTGAATTCAGTAGACAGTGCAAAAAATAGGTGTGCTCAACAATTATAGCAAACCAACTATATAAATCAGAAATCAGGATGGGTGATTTAATAAAGGATTTTTTCTGGTGTGTAAATTTATTTACAGTAAGAATCCCTTAAAATCAAATTTCTTTTCATGCTATACTTGAATCATCTTTATTAAGAAGGGTAAATCTCATAAAACAAGAACCATGTCAAAAATCTGGAATATGTGGTTCCCAATGCAGTGAGCAGAGTTGAGAACGCTCACCAGGCTTCTCCGGTGGTCAGAGAAGGATAGCGTTGAACTCAAAGGTGGAACTTGGTCTGACTTGGTCAGGAGCCAGTTTCAAGGCAAAAAGGATTTGTACATGGTAGTGGTGGAAGGTAAGTCCAGAAAGGGATGTGGAGGTGAGGTGGTGAATGTCTTAAACTGTGTTTTGTGGAACATTAGTGTCCATCAGATGTTCATAAGTTTTCATTGGAAAAAGTGTTCAGTGGTCAAGTACATCTTGAAAGTGTTAGTTGTTTTGTTTTGTTTGTTTTTAAGATTTTACTTTTAAGTAATGTCTACACCCAACATGGGACTTGAACTTACATCCCCGATCAAGAGTCCCATGCACCACTGATTGAGCCAACCAGGCATCCCAAAGATGTTGGTTTTAAGCAAAAAGTTTCAGGTCTCTTGGTCACATATTTGGGCTCTTAGCTAAAGTGCATGTAAATGGAGAAGAGATGATAATAGATAGCAGCCGTTTCTTTTTTTTTTTTCTTCTAATGAAGGACCTATTCGTGTCCACAGAACACTGGTGTTTCCCAGCACACAGTTCAAGAAGCACAGGTGAAGGAACTGATCTTCTTTTAAAGGATATGAAGAGCCACACAAAGGTTTTCTGCAAGAGAAAATGTGGCACATGTTACTGAGATTCATCTTGTAGGTTTAAGATGGAATGAGAAAGGAGACAGTGTAAAGAAGGAGAAGACTAGTAGTTGAAGGGGGCAGGGGTGGGTAGGGGTGGGGGGTAGTAGTTATGAGAGCCTGGATCCGAGCAGTAGGTGTAAGAGAGGAAGGGAAAATTGACATGCGGGGAGTGACCACAGAGACAGTGTTTGGTTTCAGTAGGTAACTGAATGGGCAGGTATGGGTGCGGGCGGGGGCCAAGTGGGATTCTGAGGTTTTGCGTATAGAGAATACTTGAGAGCTTTTACAGAAATGGAGCCAAGTGCATGGAGAGAGCTAGTGATTCGGAAGGTGTGCTGAGGTCAGAGCTGAGCATACTGAGCTGCACGTGGCCAGTTATGCCTGACAGCTGCTGATGCAAGAGTAACACTTCAGGCGCCAGAGGGCAGGGCCAGCCTGGAGGCTTGGGATTTCATTTCATCTCATTTCATTTCATCTCATTTCATTTCATCTCATTTCATGTCTTATTCTTAATGTTTATTTTTAGAGAGAGAGACAGAGCACAAGTTGGGGAGGGACAGAGAGAGAGAGGGAGACACAGAATCTGAAGCAGGCTCCAGGCTCTGAGCAATTATGACAGCATAGAACCCCATGTGGGGCTCGAACTTATGGACTGAGAGATCATTACCTGAGCCGAAGTCAGTTGCTTAACTGACTGAGCCACCCGGGCGCCGCTTATTTCATTATTCTAATCTATTCTCTTTTATCTTATTTTATTTTATATTCTGGAGCTTGATTTTACAGTTGATCGACATTGTCATTAACTTTTTTATTTTTTTGAGAGAGGGAGAGTGAGTTGGGGAGAGGGGCCGAGAGAGAGAGAGAGAGAGAGAGAGAGAGAGAGAGATTCCCAAGTCCATTGTGGGGCTTGATGCAGGACTCCATCCCACAACCCTGGGATCATGACCTGAGCCAAAATCAAGAGTTGAACGCTCTACTGACTGAGGCACCCAGGCGCTCCTACATTGTCATTAACTTCTAAATTCATTAAGCTGGTTGCTGTGATTTTGATATATAATTCCAAGCCTTTTAATAAGACTTGGAAATTAAAAAAATTTTTTTGTAATGTTTATTCATTTTTTGAGAAAGAGACAAGAGCACGAGTTGGGGAGGGGCAGAGAGAGAGGGAGACACAGAACCCAAAGCAGGTTCCAGGCTCTGAGCTTTCAGCACAGAGCCTGACACGGGGCTTGAACCCACGAACCGTGAGATCATGACCTGAGCCGAAGTCAGTTAACTACAAGTTAACTGCCTGAAGCCACCCAGGTGCCCTGAGGCTTGGAAATTTTTATAAGTGGGGTTTGAGTCTTTGTAGGCTTTATGGGCAGTGTGGTATGCTAGAAAGAATACAGCGTCTAGAGTCAGAAAATCTAGTTTCTAGTTCTATCTGTGCCACTAATTCTTTACAACTTTGGACAGATTATCTATCTGATATATATACAGAGTATATATACATATGCAACAACAATGCCTATCTCAAAGGATTATTGTTTGTGGAGTTGAATCAGAATATTTGTTCGGTATAAATTGTGAAGTGTCTTACCAATTTTAGTCGCTACTATGAGTGATAGGTCTATGGAGAGAGGAACCTGAAATAGAAACCTCAGACCCAGAGATCAATCCCAGAGTAAGTGGGTAGTAAGTAAAGACTAAGTTCATGTCTACACAGAGGCCCAGATGTGTGGGAATGAGCTAGCGTGGAGGAAGTCAGGTGGCATCAAAGTGGGCGTTTTGCAGCAAGGGGTTCCCATAGCAATTAGTAGAGATTGACTCACTGGGAATCTGGGCCTGCGGGCCACACCACAGGGTACTCTGTATGAGGTAAGAAATCCGAGTCAGCAGCCCAGGGGGTGGAGGATGAGGATACCAACTCCTGAAGCCTGGAATGCCAAGAGCAGAGCAGAAACCAACGCAAGCCTGGCAATGCCAGCCAACCAACAGCAAGGGTTAGCCTCAGAGTCGCGAGCAGGGCATACGGAAGGACCTCCTGGATGAAAGGACTGCAACAGTACTTACCACTTGAACACTTACTGCTGGTGTTAGAAAGGAGAGGGGCAGGCAAAGGGTAGGCCGCCCGTTCCACTAGAGGGCGGGTGACCTGTTCCACACAGGCGCCCAGGGGCTGAGGATTTTACTGCTGACCTCCCATACTACATACTGTACGCCCCATACCCCGTATACCGTCGGTCAGTGTGTTCACCATCACCGTGAGTGTGAACCTGAGGACAGAGTGGCTTGCTTTCCTTATTCTGTTGGATTCTCTATTATGGAGGCAGCTCTCGTTATGCTATTAATGTAGCAATGCCTGGTGGGCTCTGGGCTCAGGGAAGGCTGGATTCGAGCGCTGGCTCCGCTCCTTGGTGACTGTGCACCCTTGGCTTGTTTCTTGGATCCTCTGAGCCCCAGTTTGTGTTCTGTTGCTCTAGGCCAGCATTGCTGTGGACTATCGTCACACACCATCCCACGTACAGTCTTGGGAATCCACAGCCTTAGAATCCTGGCTTAGCTGCGTGCCATTGGGGAAGTGATGAACGTTTTCGTTTCTCAGTTTCCCCGTCTGTAAAGTAGGCAAAATAACACGTCCACCTCGACCAGAGAGCTGTTATGAGGACTGAATGGAATTTAATGTGATACCCGAGATGTGGCGAGGGCCCAACCAGTGTTCTCTCTGTGCCAGTGTAGAGCGCTGTAGCGAGGGCACAAAGGGATGGTTCTGTACAACGGTGAGCACGGCACAAGGCACAGATAAATCCTTGCTAAATGCCGTGTTTCATTATTTTCTGACTCATCCTAATGCATTGACCACAGAACAATAGCAGTGCCCGGTCCACATTCTTTCCCTGCAGGATCGACCCCCTGTGCTTACTCAGGGGCCTATCTCCTAAGTTTAGAAGGCCTTTAGGTAGGTTTGAATCTGAAATTCAGTCTCGTTACTGACTCCCAGATGCCGAGAGGGATTTTTGTCTTAGAGCTACTGGCTGCAGGACAGTATCTTCCCACTTTTGACTCCAGTCTCATCTGGAGGGTTCTCCTACCCTGTGCAGCTCTGTGAAGCCTTCTCAGAAGGCAGCAGAATTCCCCAGGAAGAGCTGGATGGGGCATGGCTCTGGTGGCTTCGCCATGCATGGCAAGCCAGACACTTCCCCCAGTTGTTGGCAGTATGAGTCCCTGTAAGTCTGTGCCATGAATCTTACCACATACCCTGCTTCATCCTTAAGCTCCTGGCAGGAAAATATTCTTCCTTTATAGTTGAAGTTTTATTTTGATCAGTTAAAAATAACTGTGTAAGAGGGGTACCTTGGTGGCTCGGTCCGTTGAGCATCTGACTGGCTCAGGTCATGATCTCGTGGTTCGTGGGTTTGAGCCCTGTGTCAGGCTCTCTGCTGACAGCTCGGAGCCTGGGGCCTGCGTCCGATTCTGTGTCTCTGTCTCTTCTGTCCCTCCCCTGCTCATTCTCTCTCTCCCTCTCTTTCTCTCTCTCAAAAATAAATAAACATTAAAAAAATAAAAAAAAAATTAAGACTGAAAAAAGTACCAATCCCCTCCCTCCCTCTCACCTGTCCTCAATGTCAACTCTTTTAATTATTTCTTCTGGCAATGTACTTTAAAAAAATCTTAATCTATTGTTGGTTGATTTTTTTTTTCTTTCAGTTTCACATACTGTTTCTCAACTTTCCACTGTGGAAGATGGGAATTTGGCTTTTTTATACTCCTCCCCAATACAAACATAGAGACAAACACAAGTACTTCCCTTCCCTATATAATAGGTTACATCATAATTTTGGCATAGAATGATATTCGCTGTGTACATTATTGTAATTATGTTAATATTATTCATGGATGAGCCATAGATTATACAGTTATCACCAATTATTACATTTCCTTTCTTGTAAAACTTTTGTTTCCCCTAGAGTCAATAACTACCTCATCTTTTTTGTTGACTTAGCTTTCTACGTAGCTATCACTACTTCACCCTGGAACGTCAAGCCGAGAGTATGAATCTCGGAGTGCATTTGGTCATACCAGCTCTGTGTCACTTTGCCGCAGTCATGGAGACATCTCTCCTGGATCCCAGCACTGCTCCAACGTGGACTGGTTCATCTTTGCTCTTGCGCACCTGTCTTCTTGGCATCTTTCTTTAGCACCATCCTGAACTTTCCCTTCATTTTCTGTTGGATCCCTGTTGCCTGGATGCTGGATCGATCGATCGATCTCTCTCTCTCTCTCTCTCTCTCTCTCTCTCTCTCTCTCTCCCTTTATTCTCCTACTGGTTGGCAAATACTCCCCTGGAAACTTAACTTGAAATAGGGAATGTGGGAAAATAAAGTTGCTGAAGGCTTAAATGCCTGTTAATGTCTTTATCTGTCCGAACAATGGATTACTACTGTGGGTGGATATAAAATTTTCTGCCGAAAAACCTTATTCCTTAGACTTGGGAAGGATCATTCCATTGTTACTGGCTGCCAGTGTTGCTTTGGAGAAATATGGTCTCATTTTGATTTTCAGTCCTTTTCACCTAACCTATCTTTCTTTTTCTTTCTGAAAGTGTTTAGTGTCTTTTCTTTGTCCAGAGTAACCTGAAATATCATGACACGGTGCCATGGTGTTGGGCATTTTTAAAATGAATCATGAGTGCTTTGGTGGGTCCATTCAATCTCGAAGCCCATGGTCTTCATTCTGGGAAATATTTATTCATTATGTTTTGGATAATGTTCCATTTCCTTTGTTCTTTCTTTTTGGAACCCCTATTCAAGTATTGAATTCAGGTACCTTCTAGACTGCTCTCGTGTTCTCTCTTTTTTAAACTACATACATATTTTCTCTAGTTTTCTCACCCTGTCTTTTTGCTTTAGTTATGGGAGATTTTCTTGACTGTTTTCCAGTTCTTTCATTGAATTTTTCATTTCTGCTGTCAAAGTTATGATTTTAAAGAACAGTTTTATTCTCTGGTGTTCCTTTTTTTGTGTGTGTGATGTAATATTCTATTTGTTTTTATTTGGTAGATGCAATCTTTTCTCATTTCTCTGAGGAAATATATATTTTGTAATACCTCTTATGTATATTTTGTAATATCTTTTTTGGGGGGGGTAACATCTTTTTTTTCCCCTGAGATTTCTTTTTGTATGTATGTTTTTTCTAATAGTGGAGGCTTTTAAAATGACGGGTGCTTCCTAACTTTTTGTTCGTATTTATGATACCAGTAAAAACTGTCTAGAATCACAATATGTACGGACAAAGCTTGTTGACTGATGGGAGTCAGTAAGTGACTGAGGCCTCGGTTGCTTCAGTGGGGGACCTCTAATGTCAGGATCTGTAAGCGTGTTCTGCGGGCTTGTCAGTGTCAGGAAGGAGTTCGCTACTCTCTAGCCTGTAGGGGATAAGCCTGGCCGCCAGCATTCTGGGAATCCGATAGGGGAAGTGATCTGAGGGTGAGAGGGCAAAGAAGCGTCACTCAGTGCCCCTGTTTGCAGATCACCACCCCTGTTCTGGGACACGTATGGTGTCCTTGAGTCCAGAGCGATGCCGGTTCAACCTCTGCTATCTCCTTCTACCCCTTGGGGAGAGTTGGGCAGCTCACTGACTGTAGGGATCTAACTGCTTCTGCGCAGACATTTAAGTGAACCCTCAAACCCCAGCTCTTCCTAATTCTAGAGACTTCCTAGTAGTCTGCAGTATAAACCTGGGCTTCAGGGTACTGTATTTCTGGCTTAGGTTTCTGTTTCCTTGCTCTGTGAAGTTGGTTACCCATCCATGCAAAGTCTAAAATTTCCTTACTCTTATTTTCTTGATCCATGATGATGTATACCTTTTAAATCCCTTCCTTGTCATTTTAGTGAGGTTTGAGAGGAAGCAGAAGTGAACTCATGTGGTAAATGGAAGATTCTTGAGAGGTACTTGTTTACCATCTTTTGCAAGGCATTTTTTTTTCTTTTCGTATATTTTCCTCCTGACAGCAGCCATACTTGGTTTTAGTATTTAATCCTTCCATAGTCAGATGAAACTGTGGCCACAGACGCTGTACTCTCCTACTCCCAAGGGGTGGGCATGTGACCCACGCTGAGCCAGTTGGATTCTTCTCCTTGGGATTCAGATCTTCAGAAGATATAAAACAAGTCTGAAGATACTTGCATCCATTCATCCCATCCACGTATCCTAACGAGGTCCCTTCATCTGTTAAACAATTCCTGCTTTTCTTGCCTTCTCAACTTCAAAAACTACCTGTTGATTTCAAATCTGATTCTATGGGTTCCCAGTCAATTCTGTTAGCTTCGGGTAATGTTTCACCCAGTTTTACTCTCGATTGGGTCGTTAGTCTGAGACGGTAGTAATTGCCATACCTTTGGTATAGTGAGAAATCACTTCATTATTCCACCCTGCACATTCACAACTCACTAAATCCCCTCTAAATTCTTAGGAACTGATGAGTTCCTCCCTCAGTTCAGCTCTTTCAGGCAGTACCTTACCAACATAGCTGGAGACAGTCAGCTCATCTGTCAACATTCTTCTTCAAAACCTCTTTGCCATGTGCTACAGTTTCATTAGCTACAGTTTCTGTCTTACAAATTATCACAGGCAACATTTATGCTAAATGTTTTGCCTCTATATAATAATGCTGGAAGTTTTTTCCAGCTTCCAGTAACAGTCCCTTTGCAGCCCAGAGCCAGTACTGCATATTTCAAGTGTTGGCTGTGTTATGGCACTACCCTACATCTCTGTACCAGTTTGTGTTCTAGTCAGCTCTTGCTGTGTAACAAACAGCCACAAATCTCAATGTCATGTGCAAGAGTATTCTTTCTCCATTGAATTCCCTTTATGTTTTTTTTAACTTTTTAATATTTATTTATTTGTTTATTATTAAAAACATTTTTTAATGTTTTTATTTATTTTTGAGACAGAGAGAGACAGAGCATGAGCAGGGGAGGGGCAGAGAGAGAGAGAGAGAGAAAGAGAGAGAGAGAGAGAGAGAGAGAAAGAATGAGTGGGGTTGGGGCAGAGAGAGAGGGAGACACAGAATTTGAAGCAGGCTCCAGGCTCTAAGCTGTTAGCATAGAGCCCGACATGGGGCTTGAACCCACGAACTGAGAGATCATGACCTAAGTTGAAGACGGATGCTTAACCGACTGAGCCACCCAGGCGCCCCTCCCTTTACATGTTTGTGAAAAATCTGTTGATATTTATGCATGGGTCTGTATCTGTATCTGGAATCTACTCTTTTACATTGACTTATATGTCTGTGCTTTCACCAATACTGTACTCTCTGGATTAATGTAGCTTTAAGGTAAGTCTTGAACTGAGGTAGTTTAAGTCCCCTAAGTTTGTCTTTTTCACAATTGTTTCAGCTCTTACATTTCCTTTTATTTTTCCTTAGAGAGTTTGGAATCAGCTTCTCATTTTCTACAGAAATTCCTGCTATGATATTAAGATTGCATTGAATATGTAGAACAGTTGCAGGAGAGTTGACATCATAACAACATTGAGACTTTAAACTCACGAACATGATATATCTTAAATTTTTTGAGGTCTTTGACTTTTTTTTTTAATCAGTGTTTTAGAGTTTTCAGTACACAAATCATAAACAGATTTTGTTAAGATTTTGGTGTTAAAATAGTCCAAAATATTTTTTATTTTTTGGTGCTATTATGATGGTACTACTTGAAACTTTTCAATTTCCATTGGTAATATAAAGAATATATACAGAAACACAGTTGATTTTGTATACTGAACTTATATTGGCCTTCCATCCACTGTTAAACTTACTTTTTAGTTCTAATAAATTTCTCATAGATTGGAATTTTCTAAATATATAGTCACATCATCTGTGAAGAGAAACATTTCTATTTGTTCCATTTCAATCAGTATGTCATTATGTCTTTCTTTCTTTTTTTAATGTTTATGTATTTGTTTTGAGAAGGAGAGTGAGCACACATGTGCGAGTGGGAGAGGGGCAGAGAGAGAGGGAGAGAGTGAATCCCAAGCAGGCTCCAAGCTGTCAGCACAGAGCCCAACATGGGGCTCGATCCCATGAACCGTGAGATCATGACCTGAGCTGCAGTCAAGAGTTGGAAGCTTAACTGACTGAGACACCCCGGCACCCCTATATCTTTCATTTCTATTTCTTCTCTTATTGCAACCAAAGAACTTCTAGTGTGAAGTCACATAAGGGTAGTGGGAGTGGCCCTCCTAGCCTGGTTTCTGATCTTAGAGGTAAAACATTCAGTCTTTCACCACGAGCTATGATGTTAGCAGCCATTTTTGTAGGTGCTTTTCCTCAGCTTGAGGACGTGCCCTTCCATTATTAACCTCTTGAGAGTTTTTATTATGAATAGATGCTGGGTTTTGTCCACTGATTTTCTGCATCTCTAGGGATAAGTGTATGGTATATACTTCCACTTTTGTCTACTGATGTGGTGAATTGATTTGATCAGCTTTTGAATGTTTAACTGTCTTGCATGCCGAGGTAAACCTTACTTGGTCATGGTGTATTACCTTTTTTACACGTTGTTGGATTGCGATCACTACAGTTTTATTAAAGATTTTTGTATCTATGCTCATGAGGGATATTTGGTCTGTAGTTTTATTTTGATGTCTTTGTTTTTAATATAAGGTAATGCTAGCCTCAGAAAATGATCTTGGTAATTCCCTCTTATTTTCTGGAAAACTTTGCATAGAATTGGTATTATTTTTCTGAAATGTTTGAGAAATCTTGCCAGTGCAACCATCTGAGCCTGAAGATTCTTCTTCTTGGAAGGTTTTTAACCACAAATTCAATTTTATATATATATATACATATATATATATATATATGTATATATATATAAAGATTGTTTAAGATGTCTGTTTTTTCTTCAGTGAGTTTTGCTAGTATGTCTTTCAAAGGACCTGTCTGTTTAATCCTTATGGTTATAAATATCTTTAGGCTCTGCAATGGCATCCCCTCCTTCATTCTGAAATTTTAATTTATGTCTTCTCCCTTCTTACCATGGCCAGTAGAGCTGCTCAGTTATTAACTTATTGATGTTTTTAAAAGGACCAGCTCTTTAGTTTATTGATTCTTTCTCTCTTTTACTGCTTTTCCATTTCATTGTTTTTTGCTGTTATTTTTACTATTTCCTGGGAATTCTAGATCAGTTTCCAAGAATCCACACTCTAGGTCTTTATGTTTGAAACTTTTAAAAAAATTATGACAACATAAATACATTGTACATCATATCCCTTTTTATGCACAAAACCCCACATACATGTAATTAAACTTTCACAAAATAACACGTAACTGTATTACATGTGATATGTTTTATTGTTTTCCCCAATCCAATTCCATTCTGTTCCGGTGTGCCTATATTCCCATGTGTTAAGAAGAAGCTGTTCACAGCCTGCTAAACTATATTTACTGCCTACTAATGGTTAGTGATGTGCAATTTGATAAACGTTGCTGAAGATGATTCTGGTAACAAGTCATTTTTTACACCACTTTGTGAAACCTCATACTGTTTCTTGATCCATCTCATTGATAAAAATGAAAAACAAGACAAGGTGCATAATCCAGCCTACAGAATATCCCTAAAAATCTCTCGCCGGGTTGAAACAGAGCCCTTAACGAGCATACTCTGCGTGTGATGGTTTGTCCATTCATTCAGCAAATGCTGAACCCAGGTATCAATTTAGGCACTGTGGATACAGCAGTGGATAGAACAAATGAAGTCCTTTCTCTATGAAATTGCCACTTTTGTGGGTAAAAAGAGTCAATAAAATAAGTCTGTCTAGTGCTGGCGACAAAAAGTAAAGGAAGATGCAGAAGAAAGACAGAGGGATGCTATGCGATTTTATTTGGAAGTGTTATATATCTCTTGAAATATTTTTTTTAAAGTGTTTATTTTGAGAGAGAGTGAGCATGTGCTCAGGGGAGAGACAGAGAGCGGGAGAGAGAATCCTAAGCAGGCTCTGTGCTGTCAGCACAGAGCCCAGTGCGGGGCTTGATCCCATGAACAGTGAGATCATGACCTGAGCCCAAATCAAGAGTTGGATGCTTAACTGCCTGCGCCACCCAGGCACCTCTTTTTTTTTCTTTTTTAAGTGAGCTCTAGGGGTGCGTGGGTGGTGCAGTTGGTTAATTAAGGATCCGATTTTTGCTGTAAGTCATGATCTCACAGTTTGTGAGTTCAAGCCCCATATTGGGCTCTGTGCTGATAGTATGGAGCCTGCTTAAGATTCTGTTTCTCCTTCTCTCTGCCCTTCCCCAGCTTGTGCGCTCTCTCGCTCTCTCGCGCTCTCTCTCTCAAAATAAATAAACTTAAAAAACAAAGTAAGCTCTACACTTAATGTGAGGCTTGAACTCACCACCCTGAGATCAAGAGTTGCATGGTCTACCAACTGAGCCAACCAGGTGCCTCTGCCTTGCTATTTTATTTGGGATGGCCAGTGATTGTTTTTCTTAAAAGATACTATTTGAACAAAGAACTAACAAATGAGAAATAGCTGGGGAAAGAGCATTCCAAACACAGGAAAGAGCAGGTGCAAAAGCCCTGGGGCAGGATCACACTTGGAACTGGAGAGGAGAGGAACTGGAGGGAGTGGTAGAGATAGTGGAGGTACCAGTGTCCATGCTGGAGCTCCCTGGCAATGACTGGATTTTACTCTGAGAAAAGGGAAGCTATTTGAAGTGCCTTTGCAGCTAAGTTATAAGATCTGACTTCCACCATAAAAGACTCAGTAAGACTGTTGTGGGGAGAATAGAACACAGAGGGGTAGGATGAGCCAAAGGGGAAGGTGTTGGGAAAGTCCAGGCAGAAGGTGGTGGTGACTCACGTTAAGGAGGTAGCAAGAAGGTGGTGAGAGCAATTGAATTGTTTACGTCTGGAAGATAAAGCTGACCAAATCTGCTGAGGGTCAGATAATTGTGAGGGTGTGAAAGATCGGAAAAACCCCATCCTTACTCTCCATCATCCCATGTTAGGTGTATTAATGGCTTGTTACCATTTCTAATTGTATTACGTATTTTTTTTCTTACTTGTTTGTTGTCTTCCTTAAGCATTAGAGCAGACACTCCATAAGATCAGAGACTCGTCTATCTTGTCCACAGCCATCCTCCAGCACCTGGAACAGTGCCTGGCACATACAGATGCTCAATAAACATTTGCTTCTGTGAATGAGTGAGAAGAAAGGAGTTTGGCATCTGTATTGAATCCTTGATATATTTCTGCCCTCCACTTTCTAATTCCACCCCTGGAAATCTATTTTGAGGAATTTTTCACAAATGCAAAGACTTGTCTCCATAGACATTCATCAAAGCAACTGATTCTAATAGTGGAAGATTAAACACATTCTAACCATTCAACAAGAGGAGAATTTGGCACCTTTCCTAAAAGGTTCAAGGAGAACTTTGCCCACTATCGGGGAAGGGTGGCCAGTGGTGGGGAGTAGCTCTCTGCCAGGGCTTTAGCACCCAGAGCCCAGCAGACCCGTGGGCACGGGGTTATGCCAGCCAGAAGTTCCTTCACTTCCAATCATGCATTTTAATTACAACTCTTAAAATCTCGAGGGTTTAATTTAAAAAGTTTTACAGCAGGCTTTGAACCAGTTCCTGGGGCCTCATTATCAGCCGCTCTCTTCATCCTGGGCCTGTGTGTGGGGGAGTTAAGAGAGAGGTGACTACGGGAGAAAGAGGGGAGTGAAGGGGTATACGCTAGAAACACCCAAGGGAAAGCGGGAGCAGAGCTTTAATTAAAACCCAGCTGGGCAATTTGCATCAGCGAGTTTAACCCGAGAGGGACAGGCTAGCCTTCGGAAGTGCTGTGGGGATACGGGGGTGCTGGGCCCCGTGGAGGCAGCGTTTCAGTAGAGCCTACGGTACAGCACGTACTGGGCACCTTCCTGTGGGAACTCGTGCCTGTGTGAGCAAACGCGAACGCGTTGGCTTGTGCAGTTTTACTAATTAATGAAGCCTACATTTACTCAGCCAAGTGCTGGGAAAAATAAATGAAATAAAACCCCCTTTTTTTCTCACCAAAGAAAGAATTGTTGTTGTTGTTGTTGTTGTTGTTGTTGTTGTTTTTCAAATTTGCACCACAGAGCTCTGAGTCCTAGTATCCAATCTTAAGTATATTTACTCCCAAATCAAAGAGTTTCTGAACTAAAAGTTACTCTACTACCTTGCCCCATTTTACAAATAAGGAAATTGATGCCAGAGATTACCTCAAGGTTGTAGAGAGAGGAAAAGAATGCTTTCTTCCTTGACCACTATTTCAGCTCTCTCTTCATGATTCTGCACCGTTTTCTAATATTTTTCTGGATATACTTATTTGACAAATACTGAAAAGCCATGTGCATCGCACTGGGTAGCCATTGAGGAAAGTGTCACACAAAGGTGAAACGAAAATGAATTCTATTTTCTTAAGATGTATACTCGGAATGTGAGTATCCTCATATTAATTATTTCAGTCTTTGTCCTCTGCCTGGCTCTAGGACCAACCGTAGTGGCCAAGATTTAGATCCTTGTGAGCCAAATGAGACCTAATGCAAAGACAAAGATGTAGGTACGATTTGGGCTGCAGAGCTTCCAAGAATTGGGTTACTTCCCTGGAGGAAGAGGCTGTCAGGCTGGCTAGGGGATGCCACAGTTGGGAGTGTATGTGGTGCGGCACTCGGGGATGTTGGTTGGAAAGCAACAGAAAAGAAAGCCTTGGCTAACTCTTGGAGGGAAGGAATTTACTAGAAGTAATTTGGACAGCTCTCCGAATTAATGGCATGTATGGAGACCGGGGAGCTAGATGCTCAGAAGTGCAGCACAGTTTATACCTCAGGAGGCCACCAGCCACTGGATGCGACCAACGGAATTGGTTCCATACTTTTATGCTCCCCAGGCATCATCTGCTTGGTATTCAGTGTCCCAGTGGACGTGGCTGACTACTCTAGCTTTAGGGTTGAGAGGAGGAAATATATGTATGTGGCATTTTTACCTAGTGTGCTATGAAGTAGGACCCTGTCTTCCACCCAGACTCAGACTATTTGAGGGGGACCCCAAACAGAAACAGGATCACTGCTGAGCAGTGAAAACAAAAACACACACAAACCCCCCCCCCCAAAAAAAAAAAACCCAAACAACACACAACTAAAATCCCCTGTGTCTGTTTAAAATCAAACAGAATTGAATGAGTTGAGAGTAAATAGGCACTCTACAGGAAGCTGTTCAAATTTCCATTTTTTCATCTGGAGAAGGAATTAGTAAGTCTTTTGTCAATATAGGTTCATCTTAGATACCCAAAGATATATTGAGAGATAAGGTGCTACATACATACTGGGGGCAAAATCCCCAGATATTTTTTGTTATGAAAATAATCTCTGAGCGAAGCCATATCTTTAAAAGAAAAAGTATCTTTAGAAAAAGTTTTATTTATTTATTTTGAGAGAGAGAGAATGAGAATGAACAGGGGAGGGGCAGAGAGAGCGAGGGAGAGAATACCAAACAGGGTCTTGAACTCAAACCGTGAGATCATGACCTGAGCCGAAATCCAGTCAGATGCTTAACCAACTGAGCCACCCAGGCACCCCCAAAATACCTTTTTTTTAAAAAGTGTATTTATTTTGAGAGAGAAAGCATGTGTGCGTGCTCAAGCAAGCAAGGGAGGGGCAGATGGGGAGAGAGAGAGGGTGAGAATCCCAAGCAGGCTCTGTGCTGTCCGCTTGGAGTCTGGCTCAGGGGCTCAATCTCATGAAGCATGAGCTCATGACCTGAGCCAAAATCAAGAGTTAGACATTTAACCGACTGAGCCACTCAGATGCCCCAGAAAAAATGTCTTTTACACATTAGTTTCTTAAACATCAAGCATATAACAAATTTCAAGTCCAATTGAGATGACAGAAAATAAGTTTGTTTGGCTGAGCTATGGATTCATATTCTATCTAATCTCTTCCTTAAAGTTTGAAAACTACTTTATATAAATGAATTTACTTGCCCACTCCTTTCAAACACATAATCTCAAAGGCAGAATTTCTCACTCCATACTGGATTAGTCACATTTTTATGCCAGTATTCTCTAGTATCTCATTATCTTTTAAAAAAAAAAACTCATTAGACACATGAAAAAATGCTTCACATCACTAAATATCAGGAAATGCAAATCAGAACCACAATGAAATATCACTTTATACCTGTTAAGATGGCTAAAATAAAAAAGACAAGAAATAAGAAGTGTTGGTGAGGATGTGGAGAGAAAGGAACCTTCATGCACTGTTGGTGGGAATGAAAACTGGTACAGCCACTGTGGAAAATAGTGTAGAGGTTCCTTAAAAAATTAAAAATAGAAATACTGTATGGTCCAGTAATTCCACTGCTGGATATTTACCCAAAGAAAACAAAACACTAATTTGAAAAGATATATGTACCCCTGTGTTTATTGCAGCATTTTTTACAGTAGCCAAGGTATGGGGAAGCAACCTAAGTGCCCATTGACAGACAAATGGATTAGGAAGATGTGATATACATTATTTATACAATGGTATATTACACAGCCATGAAAGGATGAGATTTTGCCATTTGCAACAACATGGATGGACCTAGAGGGTATCATGCTAAGCAGATAAGTCAGACTCAGATACCATATGATTTCACTCATATGTGGAATCCAAAAAACAAAACAAACGATTAAGTAAACAAAAAGCAGAATCAGATCTGTAAATACAGAGAACAAGCTGATGGTTGCCAGAGGGGAGGGGTTGGGAATGGGCAGACGGATGAAAGAGTGAAATGGTGAAGGGGAGTGGAAGGTACAGGTTCCAGTTATGGAATGGATAAGTCACGGGAATAAAAGTCACAGCATAGAGAATATAGGCAACGATACTGTAATAGTGTTGTATGGGGACACTTGTGGTGAGCACACCATACTTAACCTGTAGAGAAGTTGGATTACTGTGTTGTACATATAAACTAATATAACATTGCCTGTCATCATACTAAAAAACAACTCTTCCCTTAGTCCTTTATCCCTCCAGTTGTCATCTCTTTTTTTGTTTCTTTACCAAGGAAAATCTATCAGGAGCATTTTGAATATAGGTTGTCTTGAGTTCCTCATCTTCCATTCCCTCAACCAACCACAGTTGGGTTTCTGACTCAGCCGCCATATTCCTTGACATGATCACCTCCACAAGGACGCATCCTACAGTCACATGTCCACCCTCCTTTTACATGACTTTTTCATGAGCAGTCAACAACCTATGACTCTGGACATCTCCCTCCTCCTCCGCTTTTTAAAAAAATATTTTCTTTCAAGTAGTTCTGTGATACTATCAGAAGTTTGGGCTTTTCTCTCACCTCACCAGGCTAGTCTTTCCCAATCTCATTTGCTTGTCTCACAGTGTTGCTGGCAGCATTCTCCATGTTTTCCTAAGGAATTCGGTGTGGTCTAAAGCTTTGAATATCATCT
The DNA here is from genome assembly GCF_024362965.1 of Panthera pardus. Taxonomy (NCBI): domain Eukaryota; kingdom Metazoa; phylum Chordata; class Mammalia; order Carnivora; family Felidae; genus Panthera; species Panthera pardus. The sequence goes on from NW_026527013.1 coordinate 156,679,341, forward strand.
ATATTCTGATGAGTTCTAAGTTTCTATTTCAGACCTGATCTCTGCTCTGGAGTCTAGACTCATCAGTCAAACTGCCGTTGTGATATTTTCTCTTAATCCCATGCTATCATTTCCCACTATATCACCTAAAGGTATGAAAAACACTGAGGGCTCAAGCCGAGAACCCAGGTATCATACTTGCTCTTTCTTTACCTGTCACCATCACATCTATTCATCATTGAAGTCTGTTAGATCCACCCCCAAAATATAGATGGTCATATTTTCTGAAAATAGCAACTGTTTTGTTTCTTCCTTTGCATTTTGTCTATTTTTCTTGTCCTCATGCATTACTTAGGATCTCCAGGGATATGCTGAAGGTATATCCCTTTTCATTCTTCTCATGGTTTTTTTTTTTTTTTTTGAGAGAGAGAGAGTGAGAGAGCATGAGCGAGTGGGGGAGGGGCAGAGAGAGAGGGAGACACAGAATCTGAATCAGGCTCCAGGCTCTGAGCTGTCAGTGCAGAGCCCTACACGGGGCTTGAACCCACGAACCATGAGAACATGACCTGAGCCGAAGTCAGATACTTAACTGACTGAGCCACCCAGGCCCCCCCCACTTTTTTTTTTTTTTGAGAGAGAGTAAGCAAGTGCACGAAGGGGAAAAGGGCAGTGGGGGAGGGGGAGAGAGAGAGAGAGGGAGGGAGAAAGGGAGAGAGAGAGAACCCTAAGCAGGCTCCACACTCAGTACAGAGCCCCAATGCGGGGCTCTATCTCATGACCGTGAGATCATGACCTGAGCCAAAATCAAGAGTCAGATGCTCATCTGACTGAGCCACCCAGGTGCTCCTCTTCTCATGTTCTTGAATTTAATGTGAATCTTTCTAACTTTTTACTTCTGAGTATAATGCTTTGCCAGAGGTTTCTGGTAGATATACTATTCGTTATATTCTTTCTTTCTTTCTACCTTACTGTGCTGCAGATGTTTAATCCTGCCTGGGCTTGGATTTTTCAAACTATTTTCTGTTATGGTCATGAAGTGTTTCTCTTATAATCTGTGAAGTCAGTGAACACATTAGTTATACTAGAATTGCACCATCCTGCATTCTTGAGATTTATCTGTCCCCCCAGTCTACTCCCTCTGGACTTGGAGAGTCCCCACGGCCACTCCTGCTCTGTTAAGCCCTGTGCACCAGGCAGGTTCTTGATTTTCTTTTACCGTGTAATACCATCTTCCTGGATCTTTTAGGGGAGCCAGGCTTCCAGCTTTCCAATGCTGTATTAGAGTTATAGAAGAGATCTGGTCTTTCTAGTAAGTTAGGACCCCGGTTTTGGAGAGGCTGGAGCCTGTGCTTAGTGTGCCATCTTGAGGACAGACAGGAAAGGACTGGAATTACTGTGGTTCATGATGTAAAGAGACTTGGGAATCATCCTGATTTAGAAGAATGCCTTTGATCCAGAATTTAATGACATATAGCAGGACCAAAGGAGGTGACAATTCAGAAAAAAGAAAAGCCTCTCCTAAATTAATGCTGGTTGAAGATCAAGTGAGGAGACAAAAGAAACCTGTGTGGGAAGAATTAAAGACAGAGACCGTAAAAATGTCAAGGCCTAAGGAATTTAAAAACTGATTATTTCCAGGGCACCAGGGTGGCTCAGTCGGTCAAGTGTGTGACTCTTGATTTCTGCTCAGGGCATGATCTCACAGTTCAGTGAGTTTGAAAGTATGGAGCCTGTTTGAGATTCTCTCTCTCCATCTCTCTCTGCCCCTCCCCTGCTCATGCTCTCTCTCAAATAAATAAACTTAAAAAAAAAATAAAAACCTGTTTATCTCCCTTGAAAGTTTCCATCACCATCTCCTACAAAATTTTTACTGGAAACATTCCCATCAGTACTGAATTTTGAATATATAAAAGGGGGTGGGGGAGGAAACCAGTGGAAAGTTAACCTCTCGCCCAGTCTGGCCACCAATGTGACCAAAATTTATGTAGCCAGTAATGAGGTAGAAAAAAATGGAGAAAAGACTAAAGTCGTATCGCAGCTTCTTTCTGGAAGAATGTCTTTGGATTTCAGTAAATATCAGAGGCCCGTATAGGATATTTAGTTGGGGCAGGAGTTGGGAAACTCAGTCTTTTTTGTCTTTATCTAGTCCACAAATACCGTTTGGTGTGCCAGGCCTTGTGCTATGTTTTGGGGGTAAAGCTCTGAGAAATGCAGACATCAGCCCCACCTTCGTGCCATGTATAGTCCAGTTAGGGAAGAGAACATCGCCCAAACATTATTGCAAATATGATGAGAAGCAGGGAAGGAATCACGGGGTATGACCGCAGGTAACAGTGTGCATAGTCAGGACACAGCCAGGGGTAGAGTTTCCTGTAAGAAAGGGTCTTTAAATTGAGACCTGCAAGAGGAGACAGAACTATTGGTCAGCCCTTCTGACCAGACTCCTGTCTTTCCAAAGCTGGAAAAAAAAAAAACCCATATTCTTTGCCTGTCCGAAGAATCTCTCTATCCAAGGGTACCTTTAAGATCAAGAATGTGTGGTTTCAGAATCATGGACTTCTAGAGGTGGAGTCCTCGGCGATCATGGAAAACTGGCTTGTGTTGTGCTCGAGTTCATCCACTGTGAGTAGAGGGAAGAGATGTGACACCAGCGTGGATCCTCAGGGAGAAAAGACAAGAGTCACACTGCTCTAACAGCAAACTGGAGGAAAGGGAAAGTATTTCAGTTGGGCTTTTCTGATGACAGGTGATTGGAACTCAAATGCGTAGAAGCAAAAGGAAGCAGTTTATTGGTTTAGGGAACAGTAGGGGAGTTTCTGTGGAACTTGAAGGCACTACGAGTCCTAGACTGTTGAGCAGGGTCCTTAGGGACCTTGGAGAAGGACAGCCTTACGACAAGTGAAAGTAGAATGATTCGACCAGCATCGTTGTCATTTTTCATTATTGCTCAGCTGTGATCCCAGTCTGTGTCACTAGGAGATATCTCATCCTAATTATAACTGGGCATTCATTGAACGTCCACAGGGCACCAGGCACGGTGCTAAACACCAGGTCACAGAGATGGAAAGGAAGACTCTGTTCTGCCTGGTAAGAGAGACACCTGCTTAAAGTAACTGACAACATGGTGTCATTAGGACACAGAAGTAATATGGGGGAACAAGCAAATAATATCTAAAAGGAGCACATTCGGGGAAGGCTTCTTGGAGAAGGCGACAAATGAGCTCCTCCTGAAGGATGAACAGGAGTTTTCCTGGTGTATAAAGAAGGCAGCACTATTTCAAGGAGAAGGAGCACTGTATGTAAATGCGCAGATATGCAAACCACGGAGATGTGTTCTGAAGATGAGAAGCAATTTGGATTTGCCAGAGAATGAGTCAGAGGGTGGGAGCTGGAACTGGAGGAAGGGGAAGGGGTAGGGTAGAGCCAGAAAATGAAGAGTCTGGCATTCTCCCTGAAGACAACCGGGAGTCCCTGAGGGCCTTTTAGCTGAAAGGTGTGGTTTGTTTGGCAGCGCTTTGGAAGACGAGTCAGTTGAAATCATGCCTAGAAGTGGGGAGCCCAGTAAAGAGGTTAATGGAGTAGTTTGGATGAGAGATGCTGGGGACTGGAATTTTGACCTTGGTGGTGGGAATGCAAGGTAAGGAGTCAGAGAGGTGGAGCCCAGGGCCATGGAAGTCTAGGCAGAGGGCAGTGCAGCAAGTCCACCCCCAGAGGCTTGGAATTGAACTTGCCTGTCAAGCTTCTGGCTGGGACTGGGACTCTCCTGCAGAAGCTCTGACAGATTCATCACCGCCAGGGGAGATGGTATAGTCTGAAGTCACCTTGCTGCCTGAAGTAATCTCAGACTCTTTGAAATTGTGAAGGCAGTGAAAATCCAGAGACATTGTGCTGTCAGGCCAAAAGCACGGGGATCAGGAGTCAGAACACTAAACTTGAGTAGGTGTGACCCTTCCTGGTCAGTTAAAAGATTGATGGAAAACTGCTTATGCGGTTAACCTTCAGTTCCTGCACCTGCAAAATGAGGGTTGTATTTTCCTCACCTGGTAAGGATTGCATGGCAAAATGGAAAGGAAGGTATTCAAAATGCTGTAAAACACTGTGCACATATTAGCTATTTTATAGGGAAACCAGAATTTGGGATTTGAGTAAGAAGATACCATTTTGAGAAACTTGCTACCAGGTCACTGTCCCCAAAATATGCCCTTGTAATGCATTGTTACAAGCAAGTGAAGTCGTCATCTCTGAGCTATAAGGATAACTCAGGAGAAACCATTGATCTTGTATTTGGCAAAGCTGAGTGTCTATCTCAAGGTTGTTCAGACAGAGTTGTGTTATTATGGTATATTTGCACAATGACTCCACGTACTTTCATTTGTTTCCACAAAGTTTGGAGGCAGAGGAGAGGACGTGTATCGTTATTCATTCTAGACACCTAAAATCTGAGCCACAGAAAGACACCACCATACAGCTCAGTGTCCCTCATCCAGGGGAGGTGGTGTGCCCATGGCTGCTGTGGATGATGAAGGAGCAACGAGTCATGGGGCTTCTGGGGTCACAAAGATGTTATACAACTTGAGGGGAGGCCTGGTGGTCCCCATCCCCCCCATTTCTGCTTAGTACCTAAAGATATGTTTCCAGAGCTTTCCATATGTTCCAGTCATGCAGGGGTCTCCCTTATCCATACACATGTTGATCCTCAGCTGCCGACTTAGTTCTCAGAGCAGAGTGGGCCTGAGCTGGGGATGTCCAGGACCATCTCATGCACATAGACTGACCAGAGGTTGCACACGGCCTCACTGCTGGTTGTGGCCCGGCTTGTGGAAAGGAACCCAAATGCCTTTGGACCTTATGATCACCTGACCTGGGAACATAGGCACTGACTGCACATGGCACATGATGCGGTATCCCGAATGCAATAGGAAGGAAGAGATGACGTGATGTCCAATATTCTTTATAGAGTACATCTCCCCCCACCATCCCAGGAGACCTAAAACATTTTGAGTAATCTCAGATTAATCAGAGAAACATTTGACTCTATCTCCTTGTCCAAGCTTATTTGCAACCTGATTGGTCTCCTTCTAGGTTCCTTAGAGTTTGATCCTCCCATCCTCCCTTGACCCTGAAGGGTATACAAAAGAAAGAATTGGGGTACAAAGAAAATCAGAAACAGGAAACTTCTCTCATGTGCTTTGGGTGCCTGGAGGCTCCAATTTAAACACGTTCGTTTATGTCTTTCATCAGCACAAGAACCTAGTAGCTACATCCTCTCATTGTTACCGTTAGCCCTAGGCACACAACTCCAGTTCCAATACACAAGGAAGGAAGCTCAGTAACACCTCCCTCCTCCATGCCCAGGACAGTCACATTCCAGAAACAGTCAGAGAAGCTCACCTGATCATCTTGTGCCTACAGCTCAGGTCTAGTGTGAGGGAGAAGAGTCATTTGTGTAGAAGTGGAGAGTGGGTGGTCTGGAGATGCTATATATAAGGAAGAAGGTATGATTACCTTCACAATATCCTTCTTTCTGCCTCCTTTTGGGAGAGTGGTGCTTAGCTGGATGACTTCCCTGAACACCTGAGCAACACTCAAGTGATGCTTCTTGCAAACAAGCCCCTGGTCACTTCTCTCTGGATCTGAGTCTATAACTGAGAGGATTTAGGTTGAGACTGTCCCAGTCTCCTCAAGTATTCTCCACTCATCACTGTCACACTCTGCACGGAGGTGTTTCCCTGTGGTGAGCAGAGGGGTCTCTGCAAAACTATTGTTACCTTTAGTGAAAAACATGACCCAAGAGGACAGGAACCGGTAACAGGCTGAGGGCAACAAAAGGAGTAAAAGCAGAGGTCAGTGACTACTCGGGGATGTCCCATTAGAGAGCCTCCGTAGAGTGTGAGTTTTCATCTTTGCTCTTTGATCTTGGGTTAGGAGATTGGAACACCACTACCGACCATATGGGGCCAGACTGGACATTCTGTGTTGGGCAGCTTCTCTCTGGTGAGAGTCAAGGCAGTCAGTGTACCCTGATGCAGGGCCAGTCAGGTGCTGCTGTGAGGCCTCACAAGATGCCTGGGCTCAGTGCCGTTGATTTGGAAAGAGCCAGAGTGCTGAAAGCTGATTCACTAAGAGCTAATGTTTGAAGTGTACATTCTTCACTGCAATCCAGGGTGGCTAGTGATGAGTTTGCTGAATTTATTTGTTCCTTGTAGCTATTTGTATAGGGTACAGCACTTTGTACCAGATGGGGGTCAGTTTTAATAGATTATGAAGAAATCTGCCTAATTAAGGTTTGGTTAGTTTTTATTTTAGTTTATGACAGTGTCTGAAAGAATTTTCATGTGTTCTTTTTGCCAAAACTTTGCTACTGGTTGCAGAGGGAGATGGCAGAGAGAATGAATTGTCTGCTTCGGAAAGATGGAATGAAAAGTGATCATTGAAAAATATACATTCTTAAACTTTAGTATAAGAAAGACTGAAAATAAACTGAACTAAACATCTATTTAAGAAGTTAGAAAGTGATAGCAAAACAATGCCTCCGCCAAGAAGCAGAAAAAAGGAAATAATGAAGCTAAGAATAGACATTATTTAAAAAGAAAAAAAGTGTAAATAGCCAAACTCAAAAGTCTGAAAAGATGAGTCTCCTATGACACTGGTCAAAGACGAAAGAGGTGAGAGAAACACAAATAATAACATCAGAAATGAAAAGGGAAAAAAAAAGGACAGACGATGTAGAGATTGAATAATCACACAAGGATGTTCTAAAAACCTTGAAGCCAACACATTGGAAAAATTAGATACACAAATTATTGAAAAGCATCACTTTCAAATCTGAATCGAGAAGGAAGTTAATAATTCTGTAACCATCAAGGAAATTTTATCAGTAGGTAAAAATTTCTTATAAATAAAATGCCAGACACAGTGTCCAGTGAGTTCTTTCAAAAAGTAATTTTAATCTTATGAAATCTTTCCAACGAGAGCAAAAGAAGGAAATGTTCAATACCTAACTTTGTGAAGAAGGATGTAACTTTGATATGAAAACTTGGCAAACACGTGTAAAAAGGAGAATTGTAGTCTAATCTAACCTGTAAATGTAGATGTGGGAATCCTAAGAACAGTATTATACTTACAAATAATAACTTATATGTCTCATAATGCACGTGACTAGTTATGTTGATCCCAGGATGCCATATTGGTTTAAACATGAGAAATTCAATTCATGAACCCACCTATGTTTACAGGCAAGAAAAGAAAAAGTGTGCAACCATTTGAGCAGTTGAAGAAATACTTTTTATGAAACTCAAAGTTTATCTAGTAAAATCTCTTAGAAAATAAAGAATAAAAACGAACTTTCCCAAACTGATCATGGATATGTATAAAACCTATTGTTAGACATTAGTTACATGATGAAATATTCAAACATTTCCCTTTGAGATCAGAATAAGATAAGGATGTGCACTGGTACCATTTTTATTCAACATTAAAAGTCCTTGCCAGCATAGAATGCTAAAGTGAAAATACACAAATAATAAAGAAATGAGTAAATGTTAAGAAGGACTGGAAATAAATTTTTAAAACTTTTGTACTTACAAGTGATGTGAGTGTGTAGGTGGAAAATATTTAAAGATTCCCAAAGTTTGGGGCACCTGGGTGGCTCAGTCGGTTGAGTGTCTGACTCTTGATTTCGGCTCAGGTCATGGTCTCCAAGGTTTGTGGGATTAAGCCCCATGTTGGGCTCTGCCTGACAGTGTGGAGCCTGCTTGGGATTCTCTCTCTCTCTCGCTCTCGCTCTCGCTCTCGCTCTCACTCCCTCTCCCCCCTTCCCTCCCTCAAAATAAATGAATAAACATAATTTTTTTTAATTCTCATAGTTTGAAAGCTATGGGGTTTATCAGTATTGCTGGAGTTAACATACAAATATTGTTATTTGATATTGCTAAAGATAACATACAAACATTAATTGCATTCCTATATACTATCAATATTCCAGGTGTGAAATGAATATTTTATTCGTTTGGAATAATGGGAAAATCCACTTGCATTAAAAAATATGGAGTCAAGAATGAAGTAACATATCTAGAAACTGTTCCACAACTTTGTGGGAAAACTAGGAAAGTGAACAGGGGCACCTGGGTAGCTCAGTCAGTTAAGCATCCAACTCCTGATTTTGGCTCAAGTTATGATCTCATGATTCGTGAGATAGAGCCGCAAGTCTGGCTGTGTGCTGACAACACAGAGCCTGCTTGGGATTCTCTCTCTCTCTCTCTCTCTTGCTCACTCTCTCTCTCTCTCTTCCTGTTTCTCTGCCCCTCCCCTGCTTGTGCTCCCTCTCCCTCTCTCTCTCAAAATAAATAAATGATAAAAAGAAAAAAAGAAATGTGGACAGAGAATCATTGGGGGGTACCTAAAGAGGTGCAGAGGTAAAATATGATCATAAACTGAAAAACTAATTTCTTAAAAGATATAAATTCCCCATAAACTGATCTATACTTAAAAAAGAAATCACTTAGAATCAAAATGTAGCAGGGCTTGTGGTGGTGATTGTTGTTTGCTTATTTGTTTTGGTGGAACACAATGAGCTGATTTTAAAATTTAAATATAAGCAACAAAGAGCCAAGAACAGTTGAGTGTTCTGGAAGAAAAATAAAGAAAAACAAGTATAAAAATCTTACACTATTGAACCATTGGCACAGAGATAGAAAAATAAATCAATAGAAAAAAACAGAGCGCTTCCAAAAGACACACATATATACGGGCAGTTGGCCCTGCCGATGAGGGGAAGGAGTAGACTTTTCAATGAACAGGGTTACGATAACTGGGAAGCCATATTTTTAGACACTGAAATTGTATTCCTACTTCACATGACACAAAAAACTTATTTAAAGATCTTCGCTTGAAAGGAAAATTGCAAAACTCTTGGAAGATAGTATAGAAAAGTATCTTCTTGTAATTTGGGTAAACAAAGTAATTTTTAATCAAGATGCAATTAGCATTACCCATAAGGAAAAGATTAAAAACTTGGACTTGTAATGTTTATCAGGAGAAGTATTGTTTCTCAAATGATACAAGAAAAAGAAAGAAAGGGCAACCCAGAGTGGGAGAAGCTATCAGAAAACATGTAACCAACCACAGTTATATAAACAGAATAATCATGACATACAGAAAATCCAATAGAAAAATGCACCAAGAATAAAACAAAATCTAAATGTCAAGTTAATATATGCAAAGCTACCTAACCTCATTAGTAATCAGTACAGCATAAATTAAAACCACAATAATATACTATTCTGCACCCATCATTTTGGCCAAAAGGAAGAAAAAAAAGCCAATGATATTAAGTGTCCACAGGATCTGGAGCAATGGAATCTCCTCATATATTCAGAGTGGTCCAAATTTAACTTACTGTTGTCTACAGCTTGTTTTTATCTAGTAAGGTTGAGTTGCGCATAGTTTATTTATTTTTATTTTTTTTAATTTTTTTTTTAATTCACATTCAAGTTAGTTAGCATATAGTGCGATGATGATTTCAGAAGTAGAATCCAGTGATTCATCCCCTACATATAACACCCAGTGCTAATCCCAAAAAGTGTCTTCCTTATTCCCCCTTGCCCATTTAGCTCATCCCCCATCCAAAACTCCTCCAGCAACCCTCAGTTTGTTCTCTATATTCAAGTCTCTTACGTTTTGTTCCCCTCCCTGTTTTTATATTATTTTTGCTTCTCTTCCTTTATGTTCATCTGTTTTGTATCTTAAATTCCACATATGAGTGAAGTCATATGATACTTGTCTTTCTCTGACTAATTTTGCTTAGCATAATACCCTCCAGTTCAATCCACGTTGTTGCAAATGGCAAGATTTAATTCCTTTTGATTGCCAAGTAATACTCCATTGTGTGTGTGTGTGTGTGTGTGTGTGTGTGTGTACACACACACACACACACACACACACACACACACATACCACATGTTCTTTATCCATTCATCCATTGATGGACATTTGGGCTCTTTCCATACTTTGGCTATTGTTGATAGCACTGCTATAAACATTGGGGTGCATGTGCTCCTTCAAAACAGCATGCCTGTATCACTTGGATAAATACTTAGTAGTGCAGTTGCTGGGTTGTAGGGTAGTTCTATTTTTAGTTTTTTGAGGAACCTCCATACTGTTTTCCAGAGTGGCTGCACCAGCTTGCATTCCCACCAGCAATGCAAAAGAGATCCTCTTTCTCTGCATCCTCGCCAACATCTGTTGTTGCCTGAGTTGTTAATGTTAGCCATTCTGACAGGTGTCAGGTGGTATCTCATTGTGGTTTTGGTTTGTATTTCCCTGATGATGAGTGATGTTGAGCTTTTTAAAAAATTTTTTAAAAATTTTTTATTTTATTTTTTTTTATTGAGCATGTTTTCATGTGTCTGTTAGCCACCTGGATGTCTTCTTTGGAAAAGTATTCATGTCTTTTACCCATTTCTTCACTGGATTATTTGTTTTTTGGGTGTTGAGTTGGTAAGTTCTTTATAGATTTTGGATACTAACCCTTTATCTGATATGTCATTTGTGAATATCTTCTCCCATTCCGTTGGTTGCCTTTTAGTTTTGCTGATTGTTTCCTTTGCTTTTTATTTTGATGAGGTCCCAGTAGTTCATTTTTGCTTTTGTTTCCCTAGCCCCCGGAGACGTGTTGAGTAGGAAGTTGCTGTGGCTGAGATCAAAGAGGTTGTTGCCTGTTTTCTCCTCGAGGATTTTGATGGCTTCCTGTCTTACATTGAGGTCTTTCATCCATTTTGAGTTTATTTTTGTGTGTGGTGTAAGAAAGTGACCCAGGTTCATTCTTCTGCATGTCGTTGTCCAGTTTTCCCAGCACCACTTGCTGAAGAGACTGTCTTTGTTCCATTGGATATTCTTTCCTGCTTTGTCAAAGATTAGTTGGTCATATGTTTGTGGGTTCACTTCTGGGTTCTCTTTTCAGTTACAATCATCTCTATGTGTCTGTTCTTGTGGCAGTACCATACTGTCTTGATGATTATATCTTTGTAATACATCTTGAAGTCCGGGATTGTGATGCCTCCAGGCTTCGTGTTCTTTTTCAGGATTGCTTTGGCTATTCGGGGTCTTTTCTGGTTCCATACAAATTTTAGGATTGTTTGTTCTAGCTCTGTGAAGAATGCTGGTGTTATTTTGATAGGGATTGCATTGAATATGCAGATTGGTTTGGGTAGTATTGACATTTTAACAATATTTGTTCTTCCTATCGAGGAACACAGAATGGTTTTTCATTTCTTTGTGTCTTCTTTGATTTCTTTGATAAGCTTTCTATAGTTTTCAGTATATAGATTTTTCACCTCTTTGGTTAGGTTTATTCCTAGGTATTTTGTGGGTTTTGATGCAGTTGTAAATGGGATCAATTCTTGATTTCTCTTTCTGTTGCTTCATTATTGGTGGATAGAAATCTACCGATTTGTGTGCTTTGATTTGATATCCTGCAACTTCGCTGAATTCATGGATCAGTTCTAACAGTTTTTTGGTGGAATCTTTTGGGTTTTCCGTATAGAGTATCCTGTCATCTGCAAAGAGTGAAAGTTTGACTTCCTTCTTACTGATATGGATGCCTTTTATTCCTTTGTGTTGGCTGATTGCTGAGGCTAGGACTTCATACTATGTTGAATAACTGGATAGGGTGGACATCCCTGTCATGTTCCTGACCTTAGGGGGAAAGCTCTCAGTTTTTCCCCATTGAGGATGATATTAGTGGTGGGTATTTCAATTATAGCTTTTATGATCTTGAGGTATGATCCTTCTGTCCCTACTTTCTTGAGGGCTGTTATCAAGAAAGGATGCTGTATTTTGTCAACTGCTTTCTCTGCATCTATTGAGAGGATCATGTGGTTCTTGCCCTTTCTTTTATTGCTGTGATGTATCACATTGATTATTTTCAGATATTGAAGCAGCCCTGCATCCCAGGTATAAATCCTGCTTGGTCGTGGTGAATAATTTTTTTAATGTATTGTTGGATCTGGTTGACTAGTATCTTGTTGAGGATTTTTGCATCCATGTTCATTAGGGAAACTCCTTTTTAGTGGGGTCTTTGGTTTTGGAATCAAGGTAATGCTGGCTTTGTAAGTGAGTTTGGAAGTTTTCCTTCCATTTATATTTTTTGGAATAGCTTCAAAAGAATTGGTGTTAACTCTTCTTTAAATGTTTGATAGAATTTCCCTGGAAAGCCATCCGGCCCTGAACTCTTGTTTTTTGGGAGAGTTTTGATTTCTAATTTGATTTTCTTACTGGTTATGGGTCTGTTCAAATTTTCTATTTCTTCTTGTTTCAGTTTTGGTAGTTAATCTGTTTCTAGGAATTTGTCCCTTTCTTCCAGATTGCCCATTTTATTTGCATATAATTGCTCATAGTATTCTGTTATTATTGTTTGTGTTTCTGCAGTATTGGTTGTGATCTCTCCTCTTTCATTCTTGATTTTGTTTATTTGGGTCCTTTCCTTTTTCTTTTTGCTCAAACTGGCTAGGGGTTTATCAATTTTGTTAATAATTTCAAAGAACCAGCTCCTGGTTTCATTGATCTGTTCTACTGTTTTTTGATTTTGGTATTATTGATTTCTACTCTAATCTTTATTATTTCCTGTCTTCTGGTTTGGGCTTTATTTGCTGTTCTTTTTCCAGCTATTTAAGGTGTGAGGTTAAGTTGTGTATCAGAGACCTTTCTTCCTTCTTTAGGAAACCCTGGATTGCTATATACTTCCCTCTTTTGACCACCTTTGCCCTGTCCCAGAGGTTTTTTGCTGTGGTGTTATCATTTTCATTGGCTTCCATGTAATTTTTAATTTCCTCTTTAATTTCTTGGTTTACCCATTCATTCTTTAGTAAGATGTTCTTTAGTCTCCAAGTATTTGTTGTCTTTCCAAATTTTTTCTTGTGGTTGATTTCTAGTTTCATAGCATTGTGGTTTGAAAATATGCATGGTATGATCTCTATCTTTTTGTACTTGTTGAGGGCTGATTTGTGTCCCAGTATGTGATCTGTTCTGGAGAATGTTCCATGTGCACTTGAGAAGAATGTGTATTATGATGTTTTGGTATGAAATGTTCTGAATATATCTGTTAAGTCCATCTGGTTCAGTGTGGCATTCAAAGCCATGGTTTCCTTGTTGATTTTCTGTTTAGATGATCTGTCCATTGCTGTAAGTGGGGTGTTGAAGGCTCCTACTATTATGGTATTATCAATGAGTTTCTATATGTTTGTGATTAATTGATTTATATATTTGGGTGCTTCCATATGGATGTTTACAATTGTTAGGTCCTCTTGGTGGATAAACCCCTTAATTATGGTATAATGCCCTTCTTTATCTCTTGTTACTATCTTTATTTTAAAATCTAGATTGTCTGATATAAGTATGGCTACTCTGGCTTTCTTTTGACATCCATTAGCATGATACATAGTTCTCCATCCCTTTACTTTCAATCTGAAGGTGTCTTTAGGTCTAAAATGGATCTTTTGTAAACAGCATGCAGATGGATCTTGTTTTCATATCCATTCTGTTACCCTGTGCCTTTTAATTAGAGCCTTTAGTCCATTGACATTTAGAGTGAGTACTGAAAGATAAGAATTTATTGCCATTGTGTTGCCAGTAGAGTTGGAGTTTCTGGTGGTGTTCTCTGGTCCTTTCTAGTCTGTTGATTTTGGTCTTTTTTGTTTTGTTTCATCTTTTCTCCCCTCAGCGTGTCCCCCTTAAAATTTCTTGCAGTGCTGGTTTAGTGGTCACAAACTCCTTTAGTTTTTGTTTGTCTGGGATACTGTTTATCTGTCCTTCTATTTTGAATGACAACCTTGCTGGATAAAGAATTCTTGGCTGCATATTTTTCCGATTCAGCACATTGAATATATCCTGCCACTCCTTTCTGGCCTGCCAAGTTTCTGTGTATTGGTCTACTGCGAACCTGATCCATCTTCCCTTATAGATTAAGGGCTTTTTTCCCTTGTTGCTTTCATGATTCTTTCCTTGTCTGTATATTTTGCGAATTGAACTATGATATGCCTTGTTGATAGTTGGTTTTTGTTGAATCTAATGGGAGTTCTCTGTGCTTCCTGGATTTTGATGTTTGTGTCTTTCCCCAGGTTAGGAAAATTTTCCACTATGATTTGCTCACAGAAACCTTCTACCCCTTTTTCTCTCTCTTCATCTTCTGGGAAGTGTATGATTTGGTTGTTATTCCTTTTTCATGGGTCACTGAGCTCTCTAATTCTTATATAGTGCTGTTTTGCCTTAGTTTACCTCTTTTTTTTCTGCTACATGACTCTCCATAATTTGCCCTCTATATCACTGATTCGCTTCTCTGCTTCATCCATCCTTTCTGCTGTGGCATCCATTCAAGATTGCATCTCAGTTATAGCATTTTTAATTTTGTCTTGACTAGATTTTACTTCTTTTGCCTTCGCAGAAAGGGATTCTATGCTTTTTTCCACCCCTGCTAGTATTCTTATTATCATGATTCTAAATTCTTGTTCAGACATCTTGCTTATATCTGTGTTAAGTCCCTGACTGTCAATTCTTTCTGTTCTTTCTTTTGAGGTGAATTCCTTTGTTTCATCATTTTCAAGGAAGAAAAATAATTGATAAAAAATAAAAATCAAAAACACAAAAATCAGATAAAGGATGCTAGATCCTAGGTTTGTTTTGGTCTGGTTGTTGAAGGAAGCTTGGTAGAATAGAGGAAAAAAGGAAATAAAAGAAAAGGAAAAAAAAGGAAAATGTTTGAAAATTTAAAAAAAGTGAATACAATAAAATAGAATAAAATGAAATGATTAAAGTGAAATAGAGTAAAAAAGTTACAAAAAAGTAAAAAATATAGTAGAAAAAAATTAAGGAAAAATCTTTCTTATAAAAACAAAAATAAAAATAAAAATTTTCTCTTTCTGTATTCAAGAATAAGAAAAGAAAAAGAAAAAAAAATGAATAGATGGACCAGCGAACAGAATGGAATACGATGGAAATTACATCCAGTTTCCCCTAGCAGTCAAACTATGAAGCACTTTATACTCCGTAAACTAAGCAGGTGGAGAGACTTACGTTCCTCTAGAGCATGGTTGACACAGTTGGATGGGGCTTGGTGTAACGACTCCATTCTCTACTAGATGGCACTGGTTAACTTACCTGGGGTGGATTGTTGTGGTATGTGTACGTTCATGCACAGGAGAGGGGAAAATGGCATCACCCAGCTACCCAGTCTCTGGTATCAGAACTTTGTGTTTTTGCCAACCAGCAGTCAAGCACCCCTCCATTGTCTTTGGCCTCCACCCACACCCCACTTCTACCCTGTCTGCTACCAAGACATCAGCCTGCCAGGTGGCACCTCCCTCCCGAGTTTTATCTCAGATGGGGCTGTGTTGCCAAACCCCTCGCTTCTGAGGGCCCTGACCCTTTGACCCACTCCACCCCTCTGGGGGAGGGTTTCACCAAGCAATGGCTGGGTGCTGGCCCACTTCCAGGAATGCTCACGTGACCGCTCTGATGCAGATGCTCAGAGACTGTAGCTGGGGGCCAGCCCGCCCCAGAAAAAGTCTGTGTGATTGTGTAGCAGCAGCGTTTCAAGGATTATGGTAAATCACAGCACACATCTGGCACCTTGTTCTTGTCTCTTAACGCCCTTGTTCCAACACTAGCAAGTGTGGCTGTTCCCTGGGTCCACTGGGACCTTTGCCTGTGGGGAGGCTGCACAGCCTCTACCAAATGTCCTCTCAGCAAGAGAACTGCCTCTCCCCGTGTGGCCCAAGGACCCCTCAGACCTCGCTGTCTGCTCCTAGGGATTTGCCCTTCTCACCACAGCTCCACCAGGTATCAAGGTACAGAGTCTCAGACTTTGCACTCCTCTGTTTACATAGAGTCTTGATGGTATCCAGACCCTCTCCTTTCTCTTTTCTCCCTTTCTTTTTAATTCCCTTATGGGTGCTTCCAGTCTTTCTCTTTCTCTCCAGCTGCTTTCAGGGGCAGTGCATTTCCTGTACTCTCCCCTCTGTCTCTGTTCTCTCTCTGAAAGCAAAAACAGCTCCCTACCTTCCCTGGCTTCTCTCTCCCCAAGTTCACCTCTCTGTATCACGTATGAATTCTGTGGTTCAAGTCATGCAGATTGTTGAGTTAATCCTCAGATCAATTTTCTAGGTGTGCAGGTTGGTTTGATGTTGATCTAGCTGCATTTCAGGGACAAGAGACACAAAAAATTTCTATGCTTTTCTGCCATCTTGGTCCCCTCCAACAGTGTTCTTAAAAATACTCCCCCACCCCCAGTTTTAAAGTCTATGTTTTAAGAAATGAATTATGGCCAGTAAAGTTCAAAGTTCTGCCTGTTTCTGAGTTGTAACTTCTTCTTCCTTCAGATTGTCTGGCCTTTGCACAGATTCAGATAATTTCCATGTTACCTTTTAATTTGATCTTTAAAAACTTTAAGACAATGTTCCAACACCTACTGCAGAATCTCCTTATTTCTGGAGGGGTCCAAGAGGATGGAATATTTTTGATAGAAAATCATAATACCCTAGTCATGTTAATTTAAATCACTTACTATGTTCAACTGAGAACTGCCTACACCAAGGAGTCTCGCTTCAAGTAAAGGCAAAGAAAAATAGGGTAGAATATCCCTCAACAATATCTGTTTTTCTTTTGTCTTTTAACAGCTGAATATAGGATGTGGATGTAATTAAAGGGATACATTGGCTTAAATCCTTTTAAGGGCAACCATGTATCACATTCATAAACCAGTTTCCTGCTACTATAGGAGTAGCTTGAGGTCCCAATAGAACACCCACTCTAATTAAGGTAACCACTGCATAATTCTGCTTAGAGTCTTAAATACTACGTGGACACACACAGACACACACACACACACACACACACACACGCATTTAGTTGGCATAAACATGTGAGACTAAAACTTTACTCTTCAAAAAAAATTTTTTAATGTTTCTATTTATTTTTGAGAGAGAGTAAGAGAGAGAGAAAGAGTGAGTGAGGTGAGAGGCAGAGAGAGAGAGGAAGACACAGAATCCGAAGCAGGCTCTAGGCTCTGAGCTGTCAGCACAGAGCCTGATGCGGGGCTTGAACTCACGAACTGTGAGGTTCATGACCTGAGCTAAAGTTGTACATTTAACTGACTGAGTCACCCAGGTGCCTCTGAAATTTTACTCTTATCTGTATATTTGGCCAAGGTTTCAGATTGGTTTGTTCTCTATTACTTTGGATCCAGTATACCAGTTGTCCCATTCCCCAGGGCTTGACCACAGCCAGGTTATTGGAGATGATGCAGAAATTCTCTGTGTGTATTTAAGTCTGCAGTCTTTCAAGATCTTGGGGCCTGACATAGTTGCTGATTACAGAGCCCTCATTTTCTAGTCCTGCAGCAGGGCCAGAGTCCTTGACAGGAAGTTTGAGAACAGAGGTCCAAAATGAGAAAAGACCCCTGAGGTCTGAGATACTGGTCTTCAGGGTAGTCACAATTCCCTGATCATGGGTCCCATTTGGTAAGGTGATCATTGACACAGGTATGGGTGAAATCCCTGGTAAATTGAATTTTATTTTATTTCCTAATATGTTTTTTACGTTTTTATTTTGGGCAGAGCTCTTACTAGCCTTAAGCATCTCATGGCTGGTATCCTATCATTATTCAATTTTCGATAAGTAGTTTGTAACACTTGATGTCCTTCTGTGAGTAGATTTTTTTTTCTTACACCAAGTGCATAGTTCATGTGGTATAAACCAAGTGAAAGTTACACACTTAATAAGAGGTATCAACTAAAATTTCACATGTGTAATTAATAAAGGCAGTGATTCTATTGTATGCCAAGATTCTAAATCCACATTAACAATATTATTAGGTAAACAGTAGATGAATTTGTTTCTATTTGAGTAGAGCAAATTGATTTGGGAGATTGTTCATGGATAGTACAAGTGAAACTTGGCCTCTTCTGTGTATCTTTAGTGAAAGATCAAAAGCCACAGTGTCTTTGGTGAGATGTTTGCCTTTGTAATAAAGACAAGCTCTTTGAGACCTTAAAGAAAGATTTGGATGGTAGGTTTAAATTACCCCTTCAGGGAATTTGTGTATTTGTCCTCTTCTAAAAGTCATATTTCTTTGCTTTAAAAAATTCACTTAGAATATTTTTTAAGAAGTGAAGACCATACTGGTAGGGGGCCTGGGTGGCTCAGTTGGTTGAGCGTCCGACTTCGGCTCAGGTCATGATCTCGTAGTTCATGAATTCAAGCCCCGTGTCAGGCTCTGTGCTTGACAGCTCAGAGCCTGGAGCCTGCTTGGGATTCTGTGTCTCCCTCTCTCTGCTCCTTCCCCGCTCATGCTCTGTCTCTGTCTCTCAAAGATGAATAAATGTTAAAAAAAATTAAAAAAAAAAAGAAGTGAAGAGCATTTGACTAGCAATTTTATGGGAAGAGTCACGTGGATAAACTCGTAAACTAAAATGAAGGCACGGTCCGAGTTTGCCACTATGGGAACAATACTGTTGATAGCAAGGAGTTGTAATGTTTCTGAGTGGCCACAAGGAGGAGACAAAGAACAACATAGGTGGCCCCAGCATCTCCAATGCCTAAGTTCACTCAAGGTAGACATTACTTTAATTTCCTTTAGCAGGGCTTCTTATTTCATTTTAACAGTATTTGCTAGAGAAGTAGGAGATTTTATTGTTCTGTTCAGTGTGACCATTAGTGCTTTAATGGTTTTGAAATTCATTGTCCATCCTAATAAGTCAGTGGCTATCTAGTGCTAAGGGAAGAAGATATAGGTAGAGTCCTTTTTATCACCTCAAAAACTGTAAAGCAGCCTTTACTACTTCCCTAAATTTCCCTAGGGTGATGTCTTTCCTTTGAAATTTGTCCAGTATTGTAGGAATTTGGGTATTTCAGATATTGGATCTAATAGGCTATAAGAACACATGTGGTTCCTTGTCCCATGCTCTGAGACACGAAGAATGGAAGTTGGGGTACCCTTAAGAATGAGCAAAGGACATGTGGATACAAGTCCTGTGTTTCAGACCAGCTTCTAGGACTCCACCAGGCTGTTATTTTAAAGCATCAGATCTTTAAAATCCTCCAGACTAGATAGGCCAGGGTCATGGTATTAAAGGATGTGTACCTTAGATGAATGACCCTTATCATTAAGTAGTTTCTTTTGAGTAACTAGAAATAACGTTTTTTGGTTTTAGCAGTTTTGATATGGTCATTTTTGGTTCAGTAACTACGCATGCAAGTTTTTTTTTTTTTAACGTTTATTTATTTTTGACAGAGAAAGAGAGAGAGAGAGAGAGAGAGAGAGAGAGCGAGCATGAATGGCAGAGGGGCAGAGAGAGGGAGGCACAGAAGGCTCCAGGCTCAGAGCTGACAGCACAGAACCTGATGCAGGGCTTGAACTCACAAACTGTGAGATCATAACCTGGCCTAAAGTCAGACGCTTAACCACCTGAGCCACGCAGGCGCCCCTATTCATGCAAGTTTCATGCAAGAGGAGCTGGAGGTTGTGGCAGGAAGCACGTGGTATGTTGGCTGAAGGTTTGGGCTCTGCAGTCCAACTTGGGCTTTACCACTTAGCTCTGTATTTCTACTTCCTTCTCTGCAAAATGGATATAGTAATAGTACTTACTCCGTAGGACTGTTGTGAACATAAAAAATAAAAGCACTTATAACAGTTCCTGGAAGACAGCATTTATTGATGTTGAGACCTACACTGACATCCTTGTGAGCAAATGTACTTGGATACAGAATACCCTGACATTGTAACAGTTAAAATTAATTGTGAACTCAGAAACAACCAGCAGAGCCATTTGTAAGAGGGAAGGACTCCAATTTCCACTACAGAGTGTGTGGGGGAAGAGTCAGGGTTTGTCTTTGTCTCTATGACAACCTCTTTTTTTTTAAATTTTATTTATTTTTTTAAATTTACATCCAAATTGGTTAGCATCTAGTGCAACAATGATTTCAGGAGTAGATTCCTTATTGCCCCTCACCCATTTAGCTCTTCCCCCCTCCTACAACCCCTCCAGTAACCCTGTTTGTTCTCCATATTTATCAGTCTCTTCTGTTTTGTCCCCCTCCCTGTTTTTATATTATTTTTGTTTCCCTTCCCTTATGTTAATCTATTTTTTTCTTAAAGTCCTCATATGAGTGAAGTCATATGATTTTTGTCTTTCTCTGACTAATTTCACTTAGCATAATACCCTCCAGTTCCATCCATATAGTTGCAAATGGCAAGATTTCATTATTTTGATTGCTGAGTGATACTCCATTGTATATATACACCACATCTTTATCCATTCATCCATTGATGGACATTTGGGCTCTTTCCTTACTTTGGCTATCGTTGATAGTGCTGCTGTAAACATGGGGGTGCATGTGTCCCTTCGAAACAGCACACCTGTATCCCATGGATAAATACTTAGTAGTGCAGTTGCTGGGTTGTAGGGTAGTTCTATTTTTAATTTTTTGAGGAACCTCCATACTGTTTTCCAGAGTGGCTGCACCAGCTTGCATTCCCACCAGCAATGCAAAAGAGATCCTCTTTCTCCGCATCCTCGCCAACATCTGTTGTTGCCTGAGTTGTTAATGTTAGCCATTCTGACAGGTGTCAGGTGGTATCTCATTGTGGTTTTGGTTTGTATTTCCCTGATGATGAGTGATGTTGAGCTTTTTTTTAAAATTTTTAAAAATTTTTTATTTTATTTTTTTTTATTGAGCATGTTTTCATGTGTCTGTTAGCCACCTGGATGTCTTCTTTGGAAAAGTATTCATGTCTTTTACCCATTTCTTCACTGGATTATTTGTTTTTTGGGTGTTGAGTTGGTAAGTTCTTTATAGATTTTGGATACTAACCCTTTATCTGATATGTCATTTGCGAATATCTTCTCCCATTCCGTTGGTTGCCTTTTAGTTTTGCTGATTGTTTCCTTTGCTTTTTATTTTGATGAGGTCCCAGTAGTTCATTTTTGCTTTTGTTTCCCTAGCCCCCGGAGACGTGTTGAGTAGGAAGTTGCTGTGGCTGAGATCAAAGAGGTTGTTGCCTGTTTTCTCCTCGAGGATTTTGATGGCTTCCTGTCTTACATTGAGGTCTTTCATCCATTTTGAGTTTATTTTTGTGTGTGGTGTAAGAAAGTGACCCAGGTTCATTCTTCTGCATGTCGTTGTCCAGTTTTCCCAGCACCACTTGCTGAAGAGACTGTCTTTGTTCCATTGGATATTCTTTTCTGCTTTGTCAAAGATTAGCCATATGTTTGTGGGTCCATTTTTGGGTTCTCTATTCTGTTCCATTGATCTGAGTGTCTGTTCTTGTGACAGTACCATACTGTCTTGATGATTACAGCTTTGTAGTATAGGTTGAAGTCCAGGATTGTGATGCCTCCTGCTTTGGTTTTCTTTTTTAAAACTGCTTTGGCTATTCAGGATCTTTTCTGGTTCCATACGAATTTTAGGATTATTTGTTCTAGCTCTGTGAAGAATGCTGGTGTTACTTTGATAGGGATTGCATTGAATATGTAGATTGCTTTGGATAGTATCAACATTTTAACAATATTTGTTCTTTCTATCCAGGAGCATGGAATGTTTTTCCATTTTTTTGTGTCTTCTTCAATTTCTTTCATAAGCTTTCTGTAGTTTTCAGTGTATAGATTTTCCACCTCTTTGGTTAGATTTATTCCTAGGTATTTTATGGTTTTTGGTGCAGTTGTAAATGGGATAGATTCCTTGATTTCTCTTTCTGTTGCTTCATTGTTGGTGTTCTATGGCAGCCTCTTAAAGCTGGTATTATCCATCCATGCAGTCTTCCTTAACATCATCGATAAGAATACCAGTTCTGGAGTTGAATTTCCTGGGTTCAACTCCTTTCTCTACCTATATGGAAGCTAACTAGTCACATGCTGAGACAACCAGAAAATCAGGTACCAATACTTTTTGGAACTTAAATTTGATATTTAGTAAAAATTCAGTAGTTAACATGAAGTAAGTCAGAAGTTTGTTGAACTTCCATTTTCTAGGTAGATTTTTGTTTAAATTATAAATCTTTCATGGAGGAGTTTTTCACTGCTAGGGGTTTCACTTAAGCCCTGACTTTTCCTCTTATTATCTGGGTGACTTCAGAAGTTACTTAATATTCCTTAGTATCTGTCTCCTCATTTTTGACATGGGAATAATAATAGTACCTACTTCAAAGGTCTGTTGTGTAAATTCCATGAGATAACTCACATTAAATACCCCACACAGTGCCTGCGTGTACTGATCGCTCATTGTGAGCTGGGTGTCATCACTGTTCTTTGAACTCACAAATGTTTATTGAGCACCTTTCATGTGAAAAGCACCTGAGAAAATATAGTAGTGAAATAAAAGGAAATTATCCTAGAATCGGGAGGAGGAGGATGGGATTCAAAAAAGGCATTTCCTAAGTCAGTTCTTCTTTAGAAGAGCTACTCTACTCTGAACGCAGTTCATGGAATGATATTCAAACCACAAAATATGGTTTAAAAGTAAGCTAGAGAAAAATGGCCACACCCCATTAATCCTGGAGATGTAGCTCCATTTAGAACTCCACCTAGCCAAAGAGTTGGGATGGGCTGGAATGCATTATTAGAAAGCTCAGGGTTAATTTGGTCTGCTGCATCCAGTAATCCTGCTCCTGAGTAAAGGCTGTCATGCACAAAGACTTTTCATTCAGTACAGCTGTTGTTATCACCGGACAGCGCCTTGATTCTTTGGTGACCAGAGGAGTCAGTCACCTATTTTGTGCTAAGAACAAACAGGCTGGTGGACCTGGTAGGGGTTACTGCTGTGACTTTAGTTTTGGTTGAAACACAAGTACTAGAAGATGGAACTAACCAAAAAGACCAAGTGGCTTTGTAACATTGAGCTTGAATTTATACCATCTTACTTGAATTTATACCACTCTTTGGGTTAGGTCATACCCACGAGTCCTTCTAGAGGTGGGAGAAAGGATGTAAGACAGGCTAGGATCTCAGTAACTATCATCACCATGTCTGGAAACAACACCTGTACTCATTACATAGTCTTACACAGAGACTGCATGCCTACCTCAAGTGGCCAACTCTGAGGTGGGATTCAGTCTTCAGGTTGTCCACACAAGACTAGATAGACAGGCCAGGCCACCATTGGACCTGGCAAAAGCTGAAGAATGCCCTTGCATGTGTATGCATTTTGCAGTGGATGAACATGTTCACCATTATCAAACAGTGGACTTTTATCCCCAAGTCATGGATGAGAATACAGAAGCACAGAGAGTTGAAGAGATTTCCCACAGAACCAAACAAGTCCAGGGCTCTCTATACCAGCCTGTCTCTCTTGCTATTAGAAAACTTCCCAAAGCATAAGAAATTTAGAGTCATGTTCAAGGCTGGCAGGGGTGAGGGAGTGATGTCAGATTGTTATGGTAACCCATAGTCGTTAGAACTGTTGGTCAGAAGTAGAAGCCATGAGCCTGCAGGACCTCAAGATGCGCAGAAGAAAGGTCCTCTGCTGGAGAAGGAGGGTCGTGAAGCAAGTCGGTTGAACAGGGAAATAGTAACAAGGGCATTTTCCTGAGAAAGTTGGGGTCATTTTGTCTTATGACCTTAGCTGCCTTCCTGAAGACAGCTCAGGGATGGATGTGGGGCTCAGGCTCAAGAAGCTAAGCTGGAAACATGGGTGGTGGCCTTGGCGAGTGATCGTTCCTCCCCACCACCACCACCCCACTGCCTTGCTGCACATCCTTTATACCTGAGGATGCACGTACATCCGCATGGGGTTTTCTTGCCACTCAGGCAGACAGGACAGGCTGGCGGCCACTTCCTTCTGGACAGGCCAGCCCCAGGCCTCAAAGAATGGAGCCAGATTCTTCTGCACCTTTTCCGAGAACTTCTTCACCCACAGATTCATCTTGCCAGCCTTGTCTGTGGGGGTGCCAGAGAGTGTCTGGTACTCAGCAAATAACTGGGTGAATGGCTCCCACCCAAAGGCTTCCTGGAGCTGAGAAGAGAAGGAAGGGGCAGAATCAGGTACCAAGTTGTGAAAGCACCGGCAACATGCATGTTCAGAAGTATATTTCAGTTACAGCGATTTCTTCTCCTTGACCATTCATGAGCCTCCCTCCTGTAGTCTTGGCTAAGACTACAGAGGTATAGAATGTGCAGGGATCCTGGGGTGTCCCAGACCACCCCTCTTTTGTGGAGGAGAATTCTGACCCTGGGGTATAAAAGCCAAAACGGATAACATCCTAAAGTCAGACCTCCCTCTGATCTTATTGCCCTGGCCTCTGACAGTCCTGCTCATCACTATTAATTAATGCATCAACAGACACTTATTACACATACAGCATTTATTAAATACCTATAGCGTGCCAGGCATTGCACTAAACAATGGTGATTAAGAGCCCCTGTCTTCCAGAGGTCACGGGTCAGTGGGAGAGACAGACGTGTAAATAAATGTAAAAAAAAAAAAAAAAAAAAAAGAGGCTTATCAAGGAGATAATGTCAGGAGAGGAGGGCAATAGAACTGAATGTTGACAGGGGACCTGACTTGATGGGTAGATAAGATGTTCAAGCACATTTCAGCCACAGGAAGGAAGGAAACCTGGGAACTGGGGGACGAGAAGCTGAAGCAGCAAGATGTGTTCATAGTGGGAAGGAGTTTGGAGTACCAGAGGGTAACTCGAGGGGCACGGGAGCTGGGCGATGAAGCTGGTAAAAATCTGAAGCTGGCAGGGTCTTGTACACCCTGCTGGGCGGCTTTGACTTTGTATGTAGAGGAGATCACTTTAAGAGTTTTAATCATGGAGTATTAAGATTATTTTGGAAGTAAAGTGGATGAGGGACAGTAGGGGGTTGAGGCAAGGAGGCTGTTGTCACAGAGCAGAGACGAGCAGTGAGCACCTGTACCAGGGCAACAGTGGGAGGAAGGGTGGTGAGCAGGTAGAGGAATCAGAAGGTGCCTGCCCATCCTGAGACTGAGTCCCAGACCCCAAGATGATGGGTCTTTCCATAACTTCTGCAAAATGATCTTCAAGGCTCCATGGTGAGTGGGTAGGCGGGTAGGGTGAAATTATGGCTTTAACTTCCACTTCGGTAGCAAGCTACTATTTAAGGTCTGTCTCCATGTAGACCCTCAGACCGGCCGTGTAAGAATACAGAACTGAGGCAGTGCAAAGTCATCTCATTGAGTGGTGCTGTCTCCATTCACTCTTAGAAAATAAGGGGAAGAGGGGCGCCTGGGTAGCTCAGTCGGTGTCCGACGTTAGCTCAGGTCACGATCTCGTGGTTTGTGAATTCGTGCCTCACATCAGACTCACGGCTGTCAGACTGTCAGTGCAGAGCCCACTTCGGATCCTCTGTCCCCGTCTCTCTGCCCCTCCCCCGCTTGCACTCTCCCCAAAATAAATAAATATATTTTTTAAAGATAAGAGGAAGGGAAGTGATTGAGAGGCAGTGCCAAAGCTTGAGTTGTGTCATTAACTTCTGATTTTAGGTTCCGGGTTCATCATTTAAATGAGTGATATGGGAGAGGCTGCTGAACTTCTTTAATCTGGTATTTGCCTCTGTGAAAAGCAGGCCATACCACTGCCATATAGGGCTGTGGCAGGCAGCATAAGAGATCTGATCTGGGGAACAGACTTGAGAACTCTGAAACATTAATATTCAGAGCAGGTTGGGGAGGGGACAGGGCTTTGTGCTTATTTCACAGGAAGTCTACCCGCTTCAGGACTTTGGTATCCTTGGGAAGTGGGGTTGGTTGGTTATTCCTTTATTCGTTCTAAAGACATTTCAGGTTCAAGTGGTGTGACTGAAGTCAGAGAGCCTTGATAACAGTTATCTCCTAGAAAGCTCTTGTAATGCAGTTGTCCTGGACTCATACCACTGTTATTACAAACGGATGGATGAAGGGATGTAACATTCTCTTAATTCACAGAACTAAGGTTAGGAAAAACAAAGAAAAACAGAACGACACCCATTTCTGGAGCACTCATTAGGCAACCATGGTCAGAACCAGTAAGTGGAAGTGCTTGGCTCCAGTCTCAGGAATGCCTCAGAACTTCTGCTCATGACCAGCAGACCAGTAGGCTGTATTTTGTCCGCCTGCTTTGTTTTTCATAATACTTTTCATTTCCTCTTACTTAACGTCGCAAAGTACAGAAGGCGAGTGGGACAGGTGTCATTATCTCTATCTTAGACATATATAACCTGGGAAGCCCCACCATGTGGTCCGGTCCCCCCCTACCTGTGCCCAGTCTGGAGGCGGCAGTGAAGGGGATCCAGGATGCTACACGGTGGAGGGTTCTGGTGGCTCTCAACTCCCTGACCTTCTCCGTACCTGTAGGTATGTTTCCAGAGCTGTCCACACATTCCAGTCGTGCAGTGGGGCTCCCTTTCTTACGTGGGTTTTAATTCTCTTCTCTCGTTCTGGAGGGCTCAGCGCAGGATGGGCCCGAGCCCTGGGGATGCCCAGGACCGTCTCATGCACATAGACTGACCAGAGGTTGCAGGTGGCCTCAGTGGTGTGTGGGGGGAACTCCCACTTCTGTTGCTGCTGGTTGTGACCCAGCTCATGGATGGGTCCCCACAGACCCCTGCTCCTCATGCCTGCCTCATTGATGAGCTCCTGCACTGACTCCAGGTGGCACATGATGGGGTATCCTGAGTGCATCCAGCCTGGGAACGCAGAAGCAAGAGATGAGGGGCAGGGGGTACCCAAACCCATCTCCCTTCATTCCTCTCTGCCGGGTAACTTTCCCTCACCATCCGGGTTGCCTTCTGCAACACCGGAATCTCCATGTTGATCGGAAAGTAGATGGCTTCCTTTACCCGGTCAGAAACTGAACGGTCCCTGGCCCCCTGCCCAGCCTTTCACGCCAGAGTTATGCCCTCCACCTCACTGTGGCCCTGAAGGATATGAATACACTTTACACAGCCATTCTTGCTACAATTCAGTGCTTCACTTTGTGTGATTTTCCTATCCTGTGAGTCTGTGACACCATGTCCTGTGTCTGGATTGGAGAACAGTGTCATTTCTTCTGCCACGTAAACCACTGTCGTGCAGATTTATACTCATCAGCAGAGGTCATCTTCTCCTTTTTTAAAGAGAAGAAAACCAAGGTCCAAAGGAAATGTCAATATGTCAGAACCAGATCTCCTCATTTTTCTTTCATGTAAACCACTCAATACTGAACATAAACTGCTCCTTTCCATGGCCAACTCACTTCTGTTTGGAGGAATATTTCTATTTTAACCTCTCCTTGAAATAACAAAGAGATGGCTCGTCACTATCTGTGAACCCCCAGGAGCAATTTTTTTTCTGAGATTGTCCTGCCATCCTGTGAAATCTCACCTTGTAGATGTTCACCTTTTCACACGTGAACATCTCTGCATCCCCATCAAGGTCTTTTTTCCTTTACTGGTTAGATTATACCCTTCACATACTGGACATGAAAAAAGGCAAAACACTGAATAAATGGTGTGCGCTGACTAGGAGGAGCACAGCCCTGGAGTACCCACCGGCTGAGATCTGCACGTCGGCAACAATCCTCTCGGGACGGCAGAGAGGGAAAGGCTGGGCTGCCAGCCGGGCTATCGCCTGCATCATCTCGTCCCAGAGGTGGAGTGCAGGCTCGGGGTCCTCCAGGGTACGGAGGTCTGCCGTTGGCACCGTCAGGATGATATTATCGGTGGCCAGCTCTCCCCAGGGAGCCAGGCTCTCCTGGACACAGTTCTTCCACTCCTGCACCGATGTCTTACCTGGGAACAAATATCATGGGCATGTCTCCCCACTTCTCCAGCTTACCTTGAACTCCAGGAGGAGGTCACTGAAATAGTGAACTGGACATGTGGGTCTATGTGCCATGAAGTGAAGGACGGGCCTCTAGACCCTCCCCTTAGTTCTGCCCGGAAGTCTCCACAGCCACAGGGTGTTTCATAGCCCCACCCCACCTCTACTTACATCTTGAACACTTCTTCCCCCTTCTGTGTGCCAGTCCCCGCCCCAGCCCCCCTTAGCAACCGGCCTGCGACTCTGGTAGCATCCCCGGCATTGTCTCCTCACCCAGCTTGTAGTATGGGGCGGGCACGGCCCTCTTGATGGTGACAGGTATGGGGCCCAGTTTGCTGCCCTTCGGCACGATGACATAGAGGAGGCCGCCCCAGAGGCAGGAGACCGACCGCGTGGTCCTGTCCATGCAGCACTGGTGAGTCACCACAGGGGCTCGGGACAGCTTTCTGGCCTCGGTCAGGTTATCAGTGTGGCAGCCAACCTGTATCTGGGGAGGTGAGTCCATCATGTGTAGCAGGAGCTAGGTCTCTGTGGTGAGTGTGGGGGGCCCTGTGTGTGCTGGCTGGATGGCGGGTACCCGACAAACACCAGCTTCCCCCTTCTATGAGCTACCCGTGAAACCTATGAGGTCGTCCTTCAGCAGTCATAGGGAATGAACAGTATGTGGGATCGTTCTTCTGGGGGTTTAAACAGCCCAACGATGGAGTGTCACCAGACAGACCAGGCACAACAGCCCTGAGGCAGATATGGACCAGGGCCCTGCGGTGTCTCTGTACCAGGTGGGACCCGGGCTCTCGTGTCAGGGCCTACGCCGTGTGGTGATTCCAACACCAGGATGAGCCAGACGGGGTCCTGGGCCGCCTTTTGTGCACAGAGGGGGGCAGCCGTCCAGAGGTGGTGAGATGTGGCCCGAGGCGGGAGGGCTAGTTCTCACTTCCCCCCGCCCTTGTCCAGGGCCCCCCCACTCCCCTTTCTGGTCACACGGGTTGAGGTTTGTTTTGTCTGGAGTCCTGGGGTTGCTTCTTTTAGGTGGAACGTAAGCGAGCTCCCGAAAGGCGGACACAGAAGAGCCCCTGACTGTGGCAGGAAGTGACCCTCAGGTTGAGGCAGGACAGTGTTAATCCTGCCTGTAGGGCCTGCTTGTGTGAGTGACCAGATGAAGCACAGCCTCAGGGGTCAAGGTAATGACGTAAAACACAGAAAGGCCGTGTGCTGTTGGCGAAGTGGGTGAGGTTCTGAGGATGTGATGGGGCTCCTGGGGCCCCTCACATCCCTGTGGGGACGTAAAATCACCACACGTGGAAGTGCGAGGGCTTAGGTGTGAGTTCTATGCGTGACAGTACCTCTGGCATCTCAGTTGCTCCTTTAGGCCCCCTGAAATAGATCTGCTTCGTCTATGAAACCTGTGAAATGGGCAGAATGGTCCCTCCTGGCCTCCCGGGAGCGCTGCCGAGACCCGAGGAAAGCCAAGCGGCTCTGGGGTTTGGGGTGTTGGCAGTGGCTACTCTGGTCTTACCTTCAGACCGGCGCAGGCCGCAGCCTCGGACAGCGAGACTTCTGCACTTTGTCCGTGCGGGAGGTAGAGCCCGGTACTCACCCAGCGGTCCTCGTTGCCTGACAAAAGCCACAGGAAGGGCTGAGTTCTTCGCCCAGCTGACTCTGGGGCACCCTGGAGCCTCCCGGCCCCTCCCAGAGGCACAGCCCCTGCCCTGCAGACCTCAGCTCACCCATGCTTCTGGCATGCATGCCCCCCAAACCCTCATTGGAACCCCGACCCCATCTTCCCTGAAGTACGTGATAGGGAATGACGCTGGCCCACTGGAGCTCGGTACCTGCAATGTCCTGTGACACCGAGGAACCCCCCCACCCCCCCGCCCCGGGGCCTCCTGCTCTGGGCATCTCGCTCTGTACCTGGGTTGCTGCCATCGATCTCCACAGCGATGGGCTGATCTGAGGGGGCCGGAAGGGAGCCGCAGGTCCCCGTCCCAAGCTCGCGCACCAGCTGGGAGCAGTCAGTCCCAGAGCGTGCCAGCTCCGTGGCCAGGCAGAGCACCGCGGCCTCACAGGAATCGCCAGCCACTGGGTGCTCCCGGCTCACGGCTGGGAGGCCTGACAGACGCAGCATCTTCCTCAGGAGCCGGTGCAAGGAGGCGTAGGCCGGGACCCCCTCCGCGGGAATCTGTAGGAAGGCCGCACCGTCTGCTCCCAGCTTTGCCAGCCAGCGCTTTTCCAGGTTCCCAGCCCCACGGTTCAGCGTGGCCTGGAACTCGCACAGCGCCGTGCGGATGTGGTAGCTCCGCATCTCGGGGGTGGGGACAGGGAAGCAGCCCGGATCGAGGGTCTGAGCCAGGATGCTGAGGCCAAAGCGGTTGAGGATGACGTTGCCGGGGAAACCGGCCAAAGTGGAGCGGCCCGGGTTCTGGGAGGCCCACCACCAGGCCTGGCCCCCGATCAGCAAGCCCCCACCCTCGGCCACGAACTCCTGTAGCTGCTTGGCCTCCTTGTCACAGTAGGCCTTGCAGCAGTAGACACGCAAGTCGTGCGTCAGATGGGGCTGCAGACCGCACTCCAGGCCGTGCTCCGATAGGAGGGCGCACAGGTTTTTCAGCTCTGTGTTCACCCCACATTTGCCTGTCTGGCCTCTGGCCAGCCAGCGCACAGCATTGAGCAAAAAGGGCCCCATCTTGGGAGCCCAGAGCATGCCCTCGTGGGCGGCGAGGACCACCCGGCCCCGGCCATAGCGGGCGGCTGCCAGGAAGCAGCCGAGCGAGGCGTCTAACCCCAGCGGGAAGGCCAGGGCCCCGTGCACCAGCAGCTGCGAGGGAACTCCCCCCGTCTTGATGTCCAGCTCTGAGATCCCTTCCAGGAGCTGCTGCTGATCCCGCCTGAGATCCTCCCCGCACCTGGAGGGTGACACGGGGACAGAGGGTCAGAAGCACCGAAAACAAGCTCCTAGATAGGGAGTTCTCGGTGTGGGTGCAGAGGGGACAGTTCGTGCCAGCCTCCTGGTTCTGACTGATAACTGCTAGGATTCAAGTATGGAATACCATTTACCTTATCGGATCTGAGGCAGATTTTTTCACCTTTGAACGACTAACTGATGGCATATCGCTGTTTAATTGGCAGTGTTGACTCTTACTTCGTGACACAAAAATGGTGCTTATCTTATAACTGACATTGTCGTGGATTTGATGAAATACTGAGGAGTGACGTAGTGGCCTTATGTGTACATCTTAAAGTCCACCTTCTCCAAATAAACACTGCCAGGAATTCTTCCCATGTTAGTCAACTGGTTGTTGAATATTCTGGCTTGAATTTCATATCTTTTTAAGTAATTAAACATATACATAAGTTAGTAAAAAAATAGTCTATTCCTAGAGAAAGTAGTCCTACTGTATTTCTCAGAGCTAATTTTCTGCCAGAAAAAAAGCTGTAAAAACATCAGATTGCTAGCTCTGAGCTAGAAACACAAGTAAATTGTCTAATACTACAATTAAAGATTCATACACACACACACTGTAAAAATTCTCAAATCTGATGAGAGTATTTGTCACTTTTTATCGAGAAATGGTCTAAACGTAATAAATTTAAAAAAACTTTTGTATGTCAAGATTTTTTTAAACCAATTTGTAGATAGATTTGTGAATGTCAAACAACGGGACATTGGTTAAATAAGTTATGGTTA
This sequence comes from Panthera pardus, assembly GCF_024362965.1. Taxonomy (NCBI): domain Eukaryota; kingdom Metazoa; phylum Chordata; class Mammalia; order Carnivora; family Felidae; genus Panthera; species Panthera pardus. The sequence continues at coordinate 156,710,791 of NW_026527013.1, forward strand.
ACTGTAGATGGCATACCATATGATAATTAAAATAACTGTAAGATAATATTGGAAAATGCTTCATGGAAAATATTTAAAAATCAGATTCCAAGATACTGTGCCCTAAATGAGCCAAATTTTTGGAACAAACCACCAAAAATGAAAAAGCAAATAGAAAACATGAAACCAGAGGCAGAATCTAAAGTCTGTTTATCACAACATCTTCAGTGACCATCTTGGCTAGTGGGATTATAGGCAATTTTAATTATCTTTACAAAACTTTATTGTCTCATCATAAAAATCAAGTGTTGTTAAAAAATAGTTTATCCATTTAAGTTGCAAAACATTATGGAAAAAAGTACCTCTTGCACAGCTTCTCCTTAATTTCTCTTAAGCATAAAGGAGGAACAAATAAAAAAATGGCATTAATCATACCATGGCTTGCTATTTATCAGTTAAAAACAACAGGTAAACCCATGCGAATTAACATGGGCAGATGTCCAGAACATTGTGCCGAGCAAAACAATTTGCAAAATAGCAGAACTTGGGGATGCAATTTTTATAAGACAAAAATAAAACAATGTTAATATATGTCAATACATATGTCAAAAAAGTCAGGATAAAACCACAATAAACTTTTGGATCGTGGGATGGAGAGAAAGGGCTGATTTTGAAAGGGATGGTCACAGGGGTTTTTCCTCATTGGTAGTTTTCAAATAGGGAGAATATAGGAATGTAATTTCTCTGGCAATTAAAAATTAAATTTAAAATGCTAAGGTAACTGCTGGAAAAATAGAAATAAAATGTATAATCTACAAATGTGTTCGGGACTTTAAGGAATAGAGAAAACTTAGTCAAAAAAAAAAAAAAAGAATGCAGAAAGAAACAAAGCATAAAAGCAGAAAATAAGGCAAGAGGAAGAGATACACTGAAATTATTATTTTATATAAATGGGTTAAATTTCTATATGAAATGACTGAGCCTCTTAGCTCAGGTTAAAAATATCTAGGTATAAGCTGCTTGTAAAAGACATACTCCAAACTGACACAGAAGGACTGAAAATGAGGAAATCTGTGTATCAACAAAGCTGTATCGGAAAAAACCACAACAAAAAGAAAGCAGAAGTGCCGGTATTAATATGAGATGCAACTAAATTGAAAGAGGAAAGAGTTAAAATACACCAAGTGAATATTTTCCATGGGTAAAAGTTACACTTTACCAAAGATACAATTTTCATCAATTTTTAGGGTCCTAAAAACAAAATGCTGAGAGCAAAAACTTGGCACAAAACAAATTAAAATTTGATGAACTCATAATTGCATTTGGGATGGTAGTGGATCTGTCAGCATCCAGTGGGTCAATTACATTAAAAAAAAGAAAAAAGAGGAGAGAGATGATTTGAGCAGAACAAAAAACACGCTTGATCAGAGAACACTGGTGCAATATCTCCCAGACGCTGAGGATGATGGGGAGAGAGCCTAGGATGCTGCATTCCACCAATTTGAGGCAAGACTATAAGGAAGAAAGTAGACTTTCTTAAACATGATGCATTAAATAACATACCAGTTTTCAGCACACAAGCACATGCACAGATGAGCAAATTAGATTATCTGCGTCAAGCTTTTAAGAGCAGTAGCAACCTCAGTCCAGAGGCGTCCTCTGGGGATAGGGCCTGGCAGTGTGGGATAAAAGACGATCTACTATTCTGTATATATTTCTCTGTGGTCTGTATGTTCTTGACAATAAGCTTGAATTCCTTTTGAAAGAGTTTTGTAAAAAGATGGGATGTTAAGACAAAGGAAAGATGGAAGGAAGAGCAAACATAGTAGATGGGATACCAAGTAATTCTCAGCAGAATGCTTGACAGTGTTATGAGGGCAATATTAATGATCTCAAATATCGATTTACCAATATTCAAATCTTGCATACTATCAATGGTATTGAAGTCTGGAAAATAATGAACGTAGCTATTGCTTAACGAGGCTTAATATATACTAGGTATCCACACACATGGATTCTCTCCTTTAATCATGATAAAACTGAAATACATTACTCTCGCTTCACAAATGAGGCTTAAAAAGTTAAGCAGTTTGCTCCATGGTTCTTAGCTAATAACTGGCAGGGACAGGAAGCAAATCCAGGGTGGTTTGCCTCTAGCCAATGTTGTCCACACAGTGAAAACTCTCCTTCAATTGCTTGAGTCTTTGGATTAAGCCCACAAGTGGGTATATGGCAATCAATGCATATAGTTTGTGCAAAGGAGACTTTAAAAAGATGTGAAGGTGCAACTAATACTGTGTTTATGAAAAATGAAATATGTGCGTCCCTTCGGAGCTGACAGTGAAGGGAAGCGAGAGGTGATAGTGTTCAGGTAATACACTAGGTCACACCTAAGCAGACAAGTGATACGTGCAGTGGCTTTTTTTTTTTTTTTTTTTTTTTTTTTTTTTATGTAGACTTCACACCCAGTGTGGAGCCCAACGCAGGGCTTGAACTTACCCTGAGATCGAGACCTAAGTTGAGGTCAACAGTCAGATGCTCGCTCAACTGAGCCACCCAGGCATCCCATGTAATGGTTTTCTGAATGCAGCTTAAAGAACCTCACAATAATGACAACTATGAAGAGAGGGCTTAGTGGGAAGTGAGCCACTGTCCCCTTAACCATACATTGGCCTTCCCTATCCTATTCCTTATGATGCCTAATTGACTTTTTTCCTGAGGTGTTTGGTTCTGAATTTGTTTTCTTTGCTCTGACATCCTTCTTTTCACTTCATTCTGTTACTTGTTTAACATATATTTTTGGAAAGTTCTAAATAGAACTTTAATAGCCTGAAACATTCTCAGGGAATCTGCTTCTGTTCACTGGGTCGCATTTTTCTCCCACGCCTGATTGATTCTGTCATCTTTCCATACTAAATTTGTCTTTTCTGTATTTCCCTTTCCAATGTATTACGGTGTTTTTATAGAGTTACTGTACAGATTTGTTCCCCCAATTAGCTGCTGCAGATCTCTTGCATGTTCTGAAATAGTTTGGTTCAGTTTTCCTTCATATGCTCCGGGACCCGTTTGCCTATACACACCACCCACATCTATCCACCTTCCTGGATTCTACGGAGGTTGGGATATTGCTGCTTTCCACTTTCTTGTTGTCTGAGGTGTGTAGCATGAATCAAACGGCAAAGTAATCACCTGGGCCTACTGCTGTCCTTGCTGGGGGCTAGTCCCTGCACTTTGGGGGACTTAAGGCTATGCCTACCCCACCCGAGCAGGTGTGGAACACACCTGAGGGGTTCCACCCACCACTGTGCATGGAAGATGGCAGCTCCGGCTTCCCTTTCTGCCTCCACCAAGTCCTGCAGTGGCTCTGGTGCTTTTATATACTCCCCAGTGTGTTCGTTCTAGAATATGAGAAGGCATTAATGATAATTCTTGGATTTGTGGTGGTAGCTTTCTTCTTGCGTCTGGGTTGGGGTGGGGGTCAGGAGATGGTACATACCGTGCCACACATCAGTCACCTGCCAGCCTCGAAGCCTCCCGTTCAGCTGTCTACTTGGCATTGCTCATTCATTTGGTCAGATTTGGTGGAGAGGGCAGTTCTGGGATCTAGCCCCATTGCATACAGTCTTTACCTGGAAACTCTTTGGACCGTGGTGAGGATCAAATGAGAGAACACAACACCTTTAGAAGATGCATAAGCTGCTGGCATGTGTTTACTTTCACGTGAGCAATTCCTAATATATTCTAGACTTTCTAGGTTACACCACGTATAAATGTCACGAGCTATTGTTCTGGGAGTTGTTTTCCCTAGCAAGTGCCTTTGGATCTGACTTTGTTCTTTGTTGTTTTTTTTTTTTTTTTTTTTTTTTTTTTTTGAGAGAAAGCGAGTGTGGGAGGGGCAGAGAGGGGGACAGAGAATCCAAAGTGGGCTCTCTGCTGACAGCAGAGAGCCAATGCAGGGCTCCAACTCATAAACCATGAGATCATGACCTGAGCTGAGATCAAGAGTCAGACCCCTAACAGACTGAGCCACCCAGGCACCCCCTGACTTTGCGTATTAAAGTAACTTCAGTGTCTCTCTCAGTTATATAAGCATGGGTGTGCAGTCAGCGCTTGCCCTTGGGGACAAGACATTGAGAGTATCTTCTGTTTTGGTTTTTGGAGAATGCCCCTCCCCTTGGCAGAGCATTTCCCTTAAGATGCTCCAGGGCCTCCAGCAGGACTTTGAAGTCAGCAAACCTGCTGGGTCAGTCCAGGCGCCTTTGACCAAGATTTGCCAGCAGGAAAGTTCCCTAAAAACCTCTAAGGGGACGCCAGGTAAAGGAGGCAGGAATCTGAGCTGAGGGCCTGGGCTCAACATTATCAGGTCTTCTTAGACTTTAGACGTGACCCTCTCAGCCAGCTTCAACCCAGTTTTTGGCTGAGCTCCCCTGGCAGAACATTCCTTAACATGAACTTATCTGTGGGGTTAACACTAGCATACTAGCCACCCTTTCTCCTTCATGGTTTTGGGTGTGTATTCACCTACGTATCCATTAATTTATATGGTATACAAACATTTGTCGCTCTATACTGTGTTTCACACGGCAGGCGCTGCGAAGAAAGCAGCAGACATGACAAGCAAGAGCAAGGCATTGGTGCAGCTTAACGTTCTGGCTGGCTGGACAGGCGCCAGCCAGTGCACAGGTCGGGGGTGTGCAGGTTGTGATCACTGATGTCGAGGCCATAAATGCAGAAGAGTGACACGGGGAGGTTAGTCTTAGATTCAATAGGGTCATCGGGGAAGACTCCTCTGAGAAGGGGGTTTGAGCTTGAAACTGAATAAGAAGAATAAATTGTCTGGTCCAGAGCTTCCCAGAGTAGGAAGAGAAATTTGAAAACAGGTCTTAAAATGAACTTTGCCATTGAACTACTAGTGTTATTTTTTTTGAATAACTGGATTTGCAAATGTCTTTAAAAAACTTCTTTAAAGTTTATTTATTTTGAGAGAGAGAGGGAGGAAGAGAGAGAGAATCTCAAGCAGGCTCTGCACTGTCATGAGCACACAGCCGGACGCGGGGCTTAGTTTCATGAGCTGTGAGATCATTACCTGAGCTAAAACCAAGAGTCAGATGCTTAACTGACTGAGCCACCCAGGCACCCCCACAAATGTCTTGAAACTTTATAGGACGAGAAACCTAATGTTACACCTTGAGGTCTTTGAATTTGGGGGGATTATTTTAGAAATTTAAAGATGTGTGTGGCTGATGTACAAGCTATACCCCCCCCCTCGAAATACTCAAGTTAGAAAATGTCTACGTACTCAACACAAGGACACAGTTAAACCAACTGTGGCACATATATTGTGACTAAAAATTCTCATTAAGAACATTACTTTTAAAAATAGAAAAATGTTCTTAAGCAAATACAAAATAGCAGTACATAACAACAACTGGCAAAAATGATGCATGATGACAGAAGATGTGTAAAGGTCAAAATTTTGTTGGGGACACAATGAGAAGCTAAAAATATTCAGATATTTCACTGTCATGTTGTTATTTCAGTAAAAGTTTTACAAATAAGGAAAACTGATAACATGGAAAACTTATTTTCATACATTACCTGAACATTCCCAACACTTCTGTTGGTCAAGCAAGTATGGACTTCAGTTAAACACTACTGTAGGCCCAGAGCCCAAAATAGTGTCTACAGTTTCACAGGCTCTCAGCACATTTTATCTGAGTGAAAGAATGGATTGACAGGTTCTAGAAAGAGGGAAGGAAAACTGATATGGTAATGAAATTTGCATCTTTACCCATTTTGTTGCTGCATTAATAGAACAATATAAGACATAAGGTCAAAGAAAGAATCTTAGTGTAATTTGAGGAAAATTTCCTATTGTGTAAGGGTTTATACAAAGGCAGAGGAGTGATATAAAATTTTTTTCAGGTTATAATTATAGACAACTTGGAGATAACAAATGTTTAAAGAAGAAAATAATAATCACCTATCAGCTTATCTCTAGAGATATACTATTAATACTTTTATTTTCTATCTGTACACATCTTAACTAATTTGGCATCATTTAATATAGTTTTATATATTAATTTTGTCTATTGTATCATCAGTATTTTCTTACTCCTTTAAGTAATAAGTCTTTAAGGAGTTAAAGAGTAAGATATACCATAATTACTATTTTTTTAAAGATTTTTATTTTATCTTATTAAAAAAATTTTTTTTTAACATTTATTTATTTTTGAGAGACAGAGACAGAGCATGAGAGGGGGAAGGGCAGAGAGCGAGAGGGAGACACAGAATCTGAAGCAGGCTCCAGGCTCTGAGCCGTCAGCCCAGAGCCCGACTCGGGGCTCGAACTCATGAACTGTGAGATCATGACCTGAGCCGAAGTTGGATGCTTAACCGACTGAACCACCCCGGTGCCCCTATACCATAATTATTTAAGCAATATTCCATCTGTTAGACACTTATAGTTTTCCCCGTGTTTTACTTACTAGTGAAACACCATTAAAATTTTTGCTACTAAACTTTGCCCCATAGACACATTTCTCTTTTCCAATCCTTCCATCTTCCCTTCCCCCATAGGTGCTGATTCGGAGAGTCCCTCCTAGTAAACTTTCTGCTTACTCTCTCGGTCTTTGAGTTGGGTTCCTGGGGAACCCAATTCTGGGATAGTTGGTAATGTTTAGCAAAAATTACATGTGCATTTATCCTTTGACTCAGCAATCCCATTTCCAGCAATATGCAAAATTACAAAGACATATGCACACAGGCATTTACTGCAATATAGATGAAATAGTAAGAATACTGGAAAAAATTTTTAAATACTACAAACTCAAATCTGTCAGTAAAAAAACTATCTGAATAAACTATACTACATCCATACATTTCAGTGTAATAAAATATATAGTGCATATCTATAGGTTATTATGGAGCCATATCCAGAAAACAATATTAAGTGAAAAAGTAAGGTGGAGAAAAATATGTATCGTATACAGTTGCTTTTTTCAAGAAAAAGGACACCAGTGTGTGTGTGTGTGTGTGTGTGTGTGTGTGTGTGTGTGTGTGTTCATACATATACTAACAATGGAGTAAAATGATTTTTTTTTAAAAAAGCGAGAAAAAAAATTATATAAAGGAACAGGGATAGAATATTGGCTTCTTAAGATTTTACTTTAGATCCACATAGCTATGCTAAATTATTATAAAATAAAATTAATTCACAAAAGCGCTTCCAAACAGCAAAAGTAAAATATCCAAATGAATCTACATGTGTATCCATTTATTTATTTATTTATTTTTAATTTTTTTTTTTTAACGTTTTTTTTATTTATTTATTTTTGAGACAGAGAGAGACAGAGCATGAACGGGGGAGGGGCAGAGAGAGAGAGGGAGACACAGAATCCAAAGCAGGCTCCAGGCTCTGAGCCATCAGCCCAGAGCCCAACGCGGGGCTCGAACTCATGGACCGCGAGATCGTGACCTGAGCTGAAGTCGGACGCTTAACCGACTGAGCCACCCAGGCGCCCCTACATGTGTATCCATTTAGTGGTGTAACCACAAAGAGAAGAACTAGTCTAAGTGACTTTAAAAGATGGTAATTTGACTTTATATACCTCATAAAATATATCATAAGGATGAAAGGAACTGAAAATAATCTTTAACTGTGCTGGTAGTACTGTTATTTGGCAACTGTTATGTGTGTCTTGTGGGATAAAACAAATGAGTTATTAGGGTGCTTTCTTTCAGAACTAGGATTATTTAGCATGGGACAAAAAGGAGGCAGATGTAATAAGATCACTGAAAGGAAATAAAACCCTATAGCTCTGAAGTTGAATTTGAAGCATGAGAATGAGCTCTTGATGTATTTATCATTTCAAAATCCTTATTTCTTAGCTCTGCCCACTCAAAAGGCCTGGAAACAATGATCAACCCAAGAGCAGTGAGCACACCACTGTGTCTCTGGCTCCTAAACACCATTTCCCACTCAAAGGAATAAGGGCTCCTTGTAGAAATGGCTGACGTTGGGTCTGGGGCAGGAAATGTGTAACATGAGGCTGAAACAAGGAAGTCCATTAAGGCTGGGTCAAAAAGTTTTAGTTTGACTTGAATAGGTTCATGATGGAACATGTTTATTATGTGAGTGTTCTAATCCATGAGTTCATAAGGACAATTTAAAAAAAAATAAGACACAGTGGAGACCTTTGGAAGATTCTAGGGAGTCCAACTCAGTGCTTTGGAAAATCCAGCATTTATCCTGCCTTCCCTAAGCAGACTATGCCAGGGTATGCAAATAGTAGATGAAGGGAATTATGTTTTTATAGAAGTATTCTAAATACTGGATAAAAGGAATGCTAGAATTTTAAATATACCATCTTAAGTTTATTTTTATTTATTTTGAGAGAGAGAGAGACACAGCAGGTGAGAGAGGGGCAGAGAGAGATAAATAAAATAAATAAAAGAGAATTTCAGGCAGGCTCAGCTGTATCCGTGCAGAGCCCGAAGTGGGGCTTGAACTCACGAATGGTGAGATCATGACCTGAGCCAAAATCAAGAGTCAGACACTTAACTGGCTGAGCCACCCAGGCACCCCTAAATCTACCATTTTATAGCCACTGATGAATTAATGGATCTAGGACTAGGCAATGATTATTAATGACTTTTAATATCACAGTGAGAGAAACAGACATTATGTTCCATTCTGTGGACATACACACATTACCACGTTTAAAGTGGTCAGGCCAAAAATTCAAACATGAGGCTCATCAAGCTTCTAAATTGGGGGGTGGGAAACTTTTCCAGCAGGGTAGATAATAGACATTAGGCTTGTGGGCCACATGGTCTCTGTTGATCCTACTCAACTCTGCCATTGTAGCTCGAAAGCAGCCACAGACCACATGTACACAGAGGGGCATACTGTGTTGCACTGAAGCTTTATTTACAGAAACAGGGAGGGCATGGTTTGCTAATCCCTGCCATAGAATCTACATCTAACTTCCAGTGTACAGGAAATACAGGGAACAAAGGAATATATTACATGACACCGTAAGAATGCAATCTAAAAATTCAGACTGAAGTGAACTGTTCAGGCAGGACAAAGTGCCTAGTTTCTTCAACAACAACAACAACAACAACAACAACAACAACAACAACAAAACAGAACAAAAAAAAAGCAAGAGATAAAAAGAATTGGGAAGGAAACTCATATCTTACAGGAGACGTAAAAGTCGTATCAGTCAAAATATTTGGGTTTTAATAAATACCAGTTCCAATAAACTTTGAAAAAAAAAGATAATCATGGAAATAAATGATGCCATTAAGGAATGACAGTGGTGCCTTGTGGTTGTTTTTGAAAGAGTTTATATGTTTAGACATACATATTGAAACATGATGGGAGCACCTGGGTGGCTCAGTTGGTTGAGTGGCTGGCTTTGGCTCCGATCATTATCTCATGGTTTGTGAGTTCAAGCCTCACATCAGGCTCACTGCTGTCAGAGCGGAGCCTGCTTCAGGTCCTCTGTTCCCCTCTCTATTACCCTCCCCGGCCTGTGCTCTGTCTCTTAAAAAAAAAAAAAAAGAAAAAGAAATATGATATGTCTGCAATTTACTTCCAAGTAATGGTAGGGCTGTGGGTAAAACTGACTATGAGTTGGCTCTTCTGAAGGTCAGGTCATGGCTGCATGGGGCTCATGGGACTGGTCTTTTGCATGTGTGAAGTTTTCCATAATTAAAAGTTGAAACAAACACAAAACATAACTCAGGTTCAGCAACAGAGATGAAAAAAATGTACGTGTAGATGAAGAAAAATCGCTTTAGTTTGCCGGACAAGAGCCTCTGGAACAATTAAGTAGAATCGGGCTCATGGGATTTCTTGTTTGTCCCATAGAATTAGAATCAAAGACAAGCTGGAGTGGATCAGATCCACTCTAAGGTTTCTGAGTGACCCGTCCCCTCCCATCCCCTCCCGCCCCTCTCGGAGGGAAGGAGGTCCCAGGGCACCAGGGCTTGGGGCTGACGGCCCAGGGTGCTGCTAGCTGCTCACCCAACAAGCGTATGCTCTTCCTGGCATCAGCAACTTGATTTCTTCAGAGTTGCTAGTGCGCCTTTAAAAATACTCAGCAGGGGCGCCTGGGTGGCTCAGTCGGTTAAGCGGCCGACTTCGGCTCAGGTCATGATTTCGCGGTCCGTGAGTTCGAGCTCCGAGTCGGGCTCTGTGCTGACAGCTCAGAGCCTGAAGCCTGTTTCAGATTCTGTGTCTCCCACTCTCTGACCCTCCCCCGTTCATGCTCTGTCTCTCTCTGTCTCAAAAATAAATAAACCTTAAAAAGAAAAATTTTTAAAACACTCAGCCCCTCAGAGCCTCTGGCAGCAGAGCTGGCCAGGTGAACAGCAAGTCTAATGGTCGGGGCTTCCAAAAATATTTTATTTTCTGAACTAAAAGGGATCTACTCAGCAGGTGTGGATATCCTAGCTTATCCTAGGTATGCTTACAGTGCCTGAAGTAGTAGGGGCAGCCTTGTGACCATAAAGAATAAGGTGATACGCCATGACGGGAGGGGTGGAGGTGACGGTGCAGAGACAGAGAGAGAATGAATGAACCTGGCACATCACGGAGTGTCTGCCACAGGCTTATCTACCTGAACTTTGTGCTCCACAAGAAAACTTAATCCTGCATGGTTAATCCACTGCGGTAAGGCTTCTGTGACATGTCACCGAACACAGTCACTGGTTTCACCGTTACCCCAACCCCCAAGTATCCAAAATTAAACTTCCTGGTCTCCTCTGAACTCCCTTCTCAGTCTTCCTCCACTTCATAAATAGCAACTTTGGTCTTTAAGGCATTCAGATCCAAACTCCTGTCGCTTTTTCCCTTCTCGCTCCATTTTCATCCATCAGCCATGCCTGTTGGGTCTCCAGTCTCACCTCCAGCTCCACTGCCGTCACCCTGGTGTGAGCCACGGTACCTCTTAGGTAGCCTGTTTCAGGAGCCTCCTGACTGGTGTCCTGCTTCAGTCCTGCCTCCTACAGCCTATTCTCCATCAATCAGAAGGCCCCTTTTGAAATGCAGGTACTTCCTGTCAGTCCTCTGACCCAAATCCTCTCACTTCCAGTAAGACCCAGAGCGCTGCCAAGGACTACCTCACGTCCTTTTACACCAGCCCTCATTCACCCAGCTCCGGTCACACCAGCTTCCTCAGTGTTCCTGCAACAAAGCAGGCGGGCTTCTGCTTCGGGCTTTCACCTTTGCTCCCCCCTCCGCCTGAGTTCTCTTTTCTTTTTAAAAGTGTATTTATTTTGAGAGAGAGAGAGAGAGAGAGAAAGGGAGCACATGCAGGTTGGGGAGGGGCAGAGAGAGAAGGAGAGAGGGAATCCCAAGCAGGCTCCACGCTATCAGCACAGCCCGATGTGGGCCTTGATCCCACAAACCATGAGATCTTAACCTGAGCCAAAATCAAGAGTAGGACGCTCAACTGACTGAGCCACCCAGGCGCCCCCTCAGTTCTCTTTTCACGGATGTCCATATGGCTCATTTCTGAAATTCTTTCAGATCTCTTAGCTGTCACCTGACCAGACCAGAGAAGCCTTCCAAGGTGGCCGTTTTCTTGTTTGCACTCCTCTCCACTCCCCACGCTCCTCTGTCATGCTCTCCATTTTAGGGAATTGTGTTTCCCTGGCTTCCTTGCCCTTGGGCTTCTGGTGGGTACACCCACGGGAGGCAGAGGCAGAAAGAAGACTGAAGGCAGGCAGGCAACAAGAAGGAGACGAGGTCTGTGTCTCTCTCTTCAGGCTGTGTCTCTGGCACTCACGGTGTCTACTCTGAGATGCCAGGTCCCACAGACACCCCTCCATCTGGGGTCCCAGCTCCTGCTACACAGGCTCCTACCAGATGACTCAGAACCTGGGCTCCAGTGACAAGGCCACCTCCCTCTGTTGGTCATGCTGTCACTAAGCCCTCCATTACTGTGCTGTCTCTTGTGTGGCTTTCCAGTTCCTCCCTCACCTGCATAGTCAAGTTCTTATATTAAGTCCTTCTGTTTCAAACACCAACTAGTCCTGACGGGGCCTGACCGATAAGCCTTCCCTGATGACCCTCAGTGCCCTCGACTCCCCTCCCTGTCACTGTCCACTTATCCTGCATTACTTTCCCTGTGGCTCTTATCAACACATGCTAGAGTTTATATTTATTTGTTTTCTTAATTGCCTAGCTCTTCACCGGCATATAAATGAGCAGGTAGTAGGACTTGGTGTGCTGTGTGGGGCTGGCAGTGGGCTGAGCTCACACAAATAAACCAGTGTTCTTTGATCTGTTTAAGAGATCTTGATAAGCACTCTCCCCATCCTGGACACTAGACACAGGAGACGGAGAGATGAATAAAGCAAACACTTCTATCTGGACATAGGACAGGGTGATGGTGAGAACCCAGCCTCCCTCCCTGTGTTTGCCTTGTGGTGCTTCCAAAACAGAGTGGAGAATCACGTGTGTGAAAATGGAAGCTCATCCAAGAGGGAGATCAAATGTATTGTTACCATGTGTCCGACTCCCCGTAGGGAAACACCACTCACCTGACATGGAGTGGGATCTTGGGTACCTTCTTAGAGACCTTGAACCGTCCTCTGTCCCCATAGATGTCGGTGAAGTACACTCCAGCCACACTTGTCACCTGGTTCCCGGGGAACCTGGACAGCACATTGTCACGACCATGCTGACTGGCCCAATACCAGGCTTGGCCCCCGATGAGCAGGCCACCTCCACGTTTCACAAACTGGATCAGCTCTGCAGTCATCTTATCATGGTAGGCACTGATGCAGTAAACCCCCAAGGGGGCCCCCAGTTCCGGCTGAATCTGTGCCTGAACCCCACAGCCCTGCAGGATACTTACTAGTGATCCCAGGGATGGGTGCACTCCAGTGGGAGCCCCAGGTGAGGGACAGAGCCAACCCACTGCATTAAGAAGAAATGGAACCAAGCCAGCGTCCAGCAGGTAGCCTTCATGGGACACCACCACCAGGCGGCCTCGGCCGTAGAAGGAGGCAGCAATGAGGACCTGGCCCTTGTCATTCACCATCACCGGGAAGGCGGCCTCTCCAATAAGAAGAAGTTCACTAGGGATGGGGTCTTTGGGGACATTCCAGCTTGTCACTCCATCCATGAGGGCCTCGAAAGCACTGGCAGGAGTTGTCGCCATGGTTCAACCAGCTGCTGCAGAGGAGATGAAAGGCTGCGCTTGGTCAGAACTGATGAAGCATCAAGTGAAAACACAACTAAACACATTCAAACTAAACCATTCACTGGGTTCCCCACTGTGTGCCAACCACTAGGGGGCCCAGCAAGGCACACGGGGACAAGGCCTTCATTTTCATGAATCTGATATTTCAGCAGGGGAAGGACAATAAATAAATCGGTAGACAAACATAAACACAGCAATTCCTAACCATTAGGATGAAAATAAGGAAGTGATGTGATATCAAGAGTAACTGGAGAGTCCGTTGAGATTGTGTGACAGGAAAGGCCTAGATGAGGAAGTGACCTTCAAGGTGTAACCTGACGTTTCAGCTGAGACGTGGCATGTGTGGGAGCCCAAAGTAGCCCTGGGCAGGGCAGAACACGACCTGAGTGGCTGAGGGGGGCGGGGCTGGGTCCTGCACAGCCTGGTACAAGGTGACAGCCATGTGCGTGAGCTGACTTAGTATTGTGCTGCATCTCTATGGACAAAACGGTCAAGTGACCTTTCAGAAAACTGCATTTTGGGGGACAGTTTTGACTAAATGAATTGAAATGTCTCCCAACTTATCATGGCTGCCCTAACTAGGAGTTCCCTACCTCTGTGTGGGTAGCTTTCTTTTTCCAGGGGTCTTTTAAAATTCATTGTGCCTGGAGAGCCTGGGTGGCTCAGTCTGTGAAGCATCAGACTTAGGCTCAGGTCATGATCTCGCGGTTCAAGGGTTCAAGCCCTCTTTTGGGCTCTGTGCTGACAACTTGGAGCCTGGAGCCTGCTTCAGTTTCTGTGTCTCCCTTTCTCTCGCCCCTCCCCTGCCTATGCATTCTCTCTCTCTCAAATATAAATAACATTTTTAAAAAGTCAGTGTGCCTAAAATTCAGCTATTTTTTCCCTTAAAGCAGCTTCTCTTGGATAAATTACTTAAGCCTCAGTTTCCCCACTTATAATAAAGAATAATACATCCCTTGGAGGATCGTTTTTGGAGATTAAGAGAATGCATATGAAAACACCTTGTTCTGGGTACACAGTGAGTGCTGAGAAAACGTGAGGGTCTGTCCCTATGCTGACCTTTCTAACTTCCCCAAATGACAAGGGCCATGTTCTGGGTGCCTGTCTGCTCCCCTCGGCCTACCCCTGACTTCAGCAACTGCCATGGAGGAACTTCCTGGGCACTCGAACGCCTCCTCACTTCCGCAGGTACACAGGGGCAGCCCTGCAGTGGCCCTGAGCGGGGAAGTGGAGGGCATGTGGACTCCGTGCCACAGCGGCTGTCCTACGTGTGTCCACGGGTCCCTCAGCAAGCACCTGAGGGGCTCAGCTCCAGCTGCCCCAGTGGTGAGCAGCTCAGCCCGTCGCTGCCTTTCCCTCCTTCCTGGTCTCCCCCTCCCCACTTCCTCACCTGCATTTGGGGCTCACTTCCCAAATAGGCTACCCGACTCCAGTCCTTGTAGCAGGCCTCGCTTTGGGGAAGAATCGAAACTAAGACACCAAAGTTTTCCTCTACCTTTGCCTCCTTCCTTCCTCTCTCCTGTTTCCATAGACAGTCGGCTACCTCACTTTGTTCTTCTTGCACCGGGTCTCTCCAACATGAGTGAGTGCCTTCCGCTTGTATTCACATCCAGACTAAACCCATCTGGCTTTAGTCCCAGGATGGATTCTCATCTACCGTCTTCTCAAGCCATCCTACCCACTTCACTTCGTAATAAAAACCCTCTGATTTCATCCACTCTCCATAAGGTAGAAGCTGAGTGCCTTGCCCTGGATTCTAAGACCTCCATGGTCTGGGCTGTTCCAGACTTTTTTCCCCTGCTACATACATTCTCTGCAAACCTCTAGCAGGCTTAGCATCCCTGAACATGTCCAGTATTTCCTACAGAAGTCCAGCTCCTGATCACCCTCTAACTTCCCGGCCCATCTAACCACCTCTTTCTCAGTAATGCTCCCAGGAAAGTGAATTCACAAAAGAGAACCGGTACCCACATCGAGCATCGTGGGCCATGAGGGCGAGTGATCTCAGCTTTCTGGTTTAGGACTCGGGAAAAAGCAGCGAAAGAAGTCAGGCAGCCTGAGATCAAGATCATGTTAACTACCTTGGAAAGGGAAGTCTTTCAGTACCCTGGGCCTAACAGGAAAAACAGACAAAAAACCCAAGAGATGAGTAATAGTTCCTACGAACCCTGACCTCAACTCTCAAGAAGTAGGTGCGCGTGTGTGCGCAGACATGCGCACGTACATGCATACATCTTGGTAAGATTTTTGATTCACAGGTTCAAAGAGGCGAGAGAAAAGTGTTTTCAGAAAAATAGCAAACAGCACCAGACTGGGTACACGAAAGGAAACCCGGGACCCAGGCAGAGAGAAACACCTGAATGAAGGAACATTCCTGGGCATGCTTCCGGCACCAAGCGGCGCCCCAGCGAGCCCAGGTTCTTGGCCCCCGCCCCACCCGCAACGCTCTCGGATTGTTAAACTCACTATCGGTAGCCGGGTCCGTGGCGCTAGATCCGAGCGCGGGGAACTTCTGCGGTGGCACAGCAAGCGGTCTGGGGTGGGGCCTGATGGAGGAGGCAGGCGGGGTGGGGCGCGGTTGGGGCGGTCCGCGGCGCGGTGGGCGGTCTCGGGGCCGCGTGGAGAGGGCGCGGAGTGGGACCCAGAGGCGGCGAGGATGCGGCGAGGTGCTGGGGGGACGGCCCGGGGGCAGGGCGCGGCGGTCGGTCTGGGCGCCTTGTGGAGGGGGCGCGGCTGGCGACCCAGGGGCGGGCGTGCGGGGCGGGGTTGGGGTGGTTCAGGGACGGGGCTCAGGGGGCGGTCTGTGGGGCGGAGCCGGCGGGGCGCGGCAGGCGTGGTGGGGCGCCGCCCGGTTGAGGCGGCCCGGGGGCGGGGCGGCCCGGGGGTGGGCGGGGCGCGGCGCGGTTGGGGCGGTTCGTGGGCGGGACAGGCAGGAGAGGGGGCGTGGCGAGGGGCAGCTCGCCTCCGAGAGGCCCCTCCCGGCCCGCTGCGCTTGAGGTGGTGTCGCAGTTTGCGGAGCTCCATCAGGGTGCGTGACTCATGCTCCCAGGAGGCGGAGTTCCTCGATCTGCGGGGTTCGGTTAAAGAGGCTCTCTCAGGCCCTCCGAGAGTTCTGGGGTACGAGAGGGGAGCTTTGCCGGAAAGCAAACGCCAGGTCTCTAGTAAACCAGATTCGGGGCAAGCAGCGCCCGACGGCAGCGTAACCCAGCGCCTAGGGGTTTTGGCGTGGAAGCGCCTCCCTCCCCTCCAGTGGTGGGGTGCAGCGCCAGAGAATAGTTTCCTGCGTTGAAAGGCTGCCTCCTGGTGGTCAGCACCCGCCCGCGCAGCCCGTGCTCGTGGGGTTTCCAGGCTGTGCAGGACACTCAAGCTAGTACTGCGTCTGGGAGTAGAAGAGACTTCGGTGCCAAAGATATTCTTGTTTCAGGGGTTTTCTTAAAGTGTATTCAGTGTGCAACACTCCTTCCTAGGAAGGTGAAATTTTCTTCTCTTAGAAAGCGACGCTTTTTCTTACCTTAGCGCAGCAGTCACTTGCCTCGAAAAGAATGTCCTAACCTCCAGATTATACCAAATCCTGCTCCCGACCACACCAGACACCTCTCTTTCTTCTTCTTTCCCAGGTTGCCACTCCACACTTGCTTGTATGACCACCGATTACCGTTGGTTTCTCCCATAGGCTCTCTTGCTGAGTGTGTCATCTGTCTCCGTCGTGTCCGTCATTGCATCCTCACTGCCGAGCTTCATTTGTCACGTAGCAGGCTTCCGTTTCTTAATAATTGCATGAAAGTGTGTGATTCAATAAGCGAATAAGCATATAGTGAATGTTCAAGAAATGTGTACTGAACTAGTAAATAACCGCGTCTTTGGAGGACTAGCAGAAATTTGTTTGGTAGAGGACCAAATGCAGTCAGGTTTCAGATGGAAGAGGCAAGGAGAAACCTATACAAGGCACGCGATTTGGCTAAGACCTATCCGAATTTGAGAATACTTCAGGGTGGAAGCCCAATGTGAGCTGGGGTTAGTTGAATTCATAGGTTTCATACCAGGAAACAAACCTTGGAGAAGTAAGGTGGGAGCCAGCCACTGAGGGAGTGTGTCAGGAAAGTTCCATGTCAAATGAGGAGTCTAGGGGCCCTTTTGTGTTTGCGCTCTAAGGTTTTAACCAGTCTCTGCCTACATCAGTGTCCCACTTTATGGTCAAGTGCCACGATTCTAGTAAGACACCTGTGAGTATTTTTGGTGTTGATCTAATAGAAGAAAGGGCTTCAAATAAAGGTGAATTTTTCAGGGCCAGCGAGCAAATGGTACCTGTGGTCATTAGGGTACCTCCATTTGGGAACAGAAGTTGGCTGAAGAATGGAAACAAAACAACATAAGAAACAGCACAAAGGTCCATTTAAAACCTAGCAAATGAAAGATGGTGGCCAACACGGGTCAGACTAAAGGGTCATTGCTCATGTGCAGACCTCCAGACCCTTCCTCCAGCCTAGGGGAAAACAGAGACTCCTCCATGAAAATCAGCATATTCTCACCGGGCACATACTCTGTGGGGTGCTCTGGGAGATGGAGATGATACTGTAGTCAGTAAATCTAAGAAGACAGTAGACACGAAAGAGCTGTAATACCGTAAGGATTTATGTAGGTGTCATAATCAGCTGAAAAATCAGTGCCAGGAAAGAGAAGGGAAGAGGCCATTATTTTTAGTCATCAGAGATGAACTTACAGGGACGGAGCCACTAAAACTTAGCTTTGAAAAACATAAATGTGATTTGTGAGCAGACAAGAGTCAAGGGCATTATAACATGAGGCCACATCGTAGTCCACAGCATGGAGATGTCCTTGTGAAAGCTTGGTCTGAGAAAGACAAAATGTTCATTGTGACCGAAATTTGTGAACCGCGCTTGTGGGAGTGAATTTGGATGGCAACCCAGGAGTTTGGATTGTAGTCTGCAGTCTGGAGGAAGGTTTTTAAGAAATGCCGTGTCGTAAACGTGGAGAGTCCCTCCTCCACATCATTCCCTACCCCACCTCTACTGCCCTTTCTCAGCAGATCCCATTTTTGTTAGATAATCTCCTTCTCCCTCTCCCTTAAGATTCAGGGGGAGATGGAGCCATTTCCAGGTCCACGTGTGGGTCTGTCCTAGCTCAGGCCAAGCATGCCAACCCCTGTCCTTTGTGCTACAATGACTGACTCCTTCTGGGTTATACCTAATATGTATACACGAGCAATATGATACTTAATTGTCTAGCACATGCAAGGGGCATAGGGATCAGAACTTTTACTGTTAACCACTGGTACACCAGCCCGTTTTTGTCAAACAGAGGAAAACTCTTGCAGTAATTCCATTTTCTCACAAAGCCAAATGCAGGGGTTACCTAATACCTAAGCTTTCTAATTGTGGGCTAGCATTAATAGTCACTGACTTCCTTCTTCAATTATTTTTAGCTCTGAGTTAAACTTAATGTGGTCCCATATATTCTTTCCCTGAAGGGCCTCAAGAATCTGGGAAGGATTAGCCATGGTCTAATTTAGGAATAGAGATGGTTGAATGCACCTATGCGCATTTATTGGTATGAGTCGCTGGGGAGGGTTACTAAGTCACTATTTAAGATGATCCAGAACAGGTGTCCGCAGCTGTTTGAAGAATAAGTACTGGGCCATGAAAAGGCTCCACTCCGATCTCCAACTGCAAGGAGCGGGTATGTAAGTGACAGGCGGCCACAGCTGGTGCACCCTGGAATCCTGGGTGCTGGGCCATGGATTCTCCTGGCTGGTGATTAAGTGTACTCGGGCTATTGAGGCAGGCCCATTCCTGGGGTACATGGGACTCTTCTGATGGGTGACTTTGGCTCAAGGACTCCTATTGGCCTTGACAGGACTTTCTCTGAGACCTGCCCCACAGAAGCTTTTCCTGCGTTTGCTCTCTTCCTTCAGAGGATGAAACCTCCCTCACGGTCCCATGGCTCTCCCAGCCTCTTCTGGTCCCTCTCCATTTTCTCTCACAGATGTTTCCCTTGAGATAAATCTCTTGTGCATCTGACCTCATCTTGGCTTCTACTGCTTGGAGGATCCAGGCTAACACATGTACTGTTACAAGGATATCTCCTAAAGTTAAAATGCTCAAGTGCACTTATCAAAATTGTGCCTTAGTGGGAGTAAAGAGCAAAGCCGTTAACTTGAGAGCATGTAGGAAAGCCTCACCGACTACATTTTTTCATTCTTTAGTACATGTATGATAACCCTCATTCAGATCATAGCATGGTCTATCTCTAGGGCAAGTTCCTGCCTGCCTATTTATTTAAAGCAGTGAGGCTGGAATTTGCTGCTACTCTTGACAGATGGCCAGCGCTTAATCGCAGTTAGAAGAGCTTTCATTTTCTCCTTTGGCGTCTTTGTGAAATTAACCTAGGCCTATTTTTTAAAATTTATTTATTTTAAGTAATCTCTACACCCAACACACTCACAACCCCGAGATCAGGAGTCACATGCTTTACCGACCGAGCCAGCCAGGTTCCCCAACCTGGGCCTATATTTTCTTTTTGGATCGTAAGGATGTGGGACGTATGTGGCAGGAGCAGTAATATTGCAGTCACAGGGGGTGTCTTGGAACATACCACTACCACTCCACAGATGTCCATTCTGAAGATGTCTTCTTCACATCAGCAACAAGAGAGGAGTCTTCATACATTTCCAAACTTGTCCCATCTCCATAACGGTTGGTTTTGTACTGAAGATTTCAGTTGTCCCGGAGCCAGTGGAACTGACTTAGCCCAAGGCTGAGTGTGGATGTTTTTCCTCTGGCTCTGAAATATCAGACCCATTAGGTAGGTATACAACAGACACAGTTTCTATAATTGTATCCACACCAGTGTGGTTTATCTGTCTTCATGCACAAACCCACAAGGGTCGCAGATGTCAAGATGCCAGATGGGCTGCTGTATGGGAATTGGGAGTCACTGAAGGCCAATATCTCTACAATAAAATCCACGTAGAGAAGGAATATCAAAGCTACCAGTCCTATGGGATCAACAACATTATTTTTTAGATTTTTCTGCAAGTATAAACAATTATTTCCAAATTGATTTATTCTGAGAATTACTGTAATATCAAGGTTTTCCTCTCAAGGTTTTTCATTTTATATCGATACTTATGATCCAAGTATCTTTTCATTTTTTTAAGTTTATATATTTACTTAGAGAGAGAGTGTGTGTGTGTTTGTGTGTGTGTGTGTGTGTGTGTATGTGTGAGTGGGGGAGGATCAGAAAGAGAAGGAGAGAGAGAATCCCAAGCAGGCTCCGTGCTGTCAGTGCAGAGCCTGGTGTGGACCTCCATCTCACGAACCGTGAGCTCGTGACCTGAGCCGAAACCAAGAGTCAGATGCTCAACCTACTGAGCCACCCAGGTGCCCCCATGTGTCTTTTAATTTTAACCAAGGTCAAACGGATATTATACAGCTTAGCAGGGGAAGAGGGATATGGACTAGGAGGCCAAGGATAACTGAGGCTGTTTCCCATGACACATTTGTCCTAATGGACATCAGTATGGAAGTCTAAAACTTGCACTGCTGTGCAAATTTAGTCATTTGCTTCCAAATCAGTTTTCTCCCATGAATGTGGTTCCAAAGTCCACTTGTTACTGGATCCATCAGGCCATCAACAGGGACCCAGAACTTTGTATATAAAAGTTAAAGGCATGTCTTCATTCAGTACCTTTGGTAGAGGTCACAGCAGCCACTAAGATGAGCCCCTCATACTCCTCAGTCACAGGGATATTTCAGAGTGAGAAGTGTGCTTTGACTTTGAAGTTTGAGGAGAGATACTCAAAAGTTGTGAGTTTCCATTAAGTCAGTGGGTTCTGTCATAAGGCTAAGGTCAGAAATTAAAGCTTATATCCAAGAAATAGCTATGGACTCTTACGGGGATGAAACTCTTGTCTGTCTTGCTGCTCTCAGTATGCCAAGTCTAATTTTACCTCTCTTTGCCTTGAAGTATCTGCATGCTTTGCTCCCTCATTTCCTTCAAGAATCTGCCACATCTCCCCTTTATCAGAGAGGCTTTCCTGGACCTCACTGCATAAAACAGCAAACACACCCCTTGTCCAGTGCCCTCCTCCCCAGAACACTCCTCTGTCTTAACTTTGTTTTATACTTCAACATACTCGATATATGTTTATTTGTTCATTTTAATGTTCAAACTGGAACATAAGCACTATGAAGACAGGTGCTTTATTATGTTTATTGTGTATTTCCAGACCCTCTAACTAGCATTGTAGTAGGTGTTCAATAAATGTTTATTGAGTGAATTTATAGGTGACCCAGTGGCCAGATTGGAAGGAGATGCCCAAATGTGGGACATGCATCTTACAGAAGCCAAAATTTTATAATGATTTTATGAATGTTTAGGGAACATTTCTTTGAACATTTCTTTTTTTAAAACTTTTTTTAATGTTTATTTTTGAGAGAGAGAGACAGAGTGCAAATGGGGGAGGGGCAGAGAGAGAAGGAGACACAGAATCTGAAGCAGGTTCCAGGCTCTAAGCTGTTAGCACAGAGCCCGATGAGGGGCTTGGACTCACCAACTGTGAGATCACGACCTGAGCTGAAGTCAGATGCTTAACCGACAGAGCCACCCAGGTGCCCCTCTTTGAACATTTCTTAAAAGAGGGCAGATCAAACACGAAGAATTTTAATTTAACTTGGTAAAGCACTTTTCCAGTGGTTTCATTTAGTTTTATGCTAAAAAATATTAAAATCTCAGTGAGGCCACAGATCTTTACTGCTTTGCTCTCCTATCTCCCAGAGACTATGAGCTCCATAAGGGAAGTTTGAGCCCTGGAGAAAATGGTTTCTGCTACTCCTTTTATCAAAGCACTATAGATCTTTTTTACATATACTTTTTTTTAAAAGTTGACTTATTTTTGAGAGAGAGAGTGTGTACACAGCAAGCAGGGGAGGGGCAGAGAGGGAGAGAATCCCAAGCAGGCTCTGTGCTGTCAGCACAGAGCCTGATGAGGGGCTCAATTTCATGAAACATAATAAGATCATGACTTGAGCCCAAGTCAAGAGTCAGACGCTTAACTGAGCCAGCCAGGTGCCCCGAAAGCATTATATATCTAACTAACATAAAGGCACCTTTCAGTTTCTGTTTTAAATTCCAATTTTTCCTGTGTGGCTCAACTAGCAAGTGCATTTAGACGGATTGTAATGGTATCTTACTGTTATGTTCTTCCTGTTAGGTAAAAGCAAACTGCTTCCCTAATGCCTACTTTGTATTCTTCTCAGGAATGGCTCAGGGAACCTACATTTCAAAAGTGGGAATGTTTCAGAGAGTAAGTGGCCTGTTAGTATTAACTTGTGGTCCCAGCCTCATTTTGAATTACAACCAAGACTTGCTCCAAGTCTAGGGAATCATTAGGGAACCACCCTTTCCAGGGGTTGCTCTTGGGCACCTTGTGATACTATTTTTTTCCCCAACATATCCGTATGCTCAGTCAAGAGAAATGCATATTTTAATCTTGTGTAAGAGGAGCAGAGGCTCTTCATTTCATCCTCTAGCACTGTGAAAGAAAAAAAAAAGCAGCTCCTGACATCAGGAGCCTGTCTGATACAGCTAGGCGCTGTTTTTCCCCTTTGTACATAAACCATTCCATGGAACATCCACGTCAAACAAGATCACTCTGAGACCATGATAAGGCAACAAGAGCAAGATCTCTGGGCAACCTCAAAATACCAAATATCCCTCTCTCTTACCTAAAATGAGGACCTGCTACTTTTTCAGAGACCAGTTCTGGCTCTATGGCCACTGTAGGCATCCCTTTACCAATAGATGAGATTTCCTGAGACAGTCATAGAATTGCCCCTGCGTCTTGACAGCATCCAATCCAGAACAAAGCCTTGCTTCCTTAGACCCTCCCCAGAATGATTCACCCAAAGCCAAATTCTCTAGTCGTTTCTTTTAAACACCTTTTACTGAGATGTCCAGTTCCCTGCAGTGTGTGCTTTTCCCTAGCCGCAATGAGTTACCCAGCTTGTTCAGCTAGAGGGGTGCTCCTGGTGGTCTTTGGCTGGAGGGCATCAATACCATCATCTGTTAGACCTGAGGATATTCACCCCTCCCCATCCCATCCATCCCATTAAATTCTCTTCTTCATCCAGTACCAGAGACCCAGTAGGCGTTATCCAAAGGTCACTCCGACACTACTGATGTGAGTCACTGTTCACCTTTTTATAGTTTAATCTCCATTTCCTACGGGGATCTGAGATTTGTCTGCTCTAGATTTTGACTGTTACCAACGGACCAGCTCACAGTGCCAAATGTCTTGTGAATAAATATCAGAAACCTTGATTACGACTTACTATTGCTTCCTTTGTGTGGCCCCCAAGCTGCTCTGACAGTAAGAACCACAGGAGAAACTGTTAAAAAATAAAACAAAAAATTGGAGTTGGCCTCTCCCACTCGCTACCTTGATGGAGGCTACAAGGAGAGCTCATGACCTCTTCCGGGTACTTGGCTCTTACTTAAAGCAAACACTTCACAGATAACAGGACTTGGCATAGGTATAGCCAGTTATATATACTTGGGCCCAGAATTACAGGTTGCGTTGGGGAAGGGGGGGGATGTCTCGGTCTGTGGGGCCTCTCCTGGACTCCTTGATTTGGTTGTCTTTATGTTTTACATTTGATCATTTTGCCCTCCTGGCTCCCACCCTCAACATTCTCCCACCCACCCACCTGTACTATCTCTGAACTCAAATTATACTAAATAATTTTGGCGGTCTGTGACAGTGAACTTTATGCCAAATTTAAGGCAGTTCATGCAAAGAAATTTTTAGTACCCACACGTACATATTTCTTAATTATGTGTATTTGAGTTCCTTTATAGTTCAGATGAACAGAAGTAACATTTTAATGACCTTCATGTACACATGCTTGTGTTAACATAGTCCTTGGCTCCTGATAACTGTCATCACTGATCAATGATTGTTTTGTTTCTAATTTACTCATTTATTCTATTTTTTTCCTAATATAATGAGCACCTATAAAACTAAGCATCCAGCATGAGAACATTGCCAATAACAATGTACACAACCTTTCCTCTCAAAGAAATGCTTCTTTATAGCATTCAAATGTGTAAGAATCCAAATGAATCAGTAGCATTTCTATAGCTCTCTTGAATTAGATGTGGAGTGTGTGTGTGTGTGTGTGTGTGTGTGTGTGTGTGTGTGTGTAGTTAGAAGATGCTTGAAAAGTAGAGGATCACCCTCCCACCCAAACCTTCTCTACCACACTTCTGACTCTAATGATGAGGGTCAAAGAAAGAAATCCTTTTCAAAATGGAAGCTAAGTAGAGGTCCAAAAGCATTGAAGGAATAAAGAACCTAGAAGTGATGTCATCTTGAAAGAAGGCATAGAATGTGTTACTTCTGCCAGCAAAACCAGTCAACATCTAATGCCATATCTACTTACCTAGTGGCTTGCTAGCATATACCTTAGGTGAGGTTGCGACTCACCAATGTGAGGACATTGGTTTAGGGACTAAATATAGCAGCCTAATGTGTAAGGCCAATATATATGGCTGTAAGGCCAATGTTCCTTAGAGAGCTCCACCTGGCCTTGGGAGTTGGACAACAGAAGAAAGTAAACTAGTGGGGAAGGAAGAGCCACCAAGAGATGAAGATAGCAAAACACAAGAAATTTGGGAGCCTGAAGATTTCTCCTACATAGTTGACTGCCTCTCCAAAATACGGGGGTGGGAGGCAGAGGGAGAATTGGAGAAAACAGATTATGATGTTCAAGCAAAGTGGCAAAGAACATAACAAGGAGACTGACGGATAGAAGTCTTCTGACATGACCTGGTCTCATCTAAGACTAAAACTTACCCAAATCGTCAAATGAATAGGAATGCAGGAAGACTTACAGCCCCATTATGATCTTGAGATGTTCCCTGGAATAGAATAGGGACAAGTATCATGCCTTCTTGGGAGAGAACACTGGTTGGCAATCTTCATGCAACACCTGTTGAGTGTTCCTTCACTCAATGAATATTAAAACTCTGCTAGAGAGTAAGCTTAATCTCAGTTACATGGTGAGATCAGGGACAAGCTTTGTTTTTTGTGGAACACCTGCAGCAACAAGGGAAGGTGAAGTGTGAATAATGGCCGGACCTAGAGAGTAATGGGAAGAACAATGAACCTGGACACACTGGGTGGATCCAAATATCTGAGGGCCTCATAAGCCATTGTAAGGGTTTGGTCTGGAGCATATCTTAGTCAATATGAAGTCACTGCAGAATTTTTATTTGAGTTTATTAAAAATTTTTCAAAGTAATACATGCACAAGGTAAAAAATTAAATAGTACAGAAGGACTTAAAATGAAAAACACGGTTTCCCACCCCACCCTCTTTAACCCTAGCCCCGTTCCCTAGAGGCAATGCATTTAACATTTTCTATTTTTAGATCTTCTGTTAACTAACTTGCTAACATTAAATAATATGTCTGAACAATAATTCTTGACTTATTAACTTTAGACAATCTTTAATAATTCCCCATTACAAAAGATAAGGATTTAACTTACACTATCCCCACCTTTCCTTTGCCTGTCCTTTCCCAAGCTTTCGATAGATAATGCCATTTTTAAGACTTCTGTTGATTTCATTTATAACTTTGGACAGTATACTGCCCTCTAGTTCTTGTTCCATTAACTGCAGACTTCATCTTCTCATTCTCGCTGTGAATGCAGAAGTGGCCCATCTCTTCCTTCCACCCCTCCTCCCCCAACCAATTCTCAACCTCTTTCTGTTCTCTTGTTTCTGAGCTTGTCAGGATTCGTTATATTCCATTTCAGTTCTGAATAAAAAATTAAGCTTCTCATGTTTTGTCTCTAGGCTGATCAGAACACTGAATACCAACAGACAGCATCTACATTATTTTGTCTAGGTAAATAGTGTTTACCGAGAGCCGAGTAGATGCGAGGGCATTTTTTTGCCATTCAAAACCCAGTGTTCATGATTCCTATGCCACTTGTAAGGAAAGGTACCTACCGCCAATGTCAAATTGCATCTCTTCGTACATTCCACGAGTTTTTGTTTCACAGTTGGACCTGAATGTCTCGACATACTTCCGTTTTCTTTTTGCCGACTGAAGCATGTATGTCTTCCATATTTTCAAACATTGCAGCTTCTCAATGATACGATCTGTGGAGCAGAATGTATATTCTTCCCAAAGAGCCTGAGACTGTGTGCTCTCATCTGAAATGGGTCTGCTAGAGTGAGGCATCCTGCTGGGACAGCTGTCACTCTAGAGTGACACATCCTGCTGGACTGTCACTCTAGAGTGAGGCATCCTGCTGGACAACTGTCACTGTAGAGTGAGACATCCTAGGTGAGGTCCATTGTTTCCTGGATTCCATTTCTTCTTCTTTCCTGGTCTTCTTCCTCATTTTCTTGGAGAACTTCCTCAAGGTACTTTCTTAGTAAGGGTGCAAAGTAGGTAGACTTTCTGAAAACTTGCCCGTCAGAAAATGTCTTTATTTTGACGTCACTCTTGACAGTTTGGCTTGCTAGGTTATCCGGGATCCAAATATTTCCCATAAGGGAAGAAACTGCTCCATTGGCTTCTAGCACTCAGCGTTGCTGATGAAAAATCTGCTGCCAGTCTATTTCTCATCCCTTTTTAGTTGAGCTAATTATGATGACTTTATTTTCTCTTTGGGCACTTGTAATATCTTCCCTCTTTCCTTAATATTCCAAAACTTCACAAGATTGTGTCTAGATATAGGTGGTATCAGGGTACCTCCATCTGGAGACTTAGTTCTTTCTGTTCTTCAATTTTTAAAAAATTTCTTCACCTAGATTTTGTACGTTCTCTTTTCCAAAAAGTCCTAATGCTTAGATATTGATTGACTAGATCTCTTTCCTTCATTTTTTTCTACTGTTTCTTTTTGTTGTGTATCTAGGGAGTTGCCCTCAACTTTATTTTCTAGCCTGTCTACTGAATATTTTGGGTAGTTTTATTTCACTTTCAAAGGGCTCTTTTTATCCAGTTTTTCTTTCCTTTGTAGCCTTCTGTTTTCATGTTCACTTTGTTCACCATGTTCACTTTGTTTCCTCTAGAGTTGGTTGTATTTTTCAAGTCTCCCAATTCTCACTGGTTATTTTTCTTACATGCTTCTCCCCTGGTCCTCCCCCTCCACCTCCTAATGCCCAAACTACTGGGCTGACCGTTTGCATTTAAGAATCAATATAACTGTTAACTTCTATAGGAATTGGCGTGGGTATCCTCTGCCATTGTATGGCTGGGTCTGTTTCTCTAGTTAAGCCTCTTCTGGATCTAGAAGCACTTGGGCATTTGCAGAGGGATTTTGACAGAGAATTAGCTGATAGACTGGGGGGGTGGGGAGTCACTTATTTCCAAAAAAGAGAAATCTTATTCTGGGGCACCAACTTCTACCTCTCCTCAGGCAGCTTAATCAACTTCTGTACAAACAACAACAACAACAAGAACAACAGATTTTTAATGGGTACCAATCGCAATACTGCCTGTGTTCTGCACAATGGTTGGGGTAGGATAGGACGGGGTTCAGATTTACAATGGGTATAAGGTATAACTCTATAGACTCTTCAGGTGCTCATGTTTCTTTGGGATTAGGTTGTTCAGATCAGCTTCTATTCTGTCTGAAAGACACCTTCACTCTTTCATTCATTATCATGCTTCATCCACCTTCTCTCTTCCAGAAATGTGTTGAGATCTTCTTCAGTTATTATCAAATCTGTTCCATTTTCTTTGCTGAGATGTGTCAATCCTCTTTTGCATTTCTTGACTTCAATTTCAGTGGGGCCTGGGGAGGGAGGGGAAGTAAACTTATATGCTTAGTTCATCATCTTAAATTCAAAGTCCCACTGGAAGCTTTTAGACACAAGAGTGACATGAATAGCTTTATATAATTAAGAGGTCCCCGGGGCCGCAATGCTAAAAATGAACTAAAGAGGGCCAGAATGCATACAAATATTATTCTAGAGGACTAAGAATCTGATTTCCTCACTGAGAACATGCAATGTCTGGGACTTCTGGGAGTCAGGCACTTTACCAAAATAACCCATCATTCAAAACCCAGTAAGCTACTAGAATGCGTTCATGGTGCCCTAGAGATAATGTGTGAAACCTGAATAAACTGAACCTGAAAGACCCACACTGTCTTTGGGAAACACTTTAGGAGCCTACCGTAGATTCTTGCTTTGAACTGGCATTTGGGGTAAACAAAGGGACTTTCTGTTCTGATAAAATTGGATGGGGGGTGAGCACAAGCAGCCAAAAAGCTGGCAAGAAGGACATAAAGGTCCTTCTGTTTGCTGGCTGGTTTCATTTACTCACTGATTTGCTTATTCAAAGCACTTTCGTTACTAACACCATTCTGTAATCAGAGGGCCCTGGTTCGAATCCCAGGTCTACCACCTGTTAGCAATGTAGCCTCAGGCACTTTACTTGATCTCCATAAAATTCAGCTCACTTATTCCTGAAATGGGAGCGATACATTTCCACTTCATCAGATTATTGTGACGATTAAATTAATCTATATTAAAAACAAAAAACAAGTATGTTATTTGGCACACACTCAAAAACCCTCTAACTGACAGGATTTTTTCAAATGTTGAATGAACGTCCAACATCTACGTTTAAAGCATCTAGAGGAAGACATTCATGATAGAGGAAAATAATTCTAGGACTGAGAAATGACATAATAAAGGAATCCACAGAAGAATACTCTGTGGGTCCAATCTTATTGCCTATGCCTCCACCCAGTTCCTAACAAAGTGAATAAAATAGTGTATTAAAACAACTAAATGAATAGAAGTGATCTAAAGGAAACTGGCTGGGTGTACGAATTAATCCCAGAGCCTCAACTCTACTTCAAATTACACAGAAAATGGGAGGTTGTGAATAAGATCAGAAGAAAACTTAAGAAAGTCTTTGCATTGTAATTAAATGAAATTTGGGTCAGTCATATCCAGTTAGCTGGTTCTGAAATAAAGATTTCTCTGTGTGTGTGGACTTTATCTGCCAAACTGGTAAGGAACTCTGGCAGCGATAGGAATCTGTGCCACTCTGGAAATATAGACACCATCACTAAGCCAGGTGCCCATTGTTTGCTAGACAAACACCCTCACGGATTCGTTCTAGTTTTTCAAGTGACTTCCACTCTTGATCTAATCAAGGAAGGGCTTTTACCTGAAAGGTGGAACTGAATGAAGAGACCAAACCCCAAGTAGCTATTAAAACCCCACTGTGGATTTAGAGCCTGTGGATCCTGTAGATGCTGAAGCAAGATTCCACAATGCTTTCAGAGGCTGGTGTATAAAGTGTAGGATGCGATGGGACAGATCACACTGCCATCTGTAAATGCCATCTAAAAGGGCGGTCTAGCTCTACAATGATACCGAATTCATTAGACAGTAACAACAGAAGCTGACACTTTCTCAGTACCTGCCAACTGCCTGGTACTGTCCCAATTCCGTTTAGAGGTGCTAAAATTTAATCCTCACAATAATTCTATGAAATAGATCCCATTGTATAAGCAGTTTGCCCAGAGTCACGTGACTAACAGGTGGAAGAACCAGGTTTGGACGCAAGGAGTCTGCTGTGAGAGATGATGGTCTTAACCTCCAGGCTGTGGCGAGAAAAGAGGACGTACTAAGCTCACTACTCCGTGGGCCAGCAGAACGCGGAGCAGTCTCTGAGACGTGCAAGTACTGTATTTGCAGGCCTCTTCAGAGCTATTGGTCTGAGTCTTCACGACCACCCTGTGAGGCAGGGATTTCTGTCCTCACCTCACACTCCTAGAGCTACAGTGACTTTCCCAAGAGCTAACCCCAGCTATGGGCTCTTTCTGGTACACTAGATTGCATCTCATGCTCTTGGAAAACGACCTAAGACACAGAATATCAAGGAACTATCTGGTTATCCTGGTAAATTTGTGCTGTAGTAGATTCTAGGGTCAGGTTTTTGGAGCAGCTGGTCAAAACATACAAGACCAGAGAGTCCTCAGGATGTCAGAATGAGGACCACCCCCTAAGGGCCATGGCCCCCAGTGGTGAGCCAAGGGCTGGCATGAAGGCAGGTGTCAAAGCTCTCAGAACCAGGCCAGTATAGGGCCAGGAGGGAATCTGACAGCTGAGAGCAGAGGAACGAGACTCACAAACAGAAGGCCTTGCTCCTGAGAAATTAGGATTCTCCTTTTTGCTGTGTTCTTAACCCACTTTCTAGGGATGGAGCCGGGCAGTCAGTTACAGGGGCAGGGAGCTGAGAGGGCAAGGCTAGGACCCTAAGAGACAGAGGTCGAGGACTGAATCCCCATCTCTGCCTACCTCCCCAAACCTCTCTACCTGCCACCTCGCTGGGCACTCCTTACATCTGTGTGAGGAGGTATAATTTCATAATATTTTCCTTCCATTCAGGCAGATAGGCCAGGCTGGTAGCCACTTCCTTCTGGATAGGCCAGGCCCAGGCCTCAAAGAACGGAGCCAGATTCTTCTGCACTTGGTGGGAGAACATCTTCACCCACAGATTCATTTTGTCAACATTGTCTGTGGGCAAGTTGGTCTGGTTCCTGTACTCAGTGAAGAGACGGATGAACGGCTCCCACCCAAAGGCCTCCTGTAGCTGGGAAGAGAAAGCAGCAGCAAGATGAGACATTTAATCCACAGAAAGAAGGCCCAGCAGACACTACAGTAAATTAATGTATTTAACCTCTGAAACACAAGTTTCATCTCTGTCACTGACCCTGTCTCCCGTTGTGGCTGCTGGCCTCATGGGCCATCCTTGATCTTATCTTCGGAAGGGCCTCTGAGCTAGCACGGTGCTCAGCACCGAGCAGACACTCAATAAATGATGGCTGTGGTAATAACTGTAAAGGTTATCATCAGTATTTACCACCAGTATCGTTATTCATGTAGCTCACTAGATCGTGAAAGCGTCCACAGGATATCACACAAGGATTCAAAACAGGCTGACGTGGAAAAAAATCCTTGTATCTTCAACAGTTGCAAAGTTAAACCCCAATAGTTGGGGAACCTCCACCCTTACCCTGACGTTAGCCTGCATCGGCCACAGGCCTATGTCAATCTGCAAGGCTAGGAACATGGCCTTTAGGGAAAAGAAGGTGAGTCCTATAGACACAGAAGATTATGTACAGTCTAGGTGGCTAGAATTAAGTTACGTAAGACATAGTTTTAGGAGAAGGCAGCTGTCCTGAGGCCACTGGCAACAGCCCACGTGAGGCTGGGTTATGGCGCTTTACCGTTGGGACGGACATTAGCCATTCTCTGGAACAGCGTCAGCTGGATTTCACACGTGAGCACCTTTTGTCCCTGGGGTGAAAGCGGCCCAACGACAAGGTTAAGGTCTGCAGGCACTCTCACTGTTGTTCTCAGGGCAGCGGATTCGAACAGAGCAAGAACCAGAATAGAGTGTGCCTGGCTGGAGGCCGAGTTCCAGAATCCCAGGTGGTGAGACGCTGCCCGGTGAGCTGGGAGCTGCCCCAGCAACCGCGGGGAGGGAACTGGCGTGTTGAACAGTAGTTCAAAGGCAGGGGCAACCTCGTGTCCAGGCCAGTGAGGAATCTGGGACTGCCTAAGAGGGAGAAACTGAGGCAGGGAGAAGATCCGCCTCCTGTAAGGAAACAACAGGTCCCATCCCATATCTTGTGCGTGGAGGGCAGGGCGGGGGGGTGTTTGGTTTTAGAGGGCTATTCTGTGGCACGGCTTGGCTTCAGTCTCAGGTACGTCTGGGTTTAAAGCCAGAGATGGTAACTGTCCTTAAGTACTCTTTTCGCCTCTACCAAGTTTAAGCTTTCGTGGTGCTTTCTATCCACTCTACTGAACCTCCTCAGAATCATGGTGTGAGGGTGGGGCTGAGGCAGTCATGTCCACTGGGAGGCTTCATCAAATAGCACTGTCACACTTGGGCTCCGTCAGGTCTCCTGGGTCACTAGAGCGTCACCTGACAAGGTTGCGCTGCCGGTCCCCTGAGTGGGAGGTTCCCAACCCCCTCCGTTGCTGCCCAGTACCTGGAGATACGTTTCCAGGGCGGTCCACGCATTCCAGTTTTTCACATTGGGACCCTTGCCCAGGTAGATTCGGACCCTCTTTTCCCGAACCGGAGGCCACAGAGCAATATTGGCGCGGCCTCGAGGGATGCCCAGGACCGTCTCGTGCACATAAACACACCACAGGTTGCAGGTGGCCTCCGTGGTGTGCGGGGGGAACTCCCACTCCTGCCGTTGCTGGTTACGGCCGAGCTCGTGGACGGGGCCCCACAGCCCCTTGGTTCTGATGAGCTTCTCATTGATGAGCTCCTGCACAGACTCCAGATGGCACATGATGGGGTACCCTGCGTGCATCCAGCCTGGGCCGCAGGAGGGAGGAAGAAGGGTTAGGATGCTCCCCACGCATCTGTACCAGGACTCCCAGAAACCGTAATGCTCAGAAGGACGATCCACACAAGACCCACCTGGGCTTCCCCCCCCCCTCTCATGGTGGATGGGTGCCCCCACCCCACTCCCACCCGACAGGGTGTGGCTGCAGGACTGATGCACGTTACAGACAGCCCTTCGTGTTCCTCTTCAGTTTCTATTTTTGTGGGAGTGTCCTGTCCATGTGAACCTGTCTCATTATACCCTTCTCTCAAAACTGAAAAACTCCTGACAGTGGTTTCCCCTTCTCAATATTTAGATGTGGAGTTGCCCACATTGACACTACTTTATAGGGATCATCTCCGGAGGGCAAGAAAACTGGGGTCCAGAGAAATTTCCATCGTTCTTTAATGTCTACACCCACCCTGGTTTTTCTAGGCTTCTTAACCCCCTGGCACAGATCTCTTCATTCAGTGTCTTCTCAAAGTTGTTAAGTTCCTTCTCCCAACAACTGTGACCTAGGTCCAGACCCTCTGCCACTTTTACTTTCTCCTTGACATCCCCTGCTGGGGCTGCTGTGAAAGCCTGGCACTATTCTCTGAATGTTTCCTGCTGTTGAAGACCTCTCTTGACATGCTGACTTCAACTGTTACATACTTTTATGTTTTACTTTATGTTTATTTTTGAGAGAGGAAGAGAGAGAGTGGGAGTGGGGGAGAGAGAGAAAGAGAGAGAGAGAGAGAGAGAGAGAGGGAGAGAGAGAGAGGGAGAGAGAGAATATCCCAAGTGGGCTCCAGGCTGAGAGTGAAAAGCCTCATGGGGGCTCAAACTCATGAACTGTGAGATCATGACCTGAGCTGAAGTCTGACGCTTAACCAACTGAGCCACCCAAGCGCCTGTCAACTGTTACATATTTTAATGTGCTGCTCATATAGTTCTGTAGCCTGCTTTTGTGTCACATAATCCCATTATATTTCTTTCTGCCATCAAAAGATCACTTTAAATATCTTCCTCAATGACTGTTGAAGGTACACACCATATATCACTTAACCGTTCCATACTTTTGGACATTTAGGTAGTTTCCCATTTTTTGTTGGGGGATATGGCTGCATCTGTTTTTCTTAGATCCATTTTCCCCCTTTTCATCTATATGGCAAGACTTACATCTTATATGTCTTGCTAGAAAAACATTTTTAACCAGCTGGCCGCCCACTGGATGGCTGTTGGAAAAAAAAAAAGGAGAGGCCCCGAGGGGAGCGCGCACAGAGGGCTGGTTCGCCCGGGGCACCCACCAACTGAGATCTGCACGTCGGCGACGATCCTCTGGGGCAGACGCAAAGGGAAGGGCTCGGCCCCCAGCCGCGCCACAGCCTGCATCACCTCATCCCAGAGGCGAAGCAATGGCTCAGGGTTCTCCAGGGTACGGAGATTGGCGGTTGGCACGGTCAGGATGATGTTGTCCGTAGCCAGCTCTCCCCAGGGACCTGGATTCTCCTGGATACGCCTCTTCCACTCCTCCTGCGAGGTCTCCCCTGGGAAGAGAGGCCGTGGGGCTTGAAACTCACTTTCCCAAATCCCTTAACGTGAAAAGATACAACCTGAGCCCAGGCGGAGAACAGCAAGGTCATGAACAACCACATCCCCTCTCTCTCCTTCTGTGAAGTCCCTCCCCATGAATGTGGTTTGGTCCTTCTCTCCTTCCCTCTACCAACCCACGTGTCTCTCTTCCTACACCGAACAGCCCCAGACGACCCATTCCCGCAGGCGTGCACCCCACGGCTTTCGCTCACCTAGCTTGTAGTATGGGGCATGCACAGCCCCCTTCACAGTGATGGGCACGGAGCCCAGTTTGCTGCTCTGAGGCACGATGATGTAGAGGAGGCCGCCCCAGAGGCAGGTGATGGACTTCGTGGGCTTGTCCAGGCAGCACCGGTTGATCACGAGCGGGCCTCGGAACAGCTTGCTGGCTCTGGTCAGGTCATCCGTGTGGCAGCCAATCTGTATCTGGAGCAGAAGATCCCCCCCGCCCAGAGTCACTTCGGGGAGTGTGCAGGTGGAAAGGGAAGGCTCCCAGGAGGTGGGGACAGTCAGGATCACTGGGCCATGATCCCACGCAAGCCCAGTTTTTCCACCATTCGTGAACCATGTGTGCCAAACCCATGCAATTCCATCATTCCTCAGGGCCGCGTGGACTGAACCGCGTGTAATGTCCTCCCAGGGACGCTGAAGTGAGGGGCACCAGGTGGAACCCACACGCTAATGCTGAGGAGGGCCGACTCCCGGGCCCCTGGGTGTCTCTGAGACCCACAGGATACTGGGTTGCCTATTTCACTGTGGCCATTCTGGCATTGGTAATGGGGCAGAGGGGACCTTGCGGACTTCTGCGTTTTGTTGACTAGAGAGGAGGCCCGGTGAAGGGCAGGGTGACCGGCTGATGGCCTGGAGGATAGATTCAGTTCCTCCTGTTCTCCGGGGCCCCCCTCCTGGGCCAGTGGAGCAGTCCCTGTACTTCACAGAGTCCTGGGATGGTTCTCCCAGGCTGATGCTAGAGAGTTCCAGGAGAGGTACAGGCACAGAACAGACCCTACCTGTCACAACTCTCAAGGGGGCTGAGCAGGATGGCTACTTAATTTGTGATATGTGTGTGTGACAGCGGCAGAGCTGAAGGTGGAACAGGGAAGCAGGAACAGTCTTCGGTGTCACAGGGAAGAGGTAGAAAGACCTTGGGCTCCAGTGGGAGGTTAGATGGGCATGGAGAGGGAACTGCGGTTGACTGAACATTGCTGTATGCCGGGATGCCTCCATGTGGTGCCTTATTTTATTTTACTTTAATGGAAGCATTTTATTTTTTAAATTATTATTATTATTATTATTATTATTTTTTAAGTAGGCTCTGTGCCCAACGTGGGGCTTGAACTCACGACTCTGAGATTGAGAGTCGCTTGCGTACCGAGTGAGCCAGCCAGGCACTCCTGTTTGCTGCCCTTCTTATTCCCCACTGCAGGACATGAATGAAAGGCACAGAACTTGAGAGCTAGCAATTGGTGAGCTTTGAGTCCTGGGCTCCACAATGCATCAGATCTACTGATCGACCCAAGTATAGTTGACACACAGTGTCACATTAGTTCCAGGTGTACTAGATCAATATTTTCAATCCACCTGCCCCCTCAGTTGTCTTACCCTTAAAATGGGGTAAGTCCTTGCCTCACAAGGCCAGTAGGGTTTTTAACTGGCAACCAGGACAGCAAGGACCTCTGGCTTCTGCGTCACACGGGAGATGGGGCCCGGCCTTACCTTCAGATCAGCAGAGGCAGCAGCTTCAGGCAGCGAGACCTCTATGATCTGCCTTCCAGGAATGTAGAGCCCGGTGCTCATCCAGCAGTATCTGGTGCCTGCCGACGCACAGAAGGGCAGACTTTATCCCTCCTCCGTGACGCCATCTCCGTCCAGCACATCCACAGCCCATTCGGGAGCTCCGCCCGCCTCCCTCCCTTCATGCCGCCCTGATTCAGGTGCTTAAATGTCACCTAAATCCCCAACCCCCATCTCCTGGAAAGTGCACGGCCAAGGGTGGCGATGGCCTTCTGAGGCCATCAGGCCCCGTCCCCACGGCCCCCCATGCTGAGTTCTCCTTCTCCCTGCCCCCATTCCTTACCTGGATTGTTGCAGTTGACGTCAACGGTGATAGGAGATTCCGAGGGGCGCAGATAGGGGCTGCTGTACATGTCTTCGATTTCTGGCACTAACAGAGAGAGGTCGCTTCCCGAGTGGGCCAGACCAGTGGCCAGGGAGAGCATAGCACCCCTGCAGCAATCATTGATAACGGGGTTCTCTCGCGTTGCTACCGGGAGCCGATAGCGACTCAGCAGTTTCCTCAGGAGCCGGTGCACAGACATATAGGCAGGGATCTCCTCTGCGGGGATCTGGAGGAAAGCAGCCCCGTCCGGCCCCAGCTTTGCCAGCCAGCCCTTTTCCACATTCCCTCTCTTCCGGCCCATTATGACCTGGAACTCGGCCAGAGTGGAGCGGAAGTGATAGGTCCTGATCCCTGCTTTAGGAGTACGGAAGGGCCCCGGATTGAGGCTCTGGCTTGTGATGCTGATGCCAAAGGGGTTGAGGAGGAGGTTTCCTGGGAACCGAGCCAAAGGGGACACTCCAGGGTTCTTGAAGGCCCACCACCAGGCTTGGGCTCCAACGAACAGTCCCCCGCCCTCTGCTACGAACTCCTGCAGCTCTTTGACCCCCACATCGCTCACGGGTTCAAAGCAATAGACACTCGCGTCGCTGGTCAGATGGGGCTCGATGCTGGTGTCTATGCCCCCCACTGCGAGCAGGCCGCTCAGTGTCCTCAGTTCTGTCTGCACCACGATCTTGCCTCTGCGGCCCCCGTCCAGCCAGCGCACGGCATTGAGCAGAAAGGGGCCCAGTTTGCCAACGGTGAATAATACCTTGTGGCCGGTCACGACCACCCGGCCCCGGCCGTAGCGGGCAGCCGCTATGACACAGCCATGGTAGGAGTCTAACCCCAGGGGAAAGGCCAGAGCCCCGTGCACCAGCAGCTGGGATGGGAAGCAGTCTGAGTTGCTGATGTCCAGCTCTGAAATCCCGTGCAGGAGCTCGTCTCTGTCCTCGGAGAGGTCATCCTCACAGCTGCAAAGACACACAAGTGTTCTCCATTCAAGGAGCAGCCACAGAAAGCCCCAGGGACAGCACCCAGCATACAGCAGGCAGCAGCTTTCCTAATATGACCACTTTTGTCTCTCACAGGGCAGCTGGGAGAACAAGGTGGGCATATCTGACCTCCCTGGGTATGGAGGCTGGTCAGAAGGAAGACAGGGGGACGTTGATTCTGGTCTACTCATTCTTGGAAGACAAACTCTCCAAAGCAAGGGCGCCTGGGTGGCTCTGTCAGTTAAGGGCCCTACTTTTGATTTCAGCTCCGGTCGTGATCTCCCGG
Source organism: Panthera pardus (assembly GCF_024362965.1). Taxonomy (NCBI): domain Eukaryota; kingdom Metazoa; phylum Chordata; class Mammalia; order Carnivora; family Felidae; genus Panthera; species Panthera pardus. Next base: position 156,748,351 of record NW_026527013.1, read on the forward strand.
TTGATGGGATCAAGCCCCACGTTGGGCTCTGCACTAAGAGCTCAGAGCTTGCTTGGGATTCTCTCTCTGACCTCTCTCTCTGCACTCCCCCCCACCCCCCAATTGCAAGTGTGTGCTGTCTCTCTCTCTCTCTCGCTCTCGCTCTCTCTCTCTCAAAATAAATAAATAAACAGGGGCTCCTGGGTGGCTCAGTCAGTTAAGCGTCCAACTTCGGCTCAGGTCACGATCTCGCAGTCAGTGAGTTCGAGTCCTGCATCAGGCTCTGTGCTGACAGCTCAGAGCCTGGGGCTTGCTTCAGGTTCTGTGTCTCCCTCTCTCTCTGCTCCTCCCCCACTCATGCTCTGTCTCTCTCTCTGTCTCTCAAAGATGAATAAATATTAAAAAAAATTAAAAATAAATAAACATTAAAAAAACACAACACAAATTTATTAAAAAAAAAACAAAACCCAAATCCTCCAAAGGAAATCTCAAAGGAAGGCTTGCTGTGTTTACCTAATATTATATCTTAAATATTCCAGATTTAAGTGTTTATTTCAGCCTTTTGCACATTATATAAATAACTGAATGGTATATCATGTTTTCATTCTCATAAAGAACCTTATTTATAAGTTCTGTGCAGCCAATTTTCTGCAAATAAAGTCAATGGAGAGCTGAGTTGGTGGCACCAGTATTATCTCAAAAGGTGGGGCAGGGGAGCTGAGTGGCTTCAACTCTAGTGAGACCCTCCTGGTAACTTGAACCTAAAAGGATTGACTGCTGACACCCAGCACTCCACCCACTCATTGCCGGCTCGCTGGAGTGACATCCACACTATAAGGTCTTTCTCAGCACCATCTGTACCCGTCTCTGGGTAACGGACCCCTATCACCTCAGGACACCTGTAACCCCAAAACAGGAGACGCAGCCCTGGCCACCTAGTGGGATCCTCAGGGGGTAAGAGGTAGAGTGACCTCCATAAGTTCGGGATCCCAGAACTGGCTGTGCCACTTTTGTAAAGATGTGGTAATTGCAGAAGGCAGCTGCCAGGATACAATGGAAAACAGGAGCCAGGCGGACAGCAGAGCTGAGTCGTGTCCTCTGGCTGGGAGAACTCCAGTTAACCGACAGGGAGACTGCGGTGCTCTCAGTGGGTACGAGCCTTTCCTGGAGACAAGGTATCACCCTAGTGACTCTCCAGCTCCTTCAGGTAGTAACCTCCGAAGTTATTCAGCTCGCTGTTCCTGCTCTGATTCTCAGTTTACCCAACCACCTTGTGATTATAATCTTGCTTGTGATTCTGACGATCACCTGCCCCAACAGGCCAGGCCACGCAGAATGTTCTAGTTTTGTGACATGTCTATTTCTCAAGCAATATCTTGGACAGTCTGCCTTTAATTTGGTGATTCTAAAATTAAAAATATTAATTTAGGGGCGCCTGGGTGGCTCAGTCGGTTGGGCGGCCGACTTCGGCTCAGGTCATGATCTCGTGGTCTGTGAGTTCGAGCCCCGCGTCGGGCTCTGTGCTGACAGCTCAGAGCCTGGAGCCTGTTTCAGATTCTGTGTCTCCCTCTCTCTGACCCTCCCCCGTTCATGCTCTGTCTCTCTCTGTCTCAAAAATAAATAAACGTTAAAAAAAATAATTAAAAAAAAATATATTAATTTAAAAATTTTTTTATGACTTTATACCTGCATATAAAATTAAATGCAAAATGTGTTTAAATTCTTATAAGAAGCAGTTCTGTGTATAAATTTCACGCAGTTGTTTTACAGGTGAAATCAGTGAAGAGGTAGGTCACTGTGTTTTATTTATTGTTTTATTTTTTTTAAGTTTATTTATTTATTTTGAGAAAGACAAAAACTAGACAAGTAGGGGAGGGGCAGAGAGAGAGGGAGACAGAGAATCCCAAGCAGGCTCCACTGCCAGCACAGAGCCCGATGCTGGACTTGAACCCAAGAAACTGTGAGATCGTGACCTGAGCCAAACCCAAGAGTCAGACGCTTAACTGACTGAGCCACCCAGGCACCCCTGTGTTTTAGATAAATACACTGGCATCAAGGTTTATACACTATTATGACAAGGGGGGTGATACTGAATGTGCAAACTTGAGGTCCAGACACTGAGTCGCTAGAACCTCATCTAGACAATGACCCTGGGTGAGGTCCTGCTCATGCTAAGCTGGGGGGCACCCTCAGAGTGTCTTTTATGTCTAATAGCCATGACTTCTTTGCAGGGGGAGAAAAATTTTTCTTTCATAAACTGAAAAAAATCTGAACTGGATTTTTACTTCTCTTTCCCATTCTCTTCTGAAATGAAACATTAAGTTTTAAAATCAGAATAAATCCATGATAGCACTGGGTTTGGAGAAGGGCACAATCAATAAACTGGGCCAGTGAGAAATTTATAGAAAATGGAAATCAAATGGAATCAGACTGATCAGAAACCCTTGAAAACAGAAGAATCTGTAACTGCCATCTATGTGAAAGAAAAAGACCAAGAAAACAGGAAGAGTAGGGATTATCATTTGTCCTGAGAAAATACACCTCAGTAACCAGTAATGACCAATGTAGAATTTCAATGCCACTTAACATTTAAATAAACAAGAATCACTGAATATGTGGTGAAAAGTAACACCGTGAAAGAGAAGCACGAAACTAACCACAGAAAACCAACACTCTAGTAACAGTGATAAATGAAGGTGAAAGTCCTACATAAATATTGCAGATTATTGGAGTTTTGAGATGACATACTTTGTCTCCAAAAAAAAAAAAAAAAAACAACAAAAAAACAGGCTGCTATAATAAGTTACTCATTAGAATAAAAGTATAATTGCCAGAGAATCTCAATTTTAATACATGGCAGGAAGTAAATCTTGATGGGGATGAACACTATGAATAAGTCAACAGGGAAACTGAGTCAAGTGATCGTTCCAGAGGGCAGTGCTGAAAGGCATGAAGCTAAACAGTAGCAGAAAAAAGAGAATGAAGGACAAAGAAGATCTAGCAAGCGGGAGTTAAGAAAGCAAAGAAAGAGAAAAAAGTAGCAAGAAACCTACAATTACATGGCAATTTCCTTGCACTGAAAAACCGATTTCAGTTCTCAGAAAGACAGGACTATCCGAATGCAAAGCAGGGTAAATGAGAAGTGCAGGATCTAGCTGGTTACTGACAAGCTAATGAACTTCAAACATGAAGAAAAAGCCTTGAAGGCCGCCAGAAAGAAAACAAAGCCAAAGAGAACAAATTACCTACAAAGAAGTGAAACAAGTTCCCTAAAAACAAAGTATTTGAGGGCAGTGAAGGCACTCTCTTCGTATGACACACACAGCCGCCTAAAACTCTTCGTTGGCACGTGGAAATGCTGATACCACATCAAGGGTTTAGAAAATGTACCACTCATGAAAGTTTTCCCCAAAATGTACCTAAGGTTACCCTGTAGGTCTAGAAAAAGAAAAACAGGTACAACAGACAAACAAATTGGCTTCAGGAAACAGTGGCGGGCACGAAGACCAGTGTAATTTATAAGTAATGCTGAGAAAGGTCTTCTGCAGTTGCTAAGAAAGAATCCCGAATTAGCAGAACCATGATGTTAAACTAAACTGAGGCAAAACCAAACTGGAACCAAGGTGCCGCTGTTTTGGGAGGTAGAGGGTGAGCATGCAAAAGTGCGAGAAAGAGACAAATGGCGTTCTTAATCTGGAGATGCAGATTATAAAAACTAGTTAATTCGCAACTCAGATCTAAAAATATAAAGCTTATTAAAACAATAAGGGCAACACAGTAAATATGGCTATTAGTGTATAATAAAGGTGGCATCTTGTATTACTGGGAAAAGATACTTTCATAAATATAATTTCAAATAACCTATATTATAAATTATATTAACTTATTATAAATATTGATGTAATACATAATGCATAATATAATCTATAATTATATAATATAAATAATAAATATGTTATATTATAAATTATAAATATAATTTCATAAATGTTGGGATGACTGGTTAGGCATTTGGGAAAAGATAAAATGGATACCCTCTGACACACAACACACAAGACAAGATTCCAAATGCATCCGAGTGGTAAATTTTAAAAGGGAAACCACCCAAGTACTAGAAGAAACCAAGAGTGAAATCTCATAATCTAGGTGTGAGGAAAGGCTTCCTAACTATGACCCCAAATCAAATGTGCTAAGAGAAAAGATTGATAAAATTAGCTACATATGCATTTTTGAATGGCAGAAATACTAAGTACATTTAAAAAACAAACGTGCTGTAATCACAGATAAAAGATGAATATTTCTAATCTGTAAAGACCTCTTAAAATGAGAACACGAAAAACATATCTGAAAATGGGCAAAACATGTAAAAGGACAGTTTGCAACCAAAAAAACCTAAATGACTCTTAACACACACTGATTTACTTCTAGAAAAAAGAATGAAGGGGCGCCTGGGTGGCTCAGTCAGTTAAGTGTCCGACTCTTAGATTTGGCTCAAATCATGACCTCATGGTCCCTGGGTTCAAGACCCTCTTCGGGCTCTGTGCTGACAGTGCAGAGCCTACTTGGGATTCTCTCTCTCTGCCCCTCTCCTGCTCATGCTCTCTCTCCCTCTCTCTAAAATTAAATAAACTTAAAACAGAAAAAAGAATCCAAGTTACAACGATATTGGAATACCATTTCCCAGCTATCAGGGTAACAAAGCTTCAGAAGTCTGATAACTGTCCTGTTAGAATTGTGTGGGGGAAACAGGCATTCTCTCTCCACTGCTGGTGAGAATGCTAAGTGGTACAACCCAACATGGGGATGAACTTGGCAATTTCTTACAAAAGCATACATACATTTATCCTTGGACCTAGCAATTTTATCTCTAGAAAGTTAGCCAAAAGGCACAATTTCAATAAAATGAAAACACTTAAAACAAACTTATCCATTGCAGCTTTATGATAGCAAAAACATGAAAGCAACACGAATGCCCGTACATTAGAGGTTGGTTGAATAAACTATGGTATACTCATAGAGACAAACAGAACGCCACTATGGAAAAAAAAAATAAGGGAGATTTCTAAATATTGTCAAAGCATAATTATTAAGATATATTAATTGAAAAAAGCAGGGTGTAAAAGAGTATTCATAGCATGCTTCCTTTAATTTGTGAAATACTGGGCACAATATGTATCCACACACACACTGTTGTAAAAAGAAACAGGAAGGAATAATCAAGAAACTAATGAAATTGATTATCATACAGGGGTGAGAACAGATTACAAACAGAGGGAAAGACAATGAGAAGGTTTTTTTTTTTTTTTTTCAGGCTTTAACATGCCAATTAAAAAAACTACGCTTTATTTATTTATTTTTTTTTAAGTAGGCTCCATGCTCAATATGGGCGTGAACTTATGACCCTGGCATCAAGAGTCTCAAGCTGTACTGACCGAGCCAGCCAGAGGCCCCTAAGAGTACTTTTAGGCTCACAGCACTATTGAGGGGAGAGCACACAGAAGTCCCATATAGCGCCCCCCCCCCCCAACACACACACACACACACACACACACACACACACACACACAAACACACACAGCCTCCCGTTACCAACATCCCCATCAGGGTAGTACATCTGTTACACTCAAACCTACATTAGCACATTATTATCACCCAAAGCCCATGGTTCTCATTAGGGTTCACTCTTGTACATCCTGTGGGTTTGGACAAAGGTATAATGACATGTATCCCTAATTATGGTATCATCAAGTATTTTCACTGCCCCCAAAATACTCTGTGTCCTGCCTATTCATCCTCTCATCTTGCCCCTGGCATCCACAGATCTTTTTACTGTCTCCAGAGTTTTGCCTTTTCCAGATGTCATCCAGTCGCAATCATACATTAATCATGCATTTAAATTTCCTCCATGTCTGTTCATGGCTTATTAGCTCATTTATTTTTAGCACTGAATAATACCCCACTTCTGAATGTACCACAATTTACTTACTCATTCACCCCCTGAAGAACATCTTGGTTGCTTCTACGTTTGGCAATTATGAACACAGCTGCTACTAATATCCACATGCATGTTTTTGTGTGGATATAACTCCTTTGGGTAAATAGCAAGGAGTGTGATTGCAAGATCATATGGTAAGAGTAGTTTAGTCTGTAAGAAACTGTGAAACTGTCTTCGAAGGTGGCTGTACCATGTTGCATTCCCATCAGCAGTGAACAAGAGTTCCTGTTGCTCCACATCCTCATCAGCATTTGGTGGTGTCAATGTCTTGGATTTTCAGTGTAGTGACAGCTCATTGTTTTACTTTGCATTTCCCCGATGACATGTGATATGAAGTGTCTTTTTATAGGATTATCTTACATCTGTACATCTTATTGTGAGGTGTCTATTAAGGTCATTGGACCATTTTATTATATTGTTTTCTTATTGTTATTTTAAGAGTTCATTATATATTTTGGATGATAATGCTTTATATGATGTGCCTTTGCAGATATATGTTCCCAGTCTGTGGCCTGTCTTCTCATTCTCTTGACATTGACTTTTGCAGAGAAGAAGTTTTCAATTTTAATGAAGCCCAGCCTACCCATGATCATGTTCATGTTTCCTTGGTTATTATAGCTAAAAAGTCATACCACAGTCAAGATCATCTAGGATTATTTCCTATGTTATCTACTAGGAGTTTTACAGTTCTGTGTTTTACCTTCAGGTCTGTGATCTATTTTGAGTTATTTTATGAAAGCTATAAGGTCTGTGCCTAGGTTTCATTGTTTTGCCTGTGGATGTCCAGTTCCAGCATCATTTTTGAAGACTTTCTCTGCTCCATTGTATGGCCTTTGTTCCTCTATCAAAGATCAGATGACCAGATTTATGTGGGTCTCTTTCTGGGCTCTCTATTCCATTCAGTTTGTCTGTTCTTTCACGAATACCACACTCTTTTCTCTTTTGGTTACTGTGAGTCTCAAGTATAGTGAGTCCCACTTTGTTCTCCTTTGATATTGTGTTGAATATGCCAACTTTGAAAAAATCAACCTCGCAGACATGTGTTAAAATCCATCCATTTAAAGTGTACATCTTGATGAGATTTTGTTACATTTATACACTGGTATAATCACAATAAAAATACATAACATTTCCATCACCATATAAAGCTATCTTTTGCCCTATTTCGGTCACTTCAGTCCCCGGGCAACCACTGACATGCTGGCTTTCAGTGTAGATTAGGTCTGCCTTTTCTGAAACTTCATATAAATGGAATCACAAAGTAGATACTCTTGCATTTGGCTTCTTCCACTTAGAGTACATTTTTGAGAGCCACCTATATTATTAAGCCTATCAGTAATCTATCTCCCCCCTTTTTTTTAACTGCTGAGTAGTATGTCCCTGGGTGGATATGTCACATTTTGTTTATCTGTTCATCTGTTGATGAACATTTGGGTAGCTTCCAGTTTGGGGCTTGCTGCCATGAACAATGATGTGCAGAATTTTTGTGTGGACGTGTTTTCTGTTCTTCTGGATAAATACTTAGGAATGAGATGTCTGAGTGGTATGGGAAGAGTAGGTTTAAGTTGATAAGAAATTGCCAAACTGTTTTCCAACTGTACATTCCCAACAGTAATGTATGAGAGCTCCAGTCGCTCCACATTATTACCAACACTTCTTGTCAGTCTTTTTAGGAGCAGTTCTAGTGGGGTGTATGGTATCTAATTGTGACATTAATTGGCATTTCTCTGATCACTAACAATATTGAGAATCTTTTCATGGGCTTACTGGCCTTTCATAGCTTATCTTCCATGAAGTATGTTGAAATATTTTGTCCTTTTATTTTTTTTATTGGATCGTTTGTCTTCTTATTGAGATGTAAGAGTTCTCTATGTATCCTGAATGCAAATCCATTGTCAGATACAAATACAGCAAATAATTTTTCTAGTCTATAGCCTGCCTTTTTGTTTTCTTTCTCCCTTTTTTCTTTTCTTTTTCTTTCTTTCTTTCTTTCTTTCTTTCTTTCTTTCTTTCTTTCTCTCTTTCTTTCTTTCTTTCTTTCCTTCTCTTTCCTTTTTTTTCTTAATATTATCTACTGAACTTCAGAAGTTATTAAAATTTTATGAAGCTCAATTTATCAATCATTTCCTCTTATGGCTCATGTACTTTTTGTGTCCTATCTAGTCCATCTTTGCCTAACCCAGGGTCACAGATAATCTCTCCTGTGCATTCATTTAGAAGTTTTTGACATAAAAAAGGAAAAAGAAAAAAGAAGGAAGGATGAAAGGAAGAAAGAGAAAGAAAGAAAGAAAGAAAGAAAAAAAGAAAAGAAAGGAAAGGAAAAGAAAGGAAGGAAGGAAAAGAAAGGAAGGAAGGAAGGAAAGAAAGAAAGAAAGAAAGAAAGAAAGAAAGAAAGAAAGAAAGAAAAGAAAGAGAAAGAAAGAAAGAAGAAAAGAAAGAAAGAAAAAGAAAGAGAAAGAAAGAAAGAAAGAAAGAGAAAGAAAGAAAGAGAAAGAAAGAAAGAAAGAAAGAAAGAAAGAAAGAAAGAAAGAAAGAAAGAAAGAAAAAGAAAAGATGGTTTTGAATCTTAGCCTCGGCTTTTCGGTCCAGATCTTTTTAGTTATTTGTTTTGTATGGAGCAGGATAAGTGTCAGGATTCACCTTTTCTCCATAAGGGTATCCATTTACTCCAGAACCATATGTTGAAAAGATTGAGCATGGATCTGTGAGCCTATTTCTGAACGATGTGTAGTCATTTCACTGATCTGTATGGCTGTCCTTATGCCAGCACCACAGTATCTTGATTACTTTAGCTTTCTAGTAAGTCTTGAACTTAGGTTATATTAGTTCCTTTCATTTGCATTAATTTTAGAGTCCATTTGAACTTTGGTTGGGACTGCATTGAATCTTTATGTCATTTGGGGGAAAACTGACATCTTAAAATTACTGAGTGTTCTGATTCATCTATCTGGTGTATTTCTCTATTTCTTTAGGCTTTACTTAATTTCAGTGATGTTTTATAGTTTCAGGATATAGGTCTTATAACATTTCGTTAACTTTATTCATTAGTATTTCATGATTTGGGGTCCTATCTTTATTGGATTATTTTTAATTTCAATTGTCAATTTTTGGCTGCTAGTATATAAGAATGTAATTGATTTTTATTGACCTTGTATCTTGCAACCTTACTAACTTCAATTATTATAGTGCTTTTTTTGTAGTTTTAAAGAGTGTTTTTTTACATAGATCTCATGTTTTCTGCTAATAAACATAGGTTTACTTCTTAATTTTTCATCTCTGCGCCTTCTTTTACCGGCCTTACTGAACTGGCTATGATTGTTAGTGCAGTGTTGAATAAAAGCAGTGACAGCAGATACCCTTCTTTGCCTTGTTTTCAATTTTAGCGTATTTCCCTATTAAGCACATTCTTAGCTATAGCTTTTTCAAAGATGATTCTCACAATATTGAAGAAGTTCCTTTTTATTTCTAGTTGGCTAAAATATTATCATGATTTGGCACTGAATTTTGTCAAATGCTTTTGGGTGTGTGTGTGTGTGTGTGTGTGTGCACACGTGTACTGAATTATATGGTTTTCTCATTCATTCTGTTCATATGGTGAATTACTGGGGTGCTCGGATGGCTCAGTCGGTTACGTGTCCAACTTCCACTCAGGTCATGATCTCACGGTTCGTGGGTTCAAGGCCCACGTCCGGCTCCGTGCTGACAGCTCAGCCTGCTTCGGATTCTGTGTCTCTCTCTTTCTCTCTCTGCCCTTCCCCTGCTCATGCTTGGTCTCTCTCTGTTTCAAAAGTAAGTAAACATTAAAAAAAGTATGATGAATTACTTCCATGGTAGAGTGTTAAACCAGCCATGCATTCCCAGGATAAGCCATACTTGGTCACGATGTAGTATCCTTTTTATATATTACTTTTATTCTTTTTACAATATTTTATTAAGAATTTTTGCATCTGCATGAGGGACATTGTTCTGTAGTTTTCTTGTGATGTCTTTCTCCGGTTTTGGTATCAGAGAAATACTAGTGTAATAAATTAAGTTGCAAAAAGTTTCCTCCTCTTCTACTTTCTTGAAGAGTTTATGTAGGGTTAGTATCTTTTGTTCTTTGAATGTTTGGTCAAATTCATCAGTGAAGCTATCTCCTTATTGGTTTTTTTTGCATTGTTGTTTATTTTAAATAAAATTTTTATTTTAAAATAAAAAACCATAAAAGTTGCAAATAGTACCAAGTTCCAATATACCCTTCACTCAGTTTTCCAAATGTTAACATGTTACACAGTTATGGTACGTTTGCCAAAACTAGTTAAGTTAAAATTAGTAAAATGCTGTTAACTCCAGACTTTACACAAATTTCACCTTTTCCCACTCATATTTTCTAGGATCCAATCCAGGATACCAGATTGCATTTAGTATTGGGTTGTTTTAAATTAGAATTCAACTCCTTTAACATACATTTTCTGTTTCTTCTTGTGTCAATTCTAGCAGTTTGTCTCTCTGTGGAAAGCTGTCAAATGCATTGGCATACAGTTGTAATATTCCCTTATATCTTAATGTCTGTAGGATCTATATTAATCATCTGTATTCCATTCCTGGAATTTATCATTTGTATTCCTCTCTTGTTTTTGTGATCAATGTATCTAGAGATTTATCACTTCATTGATTTTTTTCCAACTAACCAACTTCTGTTTTTACTGATTTTCCCTATTGTTTTTCTACTTCCTGTTTCATTGATTTCTGCTCTCATCTTCATTATCTTCTTATTCCTTCCACATATTTTGGGTCAGGTTTTTCTTTTCTTTTCTTTTCTTTTCTTTTCTTTTCTTTCTTTTTCTTTTTTTTTTTTTCTTTTTTAGCTTCTTGATGTGGAAATTCAGGCCACTGAATTTAAGGCTTTCATTTTTTTTAATAAAAGCATTTAAAAGTACACCTTTCTTTCTCTGCACTACTTTCACTACATTACACAAATTTTGGCATGTTGTGTTTTCATTTTTATTCAGTTCAAAACATTTCCTAATTTCCTTGGCAATTTCTTTTTTGACTTGTAGGGTAGTCATGTATTTTTTAACTTACAAATATTTAGATATTCCAGATATGTTTATCCCATTGATTTCTAGTGCAGTACCACTGTGATCAGAACATACTATGTATAGGGGCGCCTGGTGGCTGTTAAGAGTCCGACACTTGATTTCAGCTCAGGACATGATCTCATGGAGGTTAATCAAGCCCTACATTTGTCAGGCTCCGCACGTGGCATAGAGCCTGCTTAAGGTCGTCTCTCTCTGCCCCTCCCCAACTCGTGCATGCTCTCTCTCTCTCTCTCAAAATAAATAAGTAAACTTAAAAAAAAATAAAGAAGTGTACTTTGCTGTTACAACCATGTCAGTACTTAATACATTCAAAAAATAAAATTAAATAAGCAAATATAGGCAAAAACCCACATTAAATAAAAGTAGGACCAAATGAAAACAAACAATCCAAGTACCTTCTGAACACAGTACTCGGACATTCTACGCTCAGTGAAGTATATTCTGAGCATAAAAATAAATACAAAGAAATCTTTAAAACTTACTATTTATGCTCTTGGCTATACTGTGGGAATAGAAATCATGAAATTATTTTGTGCACACTGTAGGACTGAGCTAATGAGTAAATACTGAAGTTGTGGAAACCAGTATTCGCATTATGGGAGACGGAAGATACAAACAGGGAATCTTCCCTGTGGTTTTGGATTCAAACTGGGGGTATCAGTATGAACTTATGATTATGAGATCAATATTTCCTGGCTGTCTTCTGAGGAGCCCAGGAATGAGGACAGTCCAACAGCAGTGAGTACACTGTGATGACCATAGTTTCTAAATACCATTCACCACCAAAAGGAGCTAAGAATTCTTGAAGAAATGGCTGAATCTGGTTTTGGACTAGAAAAGGACAACATGAACCTGCAACGTCTTGTTGTACCAGACACTGAGTAAATACAAGAAAACTGATGGGGCGTGTCAAATGATTTAGGAGGCAGCTTAATAGGGCTTTGCACTTGCCAAATTTGAGACAGTATGACCTTCCAAAAACACGCACTATAAATGATTTATATTTGATTTTTTTTTAAAAGTGTCCATGTGTGGGGCGCCTAGGTGGCTCAGTCGGTTAAGCATCTGACTCCTGGTCTCCGCCGAGGTCATAATCTCATGGTTCATGAGTTCCAGCCCCACATCCGGCTCTGCACTGTCAGCACAGAGCCTATGTGGGGTTCTCTCTCTCCCTCTCTCTGCCCCCCCCCCCCCCCGCTCGCACTCTCTCTCTCTCTCAAAATAAATAAACTTAAAAAAAAAGGGTCCATGAGTACAGAGTGATACTCAAGCAAAATTTTAAAACCACCACAAAATCAACAACAAATGTTGTGGGGGTGGGGAGGGATCCCAACCAATTCTGGCAGAAATCTACAAGTAAACCTACACTCAGCTAGAAGGTCAGGTTGCTACAGGTGCTCAGAAGAGAGACATCCATGTCAGAATGGGAGAGGGTGGGAGAGGTTTTCTGGAAGAGGTGATGTTTGACATGAATCTTTAAGAAAGGGGCAGGAAGTACCCGTGTGCAGAAGTAATCACTTTTGTAAATATTGACCTGGGCACAGATCAACTAGTGCTAAAACCACTGGGTGGAAGGTTGCTGGTGAACAGGACATTAATACTCTCAAATTGTCACACCATAGGTTAAACTGGTTAAAAGGGGGGAAAGGCACTATTACACTAGGAAAATCTGGCAAACTCCAATTTAACTAAATAGCCAATTCTGTCATCACCAGTAACAATAAAACTGATGTCATATGCCTCCCAATTTGATACCTTGTAATGAGCCCAATGTCACCTCTGTAGTATTCTTGCCAAAAAATGTTTGGACTGAGTATAATCATGAGAAAATAATTAGACAAATCCAAACTGAGGGGCATTCCACAAAATGGCTGGGCTAGATGCTTCAAAAACACCAGTGTCCTGAAAGATAAGAAAAGCTGGCAAAGTTTTGGTTGGATCCTATATTAAAAAAAAATCTAAAAAAGATGTTGTTGGGGTAATTGCAGACATTTGAACATGGACATTAAATAATAGTGTTGTATCAATGGCACCGTTTTTTTGTTTTGTTTTTTGTTTTTGTTTTTTTTGTTTTTTTTTTTTTTTTTAGATCATTGTATTATGGTTATACTGGAAAATGCCCGTGTCTTTAGGAGATATATACTGAAGTATTTAGATGTGATGTGTTACTCCGTCTATAGGTTTCTCTCGAATGGTTAGGCAAAGTAATCTGTTTCTGTATGTTTACACAGTATATGTGACAAAATCTAGTCACTGACGTATCTAGGTGAAGGGTATGGTTATCATTACATTATTCTTGCAATGTTCCCATAAGTGTGAAAAATTTTTACATAAAGATGTGGGAAAAAATTAAGGATAGCTACAAGAAGAATAGAAAAATCCTGTATAATTTCCAGATAGTGAGAAGAGAAAAAGAAACTCAACCAATGGAGCAAAAGGCTGTAAAGGAAAATTTTAAAAGAAGCAATGAGAAAGTATAACAAAATATTGAGCAAGATTATAGTATCTAGAACATCAATTTTTTTATTATATAAATGGCTTATTTACCTTGTAAACCACAGAGGCACTATGATTAGGTTAAAAAATCAGATTTACACTAAGAGACAAACCTTTTAGAAAAAAACATAGAAAGAGTAACAAAACAAAACGAGAAGCAAAACACAAAAAATAGGAATAGTAACTACATACTAGACAAAATAGAATTCAAGGTGAAAAACACCAGTTGCTAGAAAGGGTATGTTCTGACAAAATGTACACACCATGAAAAAAACTCAGGAGTTTTCAGGATACCAAAATATAGTTTTAAAATATGGGAAATAAAAGCCAAGTTCAGTTTTAAAATCTCAGTGGGAGTTTGGAACAGTTGTCTTAGAGATCTCTTTTAGATCAAGTATGCAAAAATTAAGTAATTTATGGAGAATATGAATAATCCAGTTTCTCTAAGGGATAAATTTAGACATATGTACGTAAGAGAGAATACTTACAGAATGCTCTCAAAAAACGATATTGTTACTGATAATTTGCTAGGTCAGAAAAAGTAATGCTATTTAAAATATGTGATAACAGTACTGTGGTTATATTTAAAGATCAGTCCTTGTCTTTTAGAGATACACTATTTTATGGACAGAATGATGCAATGCAGAGACTTGCTCAAAACAAACTGGAAGAGGGAGGAAAGGGGTAGGAAGGTGGTGAGTGGAGACAGTTAGCTGGTAGTTGAGAATTGCACTGGCTGGGTGACGGATGCGTGTTTGTTCACTGCTCTTATTTCTATTTCTATGAATATATATGTTTGAAGATTTCCAAAATAAGAAATTTCTAAAAGGAAACTGCCAAGCACTTAAAATGAATAAGTGTATATCCAGCCTGTGTGGGTTTCAGTGAAAGGATATTCATTATATCTTTATTTACAGAAGAATTAGAAAGTAACTTTACTGTGTGCTAACAGGCGTATAGTTAAATGACTTATAGAACAATCCAACGCAAAACGCTATACAGCCATTCTGAAGGGTGATGCACATTATCAGAAAGATGCACGTGGAAAATGTTCAAGATAATTAAGTGGAAAACCAAGTTGCAGGTTTCTCTGTCTCTCTGTTCCCCCAGCTCTTCCACACCGTCCTCCCACACAAATGGGGGAAAAGTCAGAAAAGACAGAGTCCAAACTCTGGAGGAACAAATCAGCAGGGGCAGAGGGACAGGCAGAGATGAAGATCTTTCCCTTTTTACTTTGCCTACTTCTGGATTATTGCTGTTATTTTCCAGCAAGCATGTATTTTGAAACTGGAAGAAAATGTTCATAAAAAGGGAAAGCAGGGGTGCCTGGGTGGGTCAGTCAGTTGAGCGGCCGACTTCGGCTCAGGTCATGATCTCGTGGTCCGTGAGTTTGAGCCCTGCGTGGGGCTCTGTGCTGACAGCTCAGAGCCTGGAGCCTGTTTCAGATTCTGTGTCTCCCTCTCTCTGACCCTCCCCCATTCATGCTCTGTCTCTCTCTGTCTCAAAAATAAATAAACGTTAAAAAAAAAAAAGGGAAAGCAATCTAAATTGTGATTTAGCAATTCCTCTTTTTTTTTATTTAAAATTTTTTAAAATGTTTATTTAGTTTTGAGAGAGAGACAGAGTATGAGTGGGGGAGGGACAGAGAGAGGGAGACACAGAATGCGAAGCAGGCTCCAGGCTCTGAGCTGTCAGCACAGAGCCCGACACGGAGCTCAAACTCACGGACCGCGAGATCATGACCTGAGCAGAAGTCAGAAGCTCAACCAACTGAGCCCCCAGGAGCCCCTGGCAATTACTCTTCTAACATGGCCTGTCTTTCCACTTGGATTCGCTCTCTGAAATGTCTTGTTTATTTTTTGAGAAGCAGTTTATGCAATTTTAGCCTACATAACTAAGCATGCAGTGAGGACAGAGTAGGAGTTAGGTGAGGATATTTACCCCCACCACGCCCAGCCATGATCCTGACATAAAATTCTATAGTTAGCATTCTGAATATTCCTAACACGTAACAAGCAATGACCTCCAACGATTTGTGGATCCTTGTTATAAGTAAGCTTATTAATTAATATCTGCGTAAGGTTTGTCAATTCAGGTTTCACAGGGCCAAGGAATTTGGAGCATGCAGACATTGGAGAGCACGACCGTTGGGATAACATTCTTTTCTATGCATCTCTGGTGACTGAATATATATGGGGATCACCATAGACAGAAAACCAGTCTCAATGGAGTAATAGCTAAAAGGAGGACAAGGATGTTCTACTCCAGCACTTTCCATTTAGAGGGAAGAAGTGGTGAAACTGCATGCCAAGCATGTCTTGCTGCATATACTGGCAGGAAGATCACAGGTTTCCAGGTTCCAGTGAAACTCAGTATCACAGCCCTCTTCCTAACACAGTTATTTGTTTTTTGTAAATTCTTCCAGCTCTTGTTACTGAAGGTTCCTGTGTTTTTAATTACTAGATCTTTGGAAATCATTGTCTTGACATACAAAATACTGCCTGGGACATAGAATATATTCAGTAAATTGCTGGCTATATAAATGTATGAACGAACAACATTCCTTAATAGAACTCTGTAATAGAAGCCTGAGATTTTGGTAAAAGTGAGATAAGGGACTTCTTATCCAAAAGAGGGACTAGACAAACTATTCTGGTTTGTCTCCCTAACCTCCTCCTCTCCTAAACCTCCCTAAGTTGATCATCTAATGATGCGTTTAATTTACATCACATCTCTTATTGGTGGAGCCAGTTTGGTCCCTAGTACCTGTTTTATTAAATATATAAAGAGGATAAAATGTGGCAATTGATCATGATGATGCAGCTTCAGTTTGGTAGAGGAAGTAGGTGAAAACATGAGTAAAAATGCCAATATTTGCGGTGCCTGGGTAGCTCAGTCGGTTAAGCGTCCAACTCTTGATCTCGGCACAGGTCATGATCTCAAGGCTGGTGGGATGGAGCCTCGTGTCAGGCTCTGTGCTGACCACTTGGAGCCTGCTTGGGATTCTCTCTCTCCCTTTCTCTCTGCCCCTCTCCTCTTGCATGAGAACATATGCGCATGCTCTCTCTCTCTCTCTCAAAATAAATACATAATTTCCTAAAAGGCCAATACTTTACACAACTCGGAGAACACACATGACCTGGGTAAAGCAGCATAATGATGGATGCTAGGTAATCATCAGTGGTTGGGAATGATATTCACGGCATCCTACAACTTATATACCATAGTGTGGAGGCTGGATGTCAGAATAATTAAAGTGCCTTAGGTATTTGAGCATGTTTTCTTCATTCATTTAATCCTCACAACCACCCTGAAAGGTAGTCATTGTTAATCCCACTTTGAAGATGAGGCTTAGAGAGGGTGGCTCCAACACCAGGTTATAGCACATGCACCAGACAGAGCTTGGGAACTTACTGAAGTCTGCCTGCTTTAAAATCTGGGCCTTTTCCAGGTTATATGAATACTGAGTCCTGCAATGGGACCAGGTAGTTTATGACAATGGACCCAGTGTTTTTCAAATGAAATACTTTATAGAAGGTGAGGCTTCTTTTGCACATAAAGTGCAGTGCCACTGGCCTCAGAGCCAAGGCGCAATCGAGGCACTGAATGAAGCTGGTAGGAGAGTAGAAATCGCTCAGGGAACAGCCTACATGTGGCTTGGTCTTACGGGGCACGTGGAGGCTAGTGTTTTTCTTAAAATAAAATTTTTTTTTAATGTTTATTCATTTCTGAGAGAGAGAGAGAGAGAGAGAGAGAGAGAGAGAACACAAACGGGAGAGGAGCAGAGACAGAGAATGGAGACACAGAATCGAAAGCACACTCCAGGCTCTGAGCTGTCAGCACAGAGCCCGATGTGGGGCTTGAACTCACAAACCATGAGATGGTGACCTGAGCCGAAGTTGGAAGCTTAACTGACTGAACCACCCAGGCGGCCCATGGAGGCTAGTGTTCTAAATGCAGATGATGACGCTTTGCTTTCCGGGCAGGAAACCAGGGCAGTGACTAGGAGGCTCATGTCCTGACAACTGTGGGTATTCTCACCCGGCTAAAAGTAGATCATCTGGTTTAATTACTTAGGGATATTATTTTTCTGATCATAAATTAGACTCTTCCTCTGATAAAAATGTGATTCATCTTGATAACAACCTGCGGATAGTTTACTCTTTTAGAAGGCTAAGAGGATCCCAGGATCGTATGTAGAATTTAATTTAGTAAGAAATATGCAAGTAATAAGATTAAGGTTAGCTTAATTCACACTCTTATGTTTAAATGAGGGTTTAAAAATAAATAAGATACTTTGGCAGAGTAACTAAATCCATAGGGGCTTTCCATCTGAACCTTGCTCAGCCGGTGATGGAAATAATCTCCCTTGAATTCTAATAGAATCATCTTGGTGTCTTGTATTGTCTAATACTTCTAAAATGTTTTGAAGATATTCTCTGCAGTACTACCTATAAGAACAAGAGTAGAGAAAGATCCAGATGCTCAACAGCAGGCAAATGATTAAATAAATATGGTGTATGCACTGCATTCTCATGAAGTGAATCAAATATAACTTTAAAGACTATATAGAATGAAAAATATTCGTGAGTAGAATTCAAACTAGCATGTATACTAAGAGGACAATGATGTAAAATTATGGATGAATGGGGAAAATAATATATGAAGACGAAAAGAGTTGTATTGTGAGTTTATGACATTACTTTTTAAAATGAAAATTAGGGGCGCCTGGGTGGCTCAGTCGGTTAAGCATCTAACTCTTAATTTTGGCTCAGGTCATGATCTCTTGGTTTGTGAGATCAAGCTCTGCACTGGGCTCCACAATGACAGCGGGGAGCTTGCTTGGGATTCTCTGTCTCCCTCTCTCTCTTCCCCTCCCTTGCTCATGCACGTGCTGTCTCTCTTTCAAAATAAATAAATAAACTTAAAAAAATTTTTTTTTAAATGAAATGAAAATTAAAAAAATAATAGATCCCACAATATTGAAAAAGTGGTTTAAAAGACCATCCATGAAGAAGAAACATAATTCAAAAGTATTGGCAATTGGCAATACACACACACACACACACACACACACACACACACACACATTTATATGTATATCAGAGATGTCAAAAAAATTGAACTAGGAGACTTAAATTTGGTTTTATATTTTTTGTTTATGTCATAGAATGGTGCATTGATAGATGTGGAAGATCTTTGACAGGACTTCTAAATTATTTTTCTTGTCTTTAATGTTCTTGTATGTGAAGTGATATTATGGCCTTCTCCTTTGATAATATTTTCTACACATAGCTATATTTTTTGAACAGAAGTGGGAACATACTGAACAACAGGTTAGTATCCTACTTTATTTCATTTCATAGTACCCCCTGAGAGGTTTTCTCCATGCCCTTTTCCCCATGCCTAAAACTATATTCTTGGAAATAGTTTTAATGGTTGGTTAATAATTCTGTAATTTATTTAACTATACTACTCTTCCTTATTGCAAATAGTGCTGCATTGCCTATCCTTGGACATGAATCTGATTGTCTCTGATTATTTTTTTTAAAGTGCTATTAAATAATCTATTTTTTTCTCCTGAAACCAATACCACACTGTATGTTAACTAACTTAAATTTATTTTATTGTATTTTTTTATGTTTATTTATTTTGAGAGAGAGAGAGATAAAGAGAGAGAGATCATGAACGGGGGAGCAGGGGGGAGAGAGAGAGACAGAGATAAGCACAAGCAGGCTCCACAATGTCAGCGCAGAGCCCAGTGCAGGGCTTGAACCCACAAACTGTGAGATCATGACCAGAGCTGAAATCAATAGTCAAACATTCAATGGGCTGAGCCACCCAGGCGCCCATTAACTAACTTGAATTTAAATTAAAAAATAAAAATAAATAAAAATAAAAACGCTAGTTTTAAAGGTTTATTAAGGTCTAATTTACATAAAGTAAAAGCCACTCAATTTAGGTTTATAATTAAAAAAATTTTTTAATGTTTATTTTTGAGAGAGGAGAGAACGAGCAAGGGAGGGACAGAGACAGAGGGAGATAGAATCTGAAGCAGACTCCAGGCTCTGAGCTGTCAGCACAGAGCCTGATGTGGGGATGGAACTCACGAACTGCGAGATCATGACCTGAGCCTAAGTTGGATGCTCAACTGACTGAGCCACCCAGGGGCCCCAGATTTAGGTTTATAATTAATGAATGTGGATAAGTATATAGTTTAGCAACTGCAACAACATCAGGTGCGAGAAATATCCCTCAACGTCTACTTTTCAGCCTTGGCTACAAGAGAGTGAATATTAAAACTATGGGGAGAGGAGGAGAGGGTTCTTGTTTTCTCTTTTCCCATACTAACCTCAACGTATGCATTTAATCAGTATTTCATGCCTCTGTCTCTCTCCCTCACACACACACATGCACACGCTCAGCTCAGGAAAATCAGTATTGCCATCTTCAATCCATCTACACGTCTAAAATGACCCACCTAACATATGAGCAATGCTTTGCTATAGCTACCTGTAGAAGTAAAGACAGTCAATGATTGTGATGCAGTCTCACCTAGTTAACAACCAAAACTAAAAACCCACAATCTCCACAACAGAGTCTGCATGCTTGCCTTATTAACTCTGATTTCCCCTCAAGCATCAGTCTTCCAGTTGATTTTACACGTGTGCATACACATATATGAGTGCACACACACACACACAACCGAGCTCCACCCGCAATTCAGAATCACAGATGATGAGAGATGATTTAGGTAGAGCCAAAGAAAAAAGAAGTATGGTTTTGATAGAGAAAAACATCTTTGAAGGCAAGTAAGGGGGGTTAGGTAGTTAAGAAAGAGAATTATGGCCAAGCCTTCCCTCCCTATTCCTTAGGATGAAGGTCATTGGTAAACTGAAATTTGATCAATTTGATCAATCACTATGTCCCAGAATAACCGTGTCTTTCCTCCTTGCACATATGGGGTTTTGTTTCAAATGTTCCATGCCAAGGAGAGGCCACAGCCCATGATCTGTATGTCTGTTCTAACCCTGCTGTGCCTTCCTCACCCAACCCTACTTTACCATGCTCCCACCAGTCACAAATACCAGTGCTCTTTGCTCTAAGGATGCTGTGAGTTTTAATGTACAACAGGGTGTGGCCTGGTACACTTCTTCTACTCCTGGAACTACACCCGCCTCTACTCTCCCTCATTCATCCATCCAGTCACCAGACAACACATGTTTACTGAGCATCTACAAACCTGCTTACGTCCAGCACTGTATGAGATGCTGGAGCATAGTGTGCACAGAACAGGCTGGTTAGTGCTCTTAAAGAACCTTCCATGTAGCCTGTCTCTGTACCCATCATCGGTGTCCCTCATTCTCCATCATCAGGTCTTTTGCCTGCAGACATAAAATCCTCCCCTAACTCTTAGACTTAGCACAAACAACATATTTCAAGCTAGACGTCAGGGAACATCATGGTCACTAAGAAGTTTCTCTGCTCAAAGAGCCAAGTGGTCTGGTCTTGGGAGGCAACAGCAATGGTCTGGTCTGAGTGCCTGGTCTGAGAAGGCAGGAACCCTCCTGTGCCTCAGGGTATTTTTAAAATCTGGTTGATTTAGGGTGAATCAATGCCTAAGTGCCAAGTTCTCTTCTGTTAGCCTGGGAGCAACCTAAAGACAAGAACCATGTCTGTTTTTGAACCTGCAACCAAATCCCCACCGGGGTAAATGCACTTACCTAACTAAGACTGGGATCTTGGGCATCTTCTTGGAGACTTTAAAGAAACTTGTGTCCCCTTTGTTGTCAGTGAAGTACACGCCGGCCACACTGGTCACGAGGTTGCCAGGGAACGTGAAAAGCACCCTTTCGTCATCGCCCTGGTTGGCCCAGTCCCAGGCCTGGCCTCCAATGAGCAAGCCCCCTCCACGTTTCATAAACTTGACCAACTTTTCTGTCATGGTTTCATTGTAGGCATCAATGCAGTAAACCCCCAGGGAGTCTTTCACTTCAGGCTCAATCTTCGCCTCTACCCCAGAACCCTCAAGGATTTTGGCCAGGGGTGCCAGGGACGGGTGTATGCCAATGGGAGCCCCAGGGGAAGAACAAAGCCAACCCACTGCATTGAGGAGAAAGGGAGTGAGCTGGGCTTCTACCAAGTAGTCCTCGTGGGACACCACCACCAGGCGGCCTCGGCCATAGGAGGAGGCAGCAATGAGGACCTGGCCCATGTCATTCACCATGACCGGAAAGGAGGCCTCTCCAATGAGAAGCAGTTCACATGGGATGGCATCTTCGGGGACATCCCAGCTGGTCACTCCATTCATAAGGGCCTCAAAGGCAGCAGAGGGAGTCGCCATGGCTGGATCGGCTTCTGTAGAGAGAAAATCAAAGACTCAGTTTGGGGAAGGACAGATAAACAAATAAATAAACAAGCCAAACAGTTCACTGCTCCCTCAGCTGGGGCAATTCTTCTGTCTATGCAGACGAGACTGACTCTATGAAGTGACTCAGGGACTCACCAAGGGGGGTCAAGGTATCCAATCTAGGAGAATGCATCGCACCCTGACCAGTCCTCCTAAACTCCTGTGGTTAAACTAAAAGAGCCCGGCACTTTTCTACCGCAGAAGGAAACAAACAGAAATGAAGGCAGAATTGTGTCCCCAAAGAGATACGTTCAAGTCCTAACTCCCGGTACCTGTGAATGCGACCTTCTTTGGAAATAGGGTCTTTGCAGGTACAATCCAGTTAAGATGAGGCCATACTGGATTTGAGCGGGCCCTAATTCAATGACTCACGTCCTTTAAGAAGAAATCTGGATGCAGACAAGACACACAGGGGAGAATGCTAAGAGATGGGAGTGATATATCTACACCAAGGGCGGCCAAAGGTTGCTGGTGAGCACTAGAAGCCAAGAGAGGGAGGCGAGGAGCAGATTTTCCTTCAGAACCTGCAGACCGAACCACCATGCCAGTACCTTGACTTCAAACTTCTGTGCCCCCGGGACTGGGAGAGAATAGATTTCTGCCATTTGAAGTCCCCCAGTTCGTGGGAATGTCTTACAGCAGCCACCGGAAACACACACACTGGTGCAGCATGCTGTCCCCACCCCACTCAGCTCCCACACCGATCTCACTAAGTGCAGCTCGGGGACCCCAGAATTTCAGTCTGGAAAGCCCGCGTCCTCTGAGAAGTGTCCTTGGTCACAGTCACAGCTGGAGAAGAGGAAAGCGGAAGTCCTCTGTGGCTTGAATCCAGAAGCGGAATGTATGCAACACATTATGAAACGATGGCCAATTCTCACTTGTGCCCAGACACCATGGAGACGGGTGTGTATGTCTGTGGCTGTGGCCTCGCATAAATCCTCTGCTGCTTCCCTGTGAGCTCCCTGCTCGGGATGTGCTACAGTCTGACCTCCACTATGGGCACGGCACTGGAGCGATCCCCTCAAGAGCAGATGTGTTTTCATCATCAGGACACCGAGGGCTTGCCGTTCTCACTGCCCACCCGGTGGCACCGGACAGTGCCGGTCCCCGAGGCTGTCACCACCAGTAACGTTACCGCCTGGGCCAAGCGCAACATCTTCAACCTGCTGACCCATTTACTTTCCAGCCTTCTCTTACCTCTTCTGAAAAGTCCCAGGTTTTTAGTCTTGGGCCCGTAACCTCTTTTCTTTCTGTTTCCCTTGTCAGAGAATATTCTCACTCTGAAGGCAATATGGCAAAGCGGCTCCAAGCCCGGGCTCTGGAGGTAGGCTACCAGGACTTGAATCTCAGCTGTTCGCTTACTGACTGTGAGATGGGCAGCACATTTCCGTCCTCATTTCCTCATTCATTAAGAAGGGATAAGAGTATCTACCACATCAGGTTGTCCCAAGGATTAAAGGAAGTAACAGGTTAAGTGCCTTTCAATTACTTATTTCATATATATATATACCTGTATATATACACACTCATATATATATACCTATATATATATATATATATACACACTTATATATGTATATACACATGTATGTTTGCTTATAATTATTTGGTTAAGGGTAAGCTATTTAACTTGCCAACGTGCATAATAGAGAATTCTTACAAAGTGAACAACAAGCAAACCTAATGTTAGAATTTACAAATATTGGACTAAGCATTTAATGATTTTTTTTTAAGTTTATTTATTTTGAAAGAGAGATGATGGAGGGAGGAGCAGAGACAGAGGGAGAGAGAGACAACTCCAAGCAGGCTCCATGCTGCCAGAGCACAGAGTCCGACGCGGGGCTGGGTCTCATGAACCATGAGATTGTGATGTGCGCCGATGCCAAGGGTTGGATGCGTAACCAACTGGGACACCCAGGTGCCCCTAATGATTCTGATTTTACAGTTTTCACATTTTGGGGCCAATGCTGACACTAAAACTAACGATGACTACGTTTAGTTCTCAAATATTTCCACGGGCCTTTGAAAAGGTCCAAGGCACAGACAAAAAGGCCCTGGTTCTGAGGTAACGAATAAACCCAAGATCCCTCCTGAAGGAGCACGTTCTACCATTTGCAGAGGCCTCTAAAACTAAAGAAGTACTAAATTTATTCTTTTCCCTTTAAACTAGCTCCTCTTAGGCAAATTATGTGAGCTTAGTGGCCCTAGTTGTTAAGGAGACATCTACCTCAGAGAAGCTTTGAGACCACAGAATCAGCAAGTGATTGGTTGCCAAGGGCTTGTGCCTTCTCCGTTCTTCCCGGTGTCCACAAATAGCCAGGACGGCAAACCACACAGGCACAGTTGTGTCCCTTCTCTCTCCTGTCCCGTATCCAGCTGGTCACAGTCCTGTCAAGGTCATCGTTCATGGTTTCCAACCACACTGCCAGTAACCTAGTTCGGGTGCTCGGTAATTCATTCCTCGACTGAAGTGATCCAGTTTCTAAGTCACCAGGGTCTTGTTCTGGCCTCTGTTCTCCTAAAGCTACAGATCACATTAGTTCCCAGAAGAGAACCCCCGCCTGGAGCTTCGCCTTTTCCTATGGGGTTAAATCTGACACCTTTATCCTGGGGTTTAAGGTCTCCGGGGCGGGCTGCTCCTTCCATTTTCCAGCCATGTCTCCGGCCACTCTGCAGTTTCCAGAACACTTGGCATCCCTGGACATACCCTGCTGTCATTTTAGATTCTCTTTCCTTCCTGTTCCCTCTCCCACATCTTTCTATCTGCTGAAATCCTATCCTTTTAAGAGAAGATATTCACAGAAGAGGACATTTAAGTGGCCAATTAGTCTATGAAAATGTGCTCAATCTCACTTTCAGGCAATTCACGATAGGATGCATGATGCTGCCCACAAGATTGTCAAAAAAGGGAGATGGTGAGGGAGAAAGGGAGGGAGGAGGAGGAGAAGGCGGAGAAGGTGAAGGCAGACAATAATGCCCAATGTCCAAAAGGCTAAGCAGACACTACTGCAATTTGCCGGACGGGCCAAGAAGCTGAGAGCGATCTGACAGATTGCTTTGTCAACAGAGTGGCAGCTCCGTTTCAGGGCCGAGCCTGTCCCCAGACCAGCAATCCCTCTTCTGATTACCCTGCTTACAGAAATAAGAGCAGCATTACAGATATATGTACAAGGATGCTCGCTGCCATACGAAACTATGAATGGAGACGGATAAATGCAAACCTAGGAGATAAATGACAAAGGATGTTTTCTGGAACCATCTGTGACTCCTGTGGGTGCAGCTCTCTACCCTAAAGCACACCTACCCCACTTCCACAAACTGTGGCACCCCACAGCCCATTATGGCAACATAAGACACCAGGGCGCAGCCCCCAGGCAGCCACCCATACATGCCCCACCCGGAAAGAGCTGCCCGTCAGATCCCTCCTCTGGGGGCCCTTGTTGCTGCCAGTGCAGATCCTCCAAAAATGCTCAGGGCAGGGAACTCACATTTTTCTCTCACTAGCTGTCTTTCCAGCTAGTTCGTGGGAGAAGAACTATCTGTGGAAAAGTGACAAAGACACAGGCAGATGGCCTCGACACCTGAAAAGGAGGGGACCAGAATGAAGAGGGCTCTTCCTGTGGAGTTGCCTCCTTCTACCTGTCTCCTGGGCTGGACGAGTGGCCCGAGGTGAGTGGGGTTTGGTGGGGACACTCAAGCTGGCCTCCTCTCTGTCCTGCATCACGAGTGGGGACTTGAGTGCAGCCTCAGCTTTATACCAACACTGTGTGTGTGGCAAGCCAGCTTTTGAGAGGGAGAATGTCTGAATAAAGTATGATCATGTATATTGTAGAATATCCCATCACTGTTAACAAAGAATGCGTTAAATTTTGCACGTACGTAGAATACCCTAGGTGTGTTTTAAATGAAACTTTCAAATCACTGTATGCAGGACACACACCCGTTTTTGTATGAGTGAAAATAGTAATCGTTTTAGTAGTAGTAATGACACTACACTGCTTCCCAGGCTCCAGACGTTACTGGAAGTGCTTTACATCAGTTCCTTGATCCTAACAATACACCTGTGAGGTATGTACTATCACTAGCTCCATTTTATAGGTGGGCAAAACCAAAAAATGTGATGGTCAGAGAATGTGTTACTTGCTCAAGTCACACAGGTGTGAGCGGTGGGACCCAGGATTCAAACCTGGGGAATCTTATACTGGAGTCCACACTTGTAAATACCGGAAATAGATAAGCCTCTTAAGTACCAGGATTTTATATACGATAAAAAAAAAATCTATGGAGGCCACATTTCAGCATGCGAACATTCACTGCATCAGGAAGGGACGAGGCGCACAAGTCTGCATCCTTTGAACTGCTGTGTGTATCACAGTGAAAAATAACACAGATAATAGAACTTCAAGCAAACATTAAATGAATGAGTATACACATCATTGGCCTGCTCAACCGATCATCTCTCACTCATTCTAAAATGTCTTTGTCCATCTCCCAGTCGGTTGAGCATTTACCCACCAAGAAATCTGATTTCCTCCTCTGTGGGGTTCCTTGAACTTTGCAGCTGGTTCTGTTCCCACTTTAACCAGTTATATCCAGGACTGCAGCACTTGACTGTTAAACGAAATGCTTCCTGTTTATGCCCAAATCCCTGTTTGCTCTCCTAGCTTGGGGAACGCAGATGGACACGGCCTGGGGGAATCCCTTTTATTTCTCTAAGTTCTTCATCCTCCATTCTCCTTCCATGGCTCCTGCTTTCTCTCCTTTGGGCCAACTCTGGCCTCTGAGCTTGCTGGAACCCAAGGCACCCATAAAGCAGAAAGTACCTCAGGCACAACTTGTAACTCTACAAATCCCTCCCCCTACCACAAAGAGGCCTCATGCTACCTAAATGGTGTTTTCCTGTACGAGCTGTATTTGGAAGGGAAGGAGGGTAGTGGGCTGGTCTTGGATAATGTGCCACATCCTGCATTATGGTTCGATTTCAAATCCCCAAAGCAGGATACGTGTCTGAAATCAGGGGATATGTTTGATTCTTTGGATTCCCCAGGAGAATGAAGACGTACTCCATGGATGGGTGACTGGGAGATGGATGTGGGTATCAAGGGCAGGCCTAGGATCACTTCTCCAGCAAATAGCTACCTTGGCCTTGATGAATGAGTAATACCACAGACATCCAGTCCTATAGGTCTTCCCTTCTCCATGCCATTTTCTTCCACGAGCCCCTGTTTCTTTTTCCCTGTATACATCCAATATCCTTTCCAGTGTCTGTCAACTAAACTAGAGTTGGGGTGGGTTCCCCCTTCTTTTGCATTCTGTCCTACATACTTACAGATCAATCTTGTTTTTCACTTAAAAGTGGTTTCATTGGGGCACCTGAGTGGTTCAGTAGGCTGAGCATTTGACTTCGGCTCAGGTCAGGATCTCATGATTCATGAGTTCAAGCCTCACACCTGGAGCCTGCTTCAGATTTTGTGTCTCCCTCTCTCGCTGCCCCTCCCCCACACACTCTCTCTCTCAAAAAAGTAAACATTAAAATTTTTTTAATGGTAAGGAATATGTAATGTGTGTGGAAGGACACAGATGGTAAAACAAGTTAAAAAATTAAACATTCCTACATAGCTACTACCCAGCTTAAAAAACAGACCATTACCAGTTTTTGAAGGCCTCCTCGTGGCCCTGTCCCATCCCTCCCCCATTCCCTAAAAAGCACGATTCAAAATGCTGTTTTCTATTCCCCTGTTCCTATCTCACTACATTCCCTTAATTCCTGAGTTCCCCTGGGGCTCTCTTTCCCTCACTCATATTTGCTCAGTTCTCTCACCAGGAAACTCCCAGGAGAAGGCATCACGCAGGAGCCCCGGAGTGGTGACCGGCCTGCCTCCGAGAGCAGAGCGTTCTATCAAAGGGACAACGTGCAAGACAGGCCATTCTCAACCTCGAGGGGTTGTTGATACCTTCTTCTGGTGTGGGATCCTCTCCGTTAACCTCCAGGCTCCCACCCCAGCCAGACTATCCTACGCAGGCCCAGAGCCAGTAGGCAAAGAGCTTGGCGGTGACGTCAGAGGAGGAAGGGAGAGGGGCTGGGATGGGGGAGGACACGGGTGGGGGGCGGGGGAGGACACCATGGGGAGGAGGGGAGCGAGGCGGAAAAGCTCTGCCTGGCAGGGAATGGCTCCAGACCCGCTGGCACGGTTGGGGTGAGGTAGGGGTACACAGACCACTGGCCCTTCCTGCACTTACATGAGCCCGCGCGCGCGTACACACACACACACACACACACACACACCCACACCCACCAGCCTCCAGCGGGCCGGTGAGAGTGGGCAAGGGAGCTCAGTCCCCGAGCCAGTGTTTGCAAAGATCAAAGGGCAGTAAGACAGAAGTGATGCTCTGTCACCAGCCACCTGTGTGACCCCGCGCGAGCCCTGCCTCCTCCCTGGGCTGCGGCATTCTCCTCCGACGCAGCTGCGGACGAGATGCTGTGCTCCCGGCTCGGGCCTGCGCGTCTCGACGACACAAAGCACGCAAACACAAACATCAGATGTCAGAGCCCGGAGAGGGGCAGCACTGCGGCAGCGGCGACGCGGCGCCCAGGCCAGAGAACATCACCAGCAGGGGCGCGGACACGGTCAGCGAGAGGCCCGTCCCCGGCCTGGGAGCCCCCCGGCCCCGCGGCGGGCCGCTGCCGCAGGTCCGCCCGCGCCCCCATCGCGCCCCCTCGGCCTCCGGCACCGCCCTCCCCGGAGCCGGGCCGAGGCCACCGCCGGCCGCCCCTCCTGCGCTTTCGCAGAGGGCCACTCACCAGGTCGCCCTGCGACTTCCACGGGGACAGCCGGAGGGGGCAGGGCTGGGCGCAGAGGGGACGCGCGGTGCTGCGGGGAAGGGGCTTCCCTGCGGGCGGCGCCGGGCAGGCTGGCGAGCGGGCACCGGGAGGAGGGGTTCCCGAGGAGTCTCCTCCTCCCCACTTCCTCCCGGGCGCGACCGCCAGCCCGAGGGGCGGCGCTTGGCAGGGGACAGCGCTTCTTTGTGTCGCCGGCCCAGTGGGCTCGGCGCTGCGACGGCCCCCACCCTGGCAGAGTGGACGGGATTAGGGACATAAACTCTACTCGTTACCCAGGGCAAGGCTGAATAAATGATAGGGTATCAGTTCTTAGGAGGAGCTTAGATCTCCATTTGGTTGGGGGGAATGTACTTGACGCACTGCCAAGGGGAAAATAAAAACTGTAGGAAGCTGTTGACAATGCTTTCGTTTTTATAGTAAAAACTAGCCTTTTATGTATTCGTATTGCGGTGGGAGAAGGCACGCTGCGTCTCTACCTGTTAATACCGTTTGCCCTGAGGAACAGCGGAGGGCAACTTTCCTAGAGCTCTGCATTGTTACATACGTTACTTCTGTAAGTGAAAAATGAGATGATGTTGCAGACAGACAATAGGCAGCCAGAGTTTATGCATCTGGGTCCATTTCCGTTCCTATTTCTACCTCGAACTCGTTTCCAGTAACCAGCTGACTGTTGCTCCTCACTTCGTTTGGAGCCTTCACCTCCCTCAGGTGCTAGCTAGTTCCAGCATGTGAAGTGCAGGGTGGCGCAGCGGTTAGAAACTCAAGGCTGTCACCAGATGCCCTGGATTCAGATCGCGGTGCTACACTTCACAGGCTGAGTGGCTTCCCCAGAGTTACTCTGCACTTCAGTTTTACCTGTACACCGGGGATGATGAAATTAGTATATTACAGATCTCTTAACAAGGCTTAAATTAGGTGAGTGAATACTTACAACGTTCTTAGATCAGTAAGACTGTACCAGTGCTTCTTAAGTAAAATAAATATTCAAGTTGTGCTAAGATTCAATTCTTCGTGTTTCAGGAAAATGCATCCAAGTCATATTTCCTTTCGGCACCTCCCTTCAACCCCCTTTCCAATTTCCTTTCTTCTTTAAATCCTTCCCCAAACCGAATCATATCAGCAAGAGCCAACAGGGGGATGTGGGTAGGTGAGCTCAGTGGCATAAAACATGGAACGCAGGGAACAGAAACCAAGAGAACCTCAATTCAGGCTCCTGCCCAGTGAAGGACCACCTGTGTGAAAGTGAGCAAGCAGATCCTTTACCTCCTACAGGGCTCAGGGCTCCCAGATGATAAAGGAGGAGGGCTGGAAACTTGCTAAGTCCCTTTCCAGTCTGAAATGCCACGACTAGAAGCACCGCAAGGCAAAACCCCCAAATACTGAGTTTCACGAAAAATGTTAAGGGGCAAAACAAAAACGCACATATTGCTTACATAAAGATAAATACAATAAAAGTACAAAAACATACATGAGAAGGACAGAATATAACAACATCTGAGGATGGACACGAGATTTGGTGGAGTAAGGATTTTCACTGTCAGGTTTTGTTTCTTAGAAGGAGGGGACACACACACACACACACACACACACACACACACACGGCGGAGTAGGGGAGACCAAGTGCGCTGAAGCAAAGGTAATAAAAAATGTTCGCATCTGATAATTCTGTTATGTAATTGTCTGTACCTATCTGCAGTTTTGGAACATTTCATTATGAGAAGTGTTTTTAAAAGGCATAAATTCCTGGAGAACAAGAATGAAGCACGAAAGAAATAAGAGCCAGAGTGGTAGAAAAGGAGCAGAAGCAGACACAGGGATGGAGAGACCGCAGGGAATCCTCTTTGGAAGCCATCCGCCTCCTCAGGCCCAAGCGGTCTCAGGCCCAAAGCCCGACTACCTTCGCAGCCAGGCAGGCGCCCCCTCCCCCGCGCTCCCCGGGACCCCGGGCGGGTCCGTCCTTCTCCCCCCTCCCCCGCCCCCCGGGCCGCGCGGGCTTGATCGGTGGGCCTGATCGGTGCGCCGGGGGGGGGGGGGCTGCCCCGGTTCTAGAAACGTCTTTGGACGAGACTCACCCGTTATCCAGCAGTTTGCACACCGGGCTACTTCGGAGGGGGAAGGGACTCCTCTGCAGAGACGTGACAAGGAGACAGGGCAATCAGCCTGCGGATTTGGTAATTGGTGGAGGTGGGGGCGGGAGGCGTGTGGGGGCAGACTGGCTGCAGTGCGGAGAGGGGCTGGGGGGGGGGGCGTGCATCCCGGGAGCTGATTGGCGGCTGCGGCAGTGGGGGGGGGTGGGGGTGGGCGGAGCCTGGCCGGCCGCCCCCAGACCTCAGAGGCCCTGCTTTGTGTCGGGTTCTGGGAGAGGATGCAGCCACGAATGCTGGAAGGTGTCCCGGCAGGGCTCCGGGAGTGCGGCAGGGCGATTAAAAAAATAATAAATCCGTGAGACTATTTACCAACAAGGGAGGGGTTGGTAAATATAGATTTGCATGTAAGACAAGGATGAGTTAAATCTACATATATGTGCCAGGAGTTGGGCTGTAGCTATATTCATATTTTTAATGAACATTTAACATGGTAGTAAGTGGAGAGCTTGCATTTTTGTACGAAAAACTTTTAAAATATATATGCTTATATAAACACAGGAATTACATGGAAAACACATTAAAATATTAGAATCCGTTCAGACAGTTAAGAGTAGATTACTTTTAAGTATCTTTACTTCACACCCCTCTTTAACATTTCAATGGTGATATGTGTCATTTTGTGATAAAAAAACGATACATTTAATCAACTACAAGAGATAAAAAGATCCTTGCTCAAGTAGCTGGTAGCGACGCCTCTATAAATCTGATTTCTCCCTGTGTGGGGGATTCTTGAACTTTGTTCTTCGTCCTGTCTCATTTCAGTCAAGAAAGAGTGGGATATAACAGGTGACTTTTGAGTGGGGACTGGACTCTATGGCCCTGTCTTGAATCCATGGATGTTCTCATCCAACATGAGAAGCTGGGGGAAAACCACCTGTCCCTTTTATGGCTGCCGGTCCCAAGGACCTGAAAGATTGGTGTGGCCTCTGCACATTCGCCTGTTTCCTCACCCTTCACCCCTCACTGCACTGGCCCCTGTTCTCTGGGTGCCTACGGAGAAGGTGTCCCTGGCCAAACTTCTCAGGAAGCGACCATGAAACAGCTTTCTCCCCTCCTGCAAAACAGTGTCCAGGCTGGACCTTCCACAGGAATGCGGACTCAGTGGTAAAGGGGATACATTACTACATCCTGTATTCCTTCACGGTTTCATTACCACTCACCACACTAGATGAAACGTAAGTCTAGACCTATGTTTTCTTCTTCTTCAGATTCTCCACTTCATGTGGCCATAAACCGGTACTTCGTAATGTCCACTTGACGGACGGATGGACAAGATACATGAATGTGAGGTCAGCCTATCATTTTCTTTCTATATCTGCTAAAACGTCAGCTAGTTCTAGCCTCTCTCTCTTTCAGACTGCACATTACCAGCTCGGTTTTAAATCCTATATCCTTCCTTATTTATACTTTCTCTAGCGTTTCTGTTTTTCTTTCCAGTTTCTACCTCGAATAACAGAAATTGCCAGGAAATCCCGAAAGTACTGAAATAAATTTGGAGATGTTACGTTCTGTAAATACTCGGCTACATTGGGATGAATAAACAATTTGTTAAAAATCCATACTGTAAAATATTATGGAGTTCTAAAAAGGATGAGCTCAAGTTATACCTTGAATGCTTCCAATATATACTTTCAGTGAAAATTTTGTAATGCTCCTTTTGTGTATTTATGTTTATCTAGCAGGAAAAATAAGGACATATTTGGCTACCTCAAGAAGTGGGGCGGGTTGGCCAGTAATTTTTTTCTTTAGACATTTTGTATTTTTAAAATGTTACAAAAATAATTTTGAAAAAAAATAGGACTACTCAGTAATACCACTCTTAGGTATATACATATACCCAAGATGTATATATATGTCACCAAAAGACATGCACTAGAATATTCAAAGCAGCACCACCCATAATAATCTAAAACTTGTGGCTAGTCAAATGCTACCCTCCCTGCTTTCTGACCCCTAGTGCTGTCCTGGCATTATCTTCTATTATAAGTGTCTTAAAAATGACCAGCAAATACTGAGAATTTATTTTCAAAAGCTCTTTAAAGGAAATTCTAAAGGATGTATCTCAAGAAGAAATAAAATAATATTAGATAAATTATCTAAAATGTAAGACAAAATGGTAAGAGACTTCTAAATCTGGCGTTGAGAGGATACCTTATTTGGAACAATACTTCCACTGAAAATTCACAGCAATAGATGTTGGACAAAATATAGGAAACAATGGAAGACTTTGAAGAGCAAACAACACAGGGAGAACTTGAGAAGCTACAGTCCCAAGGGAAGAAAAACACAGGACATGAGTTCCACATCTGCTGTGGCTTTTTGGTTTAGGACAGTTTCCAGTTCACAATGCATTTCACGAGCTGAAAGTGTCAATCTTACTGGTTCAGGATTCTCAAACCAACTGAACCCAAAGGGCAACATTTCAGACAAGAAGTCCCTGAGAAGTGAATGTAAAAATCTATGTACAAGTTCCCCTTAATTTGTCCCTGGCTGACTGACTTTCAAGCTCTGCACACACAGGGATAGACCCCCCACCCTCCCCCCCGCCAAAAACTTGTTGAAAATAGAGGCTAACATGCTAAATAGTTGAGCTGTCAATTCAGTAATTGTACTTCTCTGGGAACAAAGCAGTAGAGGACAAGTCCCACAGAAGTAAGTGATTCTTATCAACACTCTGCTTTCAGTTGAGAAAATCCATGGCGTATCAATAAGAATGACACCTTAGGAGTAAGCATTAAGGGTGGGTAAAGGAAAAACTACAAATGTACCAGTTTTAAGAAAGCTTAAAACTCAACTTTGATAGTATGAAAGCAATCTTCTGGTACTTTATCTGTTCCCCATCCCCCCAAAAGTCCTCTTTGACAAACAATAACATCAACCATAACTTTATAATTTTTCATTCATGATGTCCTGCACCCCATCAAAAATTTAGAGGGAGGGTAAAAATCAGAAGACATGGCCAAGAACTCAAAAGAAACAACAAATAATAGAAATAGACTCACAGGTGGCTTGGACATTTGCATTCTTAGGGACTTACTTTAAAATAACTGTGATCCAATGGAGTACTAACGTGGCAATGAGAAAGAATGAAATATGGCCTTTTGTAGCAACGTGGATGGAACTGGAGAGTGTGATGCTAAGTGAAATAAGCCATACAGAGAAAGACAGATACCATATGTTTTCACTCTTATGTGGATCCTGAGAAACTTAACAGAAACCCATGAGGGAGGGGAAGGAAAAAAAAAAAAAAAAGAGGTTAGAGTGGGAGAGAGCCAAAGCATAAGAGACTCTTAAAAACTGAGAACAAACTGAGAGTTGATGGGGGGTGGGAGGGAGGGGAGGGTAGGTGATTGGGCATTGAAGAGGGCATATTTTGGGATGAGCACTGGATGTTGTATGGAAACCAATTTGACAATAAATTTCATATATTAAAAAAAAAAATAAAATAAATAAATAAATAAATAAATAAAATAACCGTGATCAATATGTTAAAAAATTACAGAAGCCAGGTTGGAGGATTTCAGTATAGAATTAAAACTCATATATAGAAAACTATAAAAGCTCCATCAAAAAACTGTTAGAACTAATAAATGAATTCAGCATATTCAGTATGGTTTCAGGAAACATAATCAACATATAAAAATTAGTTATGTTTTTCTATACTAACAGTGAAGTATCTGTAAAGGAAAGTAAGAAAACAACCCCATTTACAATAGCATTAAAAACAATAAAATACTTAACCAATTTAACCAAGGAGGTAAAAGATCTGTACACTGATAACTATAAAACGTTGAAGAAAAAAGTTGAAGATACAAATAAATGAAACGATATTCCATGTTCATAGACTGGAAGAATTAAGGTTAAAATGTCCATACCAACCAAAATTATCTGTTAATTTAATATAATCCCTATCAAAATTCCAATGGCATTTTTTCACAAAAATAGAAAAAAATTCCAAAATTTGTATGAACCATAAAAGAACTCAAGTTTCTAAAGCCATCTTCAGCAAGAAGAATAAAATTTGAGGCATAAAATGCCTGATTTCAAACTATACTACAAAGCTACAGTAATCAAAATACTATGGTACTTGCATAAAAACATATAGGCCAATGGAAAAAAGTAGAGAGCCCAGAAATAGGCCCATACATTTGTATCCAACTCATTGTCAACAAAGGTACAAAGAACACACAATGGGGAAAGAATAGACTCTTCAATAAATGGTATTGAAATAACTGTATACCCACATGCAAAAAAATGAAATTAGGCTATTATCTCATACCATATACGAAAATCAACTCAAAATGCATTAAAGACTTAAAATTGTAAAGCTACTAGAAGTAAACATAGGGAAGAAAGTTCTTGACATTGATCTGGGCAATAAATGTTTATATGACCCCAAAAGGGATCCAGAGCAACAGGCAACAAGAGCAAAAATAAACAAGTGGGACTACTTCAAACTGAAAAGCATCTCCACAGCAAAGGAAACAATCAGCAGAGTGAAGGGACAACTTATGGAATCAGAGAAAATATTTGTAAACCATACATCCCCAACAAGGGGTTAATATCCAAAATACGTAAGGAATTCAAGCAACTAAATAGTAAATGGTCCAATTAAAAAATGAGCACAGGACGTAAGTGGACATTTCTCAAAGGAAGACATACAAATGGCCAATAGGTATATGAAAAGGCACACAAGTCCACTAATCATCAGGGAAATACAAATCTAAGCCATGACATATCACCTCATAACCTGTTAGAAGAGCCACTATCAAAAAGATAAAAAGTGTTGGTGAGGATATGGAGAAAAGGAAAGACTTGTGCGCCGTTGGTGTGAATGCATTTTGGTATAGCCATTATGGGAAATAGCATGGATGTTCCTTCTAAAATTAAAAGCAGAACTACCTGCGTGCTTGGATGGCTCAGTCAGCTAAGCGCCCAGCTCTTGTTTTTGGCACAGGTCATGATCTCATGGTTGTGAGATTGAGCCCTGCATCAATCAGGCTCTCAGCTGGGCATAGAGCCTGCTTAAAATTATTTCTCTCTCCCTCTCCCTTTGTCCCGCTTCCCTGCTCTCTCTCTCTCTCTAAAATAAAAAAAAAATGAAAAAAAAAAATAGAACTACCATATTATCCAGGAATCCAGCTTTTAGGTATATATTCAAAGGAAATGAAATCAATATCTAGAAGTGATATTTGCACATCCATGGTCACTGCAGCATTATTCGCAGTAACCGAGGTATGGAAAAAACTTAAGTGTCTAGCAAACAAATGAATGGATAAATAAATTGTTGTATGAGTATACAGTGGAATTTATTTAGCCATAAAAAAGAAGAAAATCTGGCCATTTGTGGCAACACGGATGAAACTTGAATGCATTATGTTAAGTTTTGAAATAATTCAAGGCAAATACTATATGATCTTGTATGTGGAATCTAACATAGTCGAACTCAGAAGCAGAAAGTAGCATAGTGGTTACTAGAATGTGGGAGGTGGGGGAAATGGGGAGATATATAGGTCAAAGGTTGCAAAGTTTCAGATATGTAAGATAAATAAGTTCTGGAGATCTAATGTATAGTACAGTGTCTATAGTTAATAATATTGTATATATACTTGAAATTTGCTAAAAAAAATAGATCTCAGTTGTTCTCATACACACAAAAAAGGTAAACTATGTGTGGTGATCAGTGTATTAATTAGCATGTGTGGTAATCATTT
Organism: Panthera pardus; assembly: GCF_024362965.1. Lineage (NCBI taxonomy): Eukaryota > Metazoa > Chordata > Mammalia > Carnivora > Felidae > Panthera > Panthera pardus. The sequence continues at coordinate 156,785,014 of NW_026527013.1, forward strand.
AATAATTATACATATCACATTGTACATCTTTTATATATGCAAATTTTATCTCTCAGTTCTACCTCAATGAATGTTATGAATTAAATGTATCATACAACTAAGTTATAAAATTTAGGAATTTTGGAGTATTCCTAAAACATTCAAACTAAAATGTTACAACATGTAATTTCCAAATAAGAGGAGCAGTAAAATGGGGACACAAAGGAGTAAAAGAGGGGAGAGGAATAAAAGAGACAGACAAAGCATAAAAAATAATAAACAAATAAAATTACAGAAATAAATCTATTTGCACTACTAATCACAATAAATATAACTGGAATAAATTATTCAGTGGTAAGTTATAAATTGTCAAACAATAATTTTATTTTTACTTATTTTTTAAATGTTTATTCATTTTTGAGAGCGAGAACGTGAGCAGGGGAGGGGCAGAGGGAGATGGGGACAGAGGATCTGAAGCAGGCTCTGTGCTGACAGCAGTGGGCCTGATGCAGGGCTTGAACTCATGAACCATGAAATCATGACCTGAGTTGAAGTTGGAAGCTCAACCAACTGAGCCACCCAAATGCCCTGTCAAACAATAATTTTAAAACCCAGCATTTAAAAAATACAAATAAGTTCATGATATATATCCTTGAAACATAGATTCAGAAATATTTAAAGCCACAGGATGAAAGAAAGATAAATCTTCCTTGGAAGTAAACACCAATCAGGGTAAACACTAATCAGAGAAACCTTGATTGATTGATTTAAATCTTTATTTATTTTCGAGACAAAGACAGTGTGTGAGCAGGGGAGGAGCAGAGAGAGAGAGGGAGACACAGAATCTGAAGCAGGCTCCAGGCTCTGAGCTGTCAGCACAGAGTCCGATGTGGGGCTCGAACTCACGAACTGTGAGATCATGACCTGAGCTGAAGTCGGACACTCAACCAACTGAGCCACCCAGGCGCCCCAGAGAAACCTTGATTTGATACCTGAGCAAATTAAGCATTTAAAACAAAAAGCATTAATAGGTAGCCACAATATTGAATCCCTACATTATGATAAAATTTTCAATTTACTCCAATTCACTAGTAACATAGCCTCAAAATATATGAAGTAAAAATATACAGATCTATAATGATAAATTTCAAAATCTACCATCAGAGTAAGAGATTTTAACATACGTATTTTTGTAATTGATAATTTAAACAGACAAAAATTGGTAACGATATGGAAGATCTGGATTGCATAATTAATGCACTTGTTTTAAAGGTATATATAGGACATTATACAATTAGAAACTACACATTATTTTCAAGCACACAGATGAAACTCACTGTGTGGTAGGTTATAAAACTAGCTTCAAGAAATCAAAAGCACTTGATATTGTACATTCTCTGACTACATTATGAATTAGGCAACATTTACTGCAAGATAAATCAAAGAATCTTCATGTGAATAACTGAAAATTAAAGTACACTGTCCAAAAAATTGCATGGCTTAAATAAGAAACCATAATCAAAATTATAGATACTTAAAGCTACATGATAGCAAAATATTCATATCAAAACTTGTGAGAGACAGCTAAGCAGTGACAAAATTTTATAGTTTTAAGAGCTTAACAAGCTAAGCATATACCTTAAAAGCTTAGAAAATAAGGGGCGCCTGGATGACTCAGTTGGTTAAGTGACCAACTTTTGATTTTGGCTCTGGTCATGATCTCACTTTTCGTGGGATCACGCCCTGTAGGGCTCTGTGCTGACAGCATGGAGCCTGCTTGGGATTCTCTCTCTGCCCCTCCCCCAATCACATGCATATTCTCTCTCTCTCTCTCTCTCTCTCAAAAGTAAATAAATAAATATATTTTTTAAAAGCTTAGAAAATAAATAAAAATTCAAAGAATCAAGAAGTACTAATAAAATAATTAATGAAAAAAACCCCTAAGGGCTGTGTGTGTGTGTGTGTGTGTGTGTGTGAGTGTGTGTGTGTAAGTATCTGAAAGAGCTAATAAAGTAGTCCAAATTCTGACAAAATTAGTCAAAATAAAATGAGAAAATATATACACACATTAATAATGAAAAAATGGGTCAGAATAATAGGTGATGAAACTGTTTAAACAGATAATGACAGAATATTATAAAACCATTTTATTCTATTAAGTTTGAATAATACACATATGTAATGGTAAAATATCTTAGAAAACAAGTTTAATGAAAATTGATTCCATAAGAAGACTTAAATAATCCTAAAATCCTTAAAATAACTGAAACAACAAGTTTAATACATTCTGATAAAGTGAACTTCACTCCCTAAAGGTTTTGCTGGTGATTCGAGGAAATACTCAAGGACCAGATAATTACAACCTAGACCAAATTCTTCCAAATTCCACAGAGTTCTTCTACAGAATAGAAATAGTGAGAATACTACTCATCTTATTTTATGAGATGATATCAATAACAGATAAAGTTAGAACCAAACAGGATAATTACATGTCAATCTCAATTCACATATACAAATGCAGATATCTAATGCTTATCTTTATATCTGTATCTTTACATAAAAGTTATTGCATATTTACCATCGGCCATTTGTTCCAGGAATGCAAAGTTGAATTAATATTAAAGATTGAATACTACACTTCATCATATTAACATATTTAAATGG